>NW_026858368.1:0-398451 GCF_026571515.1 Ruditapes philippinarum | reverse complement strand
TTAAGACAGCTTCAACCTAAAATTTAGAGAAAAGTTAAAAAACAATAAATTTGTATCTCTAGTGTTGTAACACAGCAACAGATAAGGCGTGGTATTTGCATATTCATGCAATTTTCATTTTTATAAAATACTCATTTAGAATGCGTATCAAAAATCTTTTTAAAAAATAAAATACACAAATCTTTAAGACCCAAGGGTAATGTCATTTTCATCACCGCCAAAATTAATCTGTTGTCCGCTCGTCAGTTTTGGATAAATTATATTGAAAATTCATGAAGGTTGTGTTTAAAGAAATTGTTGTGTCAAAATATGAAATCAATAATCCTTTTTCATGCATAATAAATGTTTAGCCTATCTAACAGCAGGAACTAACAAATAAAAACATTTTGAACCTTGGGAAGGTTATTGTCATTGAAGTCCAAGAATCAACCTGGTTTACCTGAAAACTCTTGTTCAAACAGGTTTTTGTATAAAAACAATTTTAAAGACCAGGCAAATGTATTGTTTAGTTTTCTGCTGGGCAACTGCGACAGCAAATGTAAATGGGGGAATCAACAACTTTGTTACAAAAGTGAAAGTTAACGTTTGTAAAAATCTTGCATTATATTTTCACACCAGAACTCAAATTTTTACTCTATAAATTCATTGATGTGAGATTGCATCAATCTTTTGTTCAATTTTAGAGTTTTTTCGGGTGAAATTATTAAATTTAGAGTATTTTTATGGTTTTGCATAAATTTCCCATGTCTCAATTTAAAACATCTTGCCCGTTTATTTCACAAAAATCCTTTCAGTAATAAAAAAGTTACATTTTTGTTTTATGGGAACCAAGATATATGTATTATGTCTGTATTTGAAGGACGGGCCTTTATTTTACATAACTATTTTTCCCGCCGTCCCAGCTTTATTTCTGGTTAATCGATTTTTCATGTTTTGCACCGATCCGTTTCCCAGCGCTCAGTACTCAGTAGTTTGCTATATAATGACTAATTTTTTAAGTGATATATTGCAAATGCACTTGGACGTTATACAGGTCACTATGACGGTGACAGACAAATTATATTTGGCATAAAATTACAGCTTGTAACAAGGTAAATTTTAATTTTTTCTAGTGATTTTGTTTCAATAAATTTTTGCTATTTTGTAAAATACTAATTTTCTATTAGAATTATAGTTTATTTGATTCAGGTTTAGTTATTAAGCAGTAATTTATTGTTTACTAAATTTTCTAAATTTTTGCAGATTAAATTTTTTAAAAGCTCTTTTTTTTATTATAGTGTTTCGCTATTGCAAATTTATACCGATACAAATGTTATTTGAATGTATGTTAATTGAAGTTTTAATTATATTGTAATTGTATAGGAGCCATGAATATTTTATAGATATATATATATCATAAAATAATTTATTATGGTTCTACCGTATTTGTGTAACTTTATGTAAAATGCTGCAGTATCGTAATGATTTGTTTTCAGTCAATTTAATTTACGTAATATCTTACTTCTTTCCATTTATCATCAGTTTTTGGGTTATGAGTAAAACTACAACGTATCAAAACTAACGTATCTTCTAGAGAAAGGATCTTCAGTGGCATGATTTTTGGAAGACGTTTAAATTTATTGGTGGTTATTTATGTTGCGTATATTTGAACATATTTGCAACGCAGTATTAATGCGGATGTGATTGGAATTTTTTGTTCCAACGGAATGGTATGGTGGTACTAATAGCGGAATTTTGTTTATTCAAAAGAAGCGCGTTATTTTATTGGAAACCACAAAGGGGGTCGAGTCCTTTTCCATAGGGACTTTATTATACCCTTAAATGTTTGATTATCATGGAACTAACCAAAATGTTTTGCTACTTTTTGTAGCTTCTTTATTTGAGGAAACACCCGAAGATGAACCGGGCCCTCCACATGTATGTCCATGGCTAAATGGTGACGCAATGCCCTTGTTCAGGATCCTATCAACTGTGCCAAAACACTGTAGGAAGTACAGTTACGCTTGAATAAGATTTTAAACAAGAACTCCAGCCATTGTGGACGAATTTTGTTCAACAAACGCCAACCACTTTTATTGAAACATCATCGACAGAAAACTTTAACGGGAGAAAAATAGACTGAGATACGTTGATAAGTGTTTTGTTTGCGCAGTGTACTTTTCAAATAATAAATCATTTTTCAATTTATAAATATTCATTTTCTTGTAAAAAATTTGTTATATATTTTCCCTGTTACTGAGTTGTTTGGTTGTTTTAGATAGGCAATTGTGGTCGGCCCTGGTATTCCATCGTAGTTCCCTATTGTGACATTTTGGGTGACCTCGACGTGATTGGGATACCGGTTGACTAGAGTTGTTTTTTCAAAACAAACCACACTCAAATTTTACTGCAGCTAGTTAAAATAAGCCTTACCACTTAAAAAAAAGGAAATTCCCCCCTTTTTTGGTTTTTTTTATTTTAAGTAAAAAGTTTTATTTACAATTAAAAGTTAAATTTTGGTATCACTTTTAATTATTTTTTTTTATATTTAGTGGGTGATTATAATTTTCTTAACATTTTCAGATTGATACCGTGACAAATGAAACGGACTTGTGTGTGTGACAGCTATCTAGCTGAGAGGTTATTAACAGCCACACAGACCCGGACAGTGGACGTTTCAGGGTTTGAGTTCGTTCTCATTTTTCCTCTTTTAGGTGTCACTTTAAATGAATGAGAACCACCAGTTTTGTAATCTGAAAGTGACCTTTTTTGGTAAAAACCACCGGAAGTACACAATATACACACATACAAATCTGCCTGCAGTTTAAGGTACTACCCGCCTTGTGTACTTTTTCCTAGATAAAGAAACTGTTGTTCTGGTTATCTAGGTGAACATTTAATTTATTGTGTCATTTAAACAATTTTACTTTGTGTTTACTTTGTGACTGTAGTATATTTGAAACTGGCCTTATACCTTTTATATTTTTTGCACTGTGGGGTAAAAAGTGCTACGCGGACATTGAGTTTTGGGTCGTAGTTTGGACTTTGAAGTTTAAAGTATTTTGAAACAGTTTTTAATTATTGCCTACTGTCTACTGTACACTTTAAGATTAATTATTATACAACCTTAGTGAGATACTTAGATGAGTTTGAAACTTAGTGTTTGTAAGTGGTGAGGTATAGTGTTTAGAATATATGATCACATTTTTATTTTAGTACTGTGTACAGTGAAGGTACATTTTGATTATAGCGCTAGAGTGATAAATGCGTTTAATTATATGGTGTTACACTGAAGTGTAGTGTTATAGTGCAACCGTGATTTGGGCACCTTAGTGAATATAGCGTTTTGTGTTTAAGGGTTTAAATAGTGTTCCCTTTAATGATATTTGATATCATTGTTCCCTAAAAACCTCACGGTTAAGATTTTACTTGTATCCTAAGTTGTTGTTGTAGTAGTGTTACAGTGGTAGGAAAATATACATAATAAGTTCAAGATGACTAGGTGTAAATGAGTTGATGAAGGTAGGTCAGGAGTTATGGGTATACAGATGAGGCTTTGAGAAACTTTGTTTAAAAGAGGAGGAAGCAAGGGAGCGTGAAGAAAGACATAGTAGGTTAGAAGCTGAGAAGGAACGTATAGAAGCTGAGAAGGAAACGTTTAGAAGCTGAGAAGGAACGTTTTAGAAGCTGAGAAGGATAGGTTAGAATAAGAAGCTAGGTTAGCCAAAAGAGAAGTTTAAGTAATGAGAAAGAGAAAGTTAGATTATGAAGTTTAAAAATTTCTAGGGAGAAGTTAGAAAAATAGAGAAAGGAATGGAAAAGAGAAGTTAAGTAATGAGGCTAGGGTTGCAAAGGAGAATTTAGATTAGCTCGTCAGTTAGAAAGAGAGAAGGAGGAAGCAGAAAAACTAGGAAGTGAGATACAGAACATAAGATGAAGATAGAGTTAGATATGTTAAGGTAAGAAGAGTGTAGGTAAGGTTTAAGGTTAAGAATGACTCCATTTGACGAAAAAAGATTGACTATATGGATGCGTATTTGAATGTTTATGAAACTTTATGCGTCTGCCAGAATGGGGACATGAAATGTGGTCACTAAACTTACCGTTTTCTGTTAAAAGGTACTGCTAGGGAGGTATTTGATAGGCTTCCTTTAGAAGATAGGACGGATTTATGATAAGCTGAAAGATGCTTTGTTAAGGCAGTTTGAGTTGACTGATGAAGGGTATAAGAAGAAGTTTAGAAACTGAAAGGCCCCTAGAAAATGAGACTTTTTGTTATGTTCCTAGCTAGAATTTCTAGAAACTTAGATGGTTGGCTAAGATTGAGTAAGGTGGAGAAGACTTCTGAAAAGTTGTTAGACTTCATAGTAAGGGATCATTTTTAGATAATCTGCAATAGAGAACTATATCAGAACCTTAGTAGTAAGAAGTTGTTTTTCAGCCCGTGAAGTAGCGGAAGATGCAGATTTGTTTTGCCAAGACTAGAGGAGGTCCGAAAAGTATGTAGTGAATCATGGAATTAAAGAAAAGAACTAAGCCTTATGCACTGCCGAGTAGACCTGTTGATAAGAAATCAAGGTAAATAGTTATCGTATGCAAAGCCAGGTAACGATAGACTGGTAAATAGAGGTAGAGCATCTCAGCATTATGGGAGGTTATAAATGCAAACATATTGAGGTCGTTTAGGGCATACAGCATTTTTCTGTAGAAATAAGGAGGCTACAAATAAAGCTAACGCAGCGGAAGACATAGAACCGAACACAATGAATCCAAGTAAGAATGATAATAGTTATCCAAGGGTAATAGAAGGCGAGAAGGTTATAGAGGTAGGAGTAGAGGTAGAGGAAGAAAATAGAGATGCAGATTCGACAATTTCGATGCCGAGATCAGATAGTGGTAGTAGTTTGATAGAACTTAGGGATTTGGAAGACTTGGGTTACAGTAACTATAAAATTCATGTCCGACAACTAGAGGTATATGTAATGGTAAAGCTATAGTTGCAATGAGGGATACTGGGGTGTACATGTGTCATAGTACGAAGGAATTTGGTAAATGCAAATCAATTGTTAGGGAAGTTCAGACGATGTAATTACATTGATGGTAGTGAGCACGTGGCGTTAATTGATCTTGATTGTCCGACTGTAGAAGCACTTATGTGTAGATAATCCCTTCAAAATGATGTTATTATCGTAAACATAGAGGGTGCTGTAGAACCAAATTTTGGTAAGTTAGCTTCAGCAGTAGAAACAAGATCGCAGAGTAAAGTTAAAAGCTCATAGAAGACTTAAAGTTCCTTCACAGATTTAAACATCACTAATGTAGAGTTTGTAGAGAAGCAGCAGGCAGATAGTACATTAGATGGATGTAGAAAGAAAGTAGAGGAACGTACTGTTAGAAACTGTAGAGGTAAAGGGCAAGTGAAGTTTCAGATCAGCAATAAGATGTTGTTTAGAGAGTTTACGGCAGGAAACGGTGACGTAAGTAGGCAGTTAGTAGTTCCTAAGGATTTTAGGGAGACTGTGTTAAAAGTAGCGCATGACTCGCTTTTGGCAGGACATCTTGGTATTAGGAAGACAAGTGATAGGTCTTAGGGGAGTTTTATTGGCCAGGTGTTCTTGTAGAGGTTAGACGATATTGTCAGTCTTGTGATATTTGTCAACGTACTATTTCTAAAGGTAGAATAAGTAAGGTAACTTTAGGTAAGATTGCCTTTGATTGATACTTCCTTTTTAAGAGAGTTGCCGTTTACATTGTTTGGTCCGATTGAACCTATGACTGATAGGAAGAACCGATATATTTTGACCATGGTAGACTATGCTAACCAGATATCCTGAAGCAATTGCATTGCCTAGTATAGAGACTGAAAGAGTAGCAGAAGCATTAGTTGACAAATTATAGTAGATTAGGGGTTTCCAGAGGAAATGCTTACAGATTCTGGATCATAATTTACTTCACAGATTTATGAAGGAGGTTAGTAGGTTGCTGTCTCTTAGACAGTTAACAACTACACACGTATCATCCGATGTGTAATGGTTTAGTGGAGAAATTTAATGGTAGTTTAAAGCAGATGTTTGAAACGGATGTGTAGAGAAAGACCTACAGATTGGGATAAGTATTTGAATGCTATGTTGTTTTCGTATCGGGAAGTTCCACAAGAGAGTTTAGGATTATCGCCATTTGAATTGTTATATGGACGTAGTATAAGAGGTCCAACTACCATTTTGAGAGAGTTATGGTCAGGAAAAACAGAGAATGTCGAAGTTACGACAATTTATCAGTATATAGTTGATTTGCTAAAAAGACTAGAAAGTACATGTAAGATAGCACAGCAGGAGTTAGAGAAGAGCAGTATTAGATATAGAACGTATTACAACAGGAAAGCTAGAGAAAGAACTTTTAAGAAGGGAAGTTAAGTACTGGTTTTACCTCTTTTTACCTACACAATAAGTTGTAGTTACAATGGAAAGGTCCATTTGTAGTTTCCGAGGTCTTGAACAAATTAGATTATCGGATAGACATAGGTAACAATAAGATCAAAACTTTCCATGTCAATATGCTGAAGGAGTATGTTGAAAGAAATTTCGAACCAGAACGAGGTGCATTGGCAAAGGTAAGTGCAGCTGTTGTAGAAGCGGAAAAATGGGTAATGATAAATTAGAGGAAGATGATAGTTTTAGAAACAAGTTACCAAGATGATAGTGACAAATTGTTATGTCCATTTATTGAAGAAAGGTTCAAAGACATATAAAGATGTTCAGGTCAATCCTGACTTACAAACAGATTGTAAGACTCAGATTGTAACCTTGTTAAAGAAATTTTCAGATGTTTTAACAGATATACCCGGAAATACGTCATTAGTTTCAGCATGACATTAAGTTGACATACCTCAGAACCGGTAAGGACTAAGGGTTATCCTATTCCTTTTCACTCACAGCAGATAGTAAAGGAAGAAGTTGATAAAAATGCTAGAGTTGGGAGTAATCGAACCTTCTAATGCTCCGTTTTCTAGTCCAATTGTTCTTATCAGGAAAAAGGATAACACGATTAGGTTCTGTATTGATTTTAGACAGATCAATAAATGCACGGTATTTGATGCGGAACCGATGCCCAATATGGAACAGATATTTTCGAAATTATCAAAATACAGGTATTTTTTCGAAAATTGACCTTAGTAAAGGATACTGGCAAGTTCCTTTGTCTGACAATGCAAAACCTTTGACCGCATTTGAAACCCCGTCGGGACTTTTTCAACTCCGGAAAATGCCCTTTGGTTTAGTCAATGCCCCTGCAACGTTCTGTAGACTGATGAGAAAGGTTTTGAAAGATCTAGGTCACTCAGATAGTTTTATAGATGATATTTTGGTCTATACAGTCACATGGCAAGAGCATAATCAATTGCATTGTAGGGTTATTTTAAACCCAATTAAGAGAGTCTAGGCTTACTGCTAGACCGTCAAGTGTTTCATAGTTTTTGAAAAATTGGAATGTTTAGGTCATATGATCGGAGGTAGTAAGTCTATTGAACCTGTTCTCAGTAAGGTTCAAGGCAATTCAGGAAGGGCCGAGAGACCCACGACTAAGCGAGGAGTCCGGCAATTTTTTAGGGGTTGTGTCTTTTGGTTACCGAATGTTCATCCCTTACTTTGCCGCCATTGCTGTTTCTGTTGTCCGATTTGACAAAAAAAGTTAACAACCCAAATCGTATTGAATGGGGGTGAAAGTCAGGAAAAAAGGCTTTTTCAGACTGTTAAGGCTAGTTTGACCGGTCCGTCCATTTTGAAATTACCAGATTTAAAGACAAGATATTTATTCTCAGAGTTGATGCTTCAGATTGTGGATTAGGATCTGTATTACTTCAAGAACAAGGTAAGGAGAAATTACCAGTAGCTTATGCCAGTAGAAAGAATGTTACCTAGAGAAACAGAAGTATTCTGTAATAGAGAAAGAGTGCCTTGGGTATTTTTTGGGCAATTTCTAAATTTCACAGATACTTGTTTTGGTAAGGAATTTATTCTAGAGACAGATCACCAGCTGATTTTGTATCTAAACAAGGCAAAGTAAAGTAACTCTAGAATAATGAGATGGTCTTTGCTTTTTGCAGCCATACAGGATGAGGATTAGAGCAATCCTAGGAGGAAAACATAGGTGCAGATTATTTAAGCAGGGTATAATGTAGTTTTAGTATTTATGGTGGTTATGAATATGGTGTACAGTATTTCTACTTACATTTTTGCAATTTGTCGTTTTCACTTTGTTGTATTTAAAGAAAATTTATCAATTTTCTTATCTAAAGGGGGGCGTAAGTGTCACAAAGTGAAAGTACGTTTGTAAAATCTTGCATTATATTTTCACACCGAACCTCATTTTTACTCTATCAATGAGATTGCATCATCTTTTGTTCATTTTAGAGTTTTCGGGTGAAATTATTATTTAGAGTATTTTTATGGTTTGCATAAATTTCCATGTCTCAATTTAAACATCTTGCCGTTTATTTCACAAAAATCCTTTCAGTAATAAGAAAGTTACATTTTTGTTTTATGAACCAGATATATGTATTATGTCTGTATTTGAAGGACAGGCCTTTATTTTACATAACTATTTTCCCGCCGTCCCAGCTTTATTTTGTTTCATAATTTTTTGCTATTTCGTAAAATACTATTTTCTATTAGAATTATAGTTTATTTGATTCAGGTTTAGTTATTTGGCAGTAATTTATTGTTTTCTAAATTTTTCTAAATTTTTGCAAATTAAATTTTTAAAGCTTTTTTTATTCTTATGTTTCGCTATTGCAAATTTATACCGAGACATGTTAATTGATGTATGTTAATTGAAGTTTTAATTATATTGTAATTGTATAGGAGCCATGAATATTTTATAGATATATATATATCATAAATAATTTATTATGGTTCTACCGTATTTGTGTAACTTTATGTAAAATGCTGCAGTATCGTAATGATTTGTTTCAATCAATTTAATTTACGTTATCATCTTACTTCATTTCATTTATCATCAGTTTTTGTTATAAGTAAATACAACGTATCCAAAACTAACGTATCTCTAAATTAGGATCTTCAGTGGCATGATTTTGGAAGACGTTAATTTATTGGTGGTTCTTATGTGGCGTATATTTAAATATATTTTGCAACGCAATATTATGCGGATGTGATTGAATTTTTAGAACACGGAATGTATGGTGTACTATAGTAGACATTTTGTTTATTCAAAGAAGAACGTTATTTTATTGGAAAACCGAAAAAAGGTCGAGTCTTTTCCCAAGGGACTTTATTATACCCTTATGTTTGATTATCATGGAACTTACCATGTTTTATACTTTGTAGCTTCTTATTTGAGGACACCCGAAGATGACACGGGCCCTCCACACGTATGTCAATGGCTAAAGGGTGACGCATGCCCTTGTTCAGGATCCTATCAACTGTGCCAACACTGTAGGAAGTACAGTTACGCTTGATAAGATTTTATACAAGACGCCCGCCATTGTGACGAATTTTGTTCAACAACGCCACCACTTTATTAAAACATCATGACAGAAACTTTACGGGAGAAATAGACTGAGATACGTTGATAGTGTTTGTCTGCGCAGTGACTTTTCATATATAATCATTTTTCATTTATAAATATTCATAACTTGTAAATAAATTTGTATATATTTTCTGTTCTGAGTTGTTGGTTGTTTTAGATAGCAATTGTGGTCGGCCTGGTATCCCATCGTAGTCCCTATTGTGACAAACTTAACTGTAGCAATGGCTCATTCCCCCCCCCCCCAAAAACAACAAAAAACAACAACAAACAAACAAAAATGCTGATCATATATAATATGCATTGTAAAAGAAGTCTTTAAATGTTATTTAAACCTTTTCTATAATATAATAAGAAGGTAAACATATTAAAAAAAACTAGAACTGTGTCCAAAGGACACGGATGCCCCCACTGACAACATATATATAGTATTTGGTGAAACAATCAACAAAGGGCCATAATTCTGTTACATTTGGTCGCAGCAAAAATTCCTTCATCTACACATTAAGGTTTTTCATCCCTGAGTGTTTAAGCAAATCTGCCAACCGGTTTAAGAGGAGTTGCGTTCACAAAATTTTTATATGGTATATAGTGAAAAAATCAACAAAGGGCCAAAAAAGATACGTATTTTGTGTGCATTGTATAAGAAATAAAATGCTTATTGTATGGAGTCATTTGCACAATAAAAATAATTATATCCTTGTAAAATAGAGAACAAATAATATGAGAATTTGCTCATCACATGTTATTGTCCATATATATGTCAATTGGTCACCAATCTCGGAAAAGTATTTAAAGTCCCTTCGTGTGAAATATACAGTAATATCTCGTACAGTAGAGATTTTTCTTTAACACAATTAGTCAAGTAACATGTCTCCTTGACATACTCATGTTCATCATGTTCAACAAGTTGTCATATACTTAAAATAAAAGTCGCAGTATAAATAGTTCCAAATAAGTGGTAAATAGACTTTTTTATATAGTTTCAGAATATAAATGTCTTGTCAGGAGGAGAAATCGGTGATGAACTAAGAAAAGTGGAAGATACACACTTACAAGAGGACTCAACTGATAAGGTAAATATATATATGAATAATAATGCAAATAAATTCTGATAGGCATTTAAACTTTTTATGTCAAATATTCAACAGGCACATTTAACTATGTGTGCAAAACTTTATTATTTTGTTCTGTTTTAATGCCATATTGATGGATAGGAGATTGTCACTCGGGCTGGCATCTTGGATCATTACATCTCATTCACGCTATATTCTCCAATATATATATTTACTTTCGGCTCGGGTTATATTTACAACAACCGTTTATATAGAGCCATATAACCTGTCAACACTCTCTATAACTAATAATATACATGTCATTTTTTGGGGATATTTGTCTGTGTATTTTTTCCTGCTCATGATGATTTCTTTCCTTCATTTCATAAATATGACTTTTCTATATGGAATTTTGCTCGAAATTTCCAAAATGTGCTTTCCAATGTATGCAAGAGAAGATCTAGAATAGCTGCAGTATGCCCTGGGAGTAAATCATTTTTTTTTTTTGGAATCAAGAAAACCCAAGTTGTATCTTTGATTCTGATGCAGACAGTAGATTTTTTGGTTCTTTATTTAAATTTAGGTTCTTGCATTTGACATGTTGATGATTCTATGTTAAATTAAAACTCTTGCCTTTGATTTAGAAAAAAATGTGGAATCACATAGAAAACCTTCAAAATAATAGTATTCTACTTTACCCTTTGTTGCTTTTAGCACTTTCAATTTATTATGAACATTTACATAAGGAAAATGAAATGTTGCCATTTGTAGAATTTATTTAATTATCTATGCTACAGACTCATATTTGTGATGCAGCAATAAAATTTGATGATGAAGTGAAGAAGGCAGAGAATACAGAATTATTACAGGATACAACAGAAATGGTAGATTTAAAATCCAAGAAATTCAATTTGAACATTTAATGTCTCGACAAGTGCTGAATATTATGCATAAACCTGTGGCAAACAAAATAACATCATTGTAAAGCCTTAAAATTATTTTAATTATTCACAATCCATTGTCAACAATGATTTTTAGGTGATCCTGTTTCAAAGTTCTTTGAAAGACGTCAATTTTTTAAATTTAGGAAAGCAGATTGGGAAATATTTTCTAGGCTCTGTTCCATTAATCTAACAAAAAATGAATTCCCCCCACCCCCTCGACATCGCCTTATTATTTAAGGAAAGTTTCAAGCAATTTGTCAGATATGAGTGAGGATTTATGTTAAGTTAGTTTCCTTTATTGATTCCTGATGGCTCAAGCGTCCTTGAGGGACAGTGTTTTCAAGACTTGAACTATTATAAGTGAAATATTTCATTATATCACGTCTGGCCAAAATCAACAATATGAAATAAAGTAAAACACTGTTTTATTTATTTTCAATACAAAACTAATATGAATGGATACGGATATATTGTTTATTAAATTTATTTTTTATTTATTTATTGTTTTTCAAAACATATTATTCACAAGTCCAATTGATAAAGGTATGGCACAAATGAATTATATGTAAATTTGTATGCCTTGATTAATAAAGTGTATATCAAATTGCTATACAAAATGTTTACATTATGTTATGATACTTTTCCACTCCTCACGGAATCATTCATTGTGAAATCATCAACAAAATAACACAATTCCATATTTTTTCTAAACAAATATAGCAGATAAAATAAATTAATTATTGGAATTGAATTTGACATTGAAATGTACATTTTTTCGTTGTTTCGCGGCATAGATTATGCTGTCGTATACCTCATGAACATACATTTAGCTTCATTTAGAAAACGTTATTCTGTAAAACTGTTGTTAGTGTGCCGTAAAACCAAACAAACACAATCTACTATGGGATCTTTTGTCATTCAGATTTATAGTTGATGTTGGCATGCAGTGATGCCATGGACCGGACGCATAATGTTACTTCCTTAATTTCTAATGCTTTTCATTTTTGGATTTCTAAACGATGGGCACTTTAAAGTAAACAATTCTGGACACAAAGTGATCCCTCGGAAGCATTAATCACAACAAAATAACATAAGAATTGCAGACTCGGTTTGATTGAGTCTGTACATGAGGGATAATGAATAAATGCAACAACCATCACGCCCCCTAAGACTTGTTTCAACTTCTTCTGAGGACAACCAACAAGAACAAGGTGTTCCTCAAGGAAGCATACTTTCTGTTAAACTTTTTGGTCTTAAAATAAACAATATTGACAGCGCTCTTAAACCAGGCATATATTGTTCTTTATTTGAATTCGATTTTCTTATCTGCTATCGATCGAAAAGTATGAGAACAATTGAAAGGCGACCTCGACAAAATTAAGATAAAATTCAAAAGTGGGCAATAGAAAATGGTTTTAAGTTTTCAAAGTCAAAAACTCAAATGTATTCATTTTCTCGATTGCGAAGACACCATAATGACGATATAAACCAATCTTTTCATGTGTCACCATCTCTGTGTCTGTCAAACCGCCATGATCAAACAGTTCTTCTTCGATGCCGAATTTGACACTAAAATTACCTACTCTTATCTCCTCACGAGTGACAATGCCCCTTCTGTGTAGCTTGAAATGATAATTTTACTGACAAGCTTTTTCTTCTTGAATACCATGATTTTTCACAGGCCCGTAATAGATTTAATAGTATAATTTCACTCAAAGAATTCTTTAATACAATTCCATCAAAAAACATCATTGATTATTTGAAAAAGATAAAGTTTAAAGTTACGTTTCACTAACGTTGACATTTTGAGGGAAAAAAAAACAAATAGAATCCATGGCGTCTAGAATTTCTTTCGTTTAGTAAGACGAAACTACGGAACTAGAAATCAGGACGACCGACGGAATCGTCCACGGAACTGTACCAAACCTACAGACGGGCCTCACAATGGAATTTAGCACTGATGCCAAGTTAAATTTCAGCAAGGCTTTTTCCGATGTTATTTTACGCCAGGAAGCAGGCTATGGGTTCAGCTATTGTTGCCACACCAGTACCGTTCATCCTAGAACAGAGACCCATTGCTCCAACGAGACCGCCAAATCCGCCTCAGGTCTACATAAATTTTCTGACGAGAACGCCTAAACAACGCCCATTTCAACGCTTACGCCGGGTTTTAAAGCTACACGGATTCGGAAGATTCCATGCAGGAAGAGGACGAAGAGGGAGTGTTTTTCATCCAGCGATTTCCGGACGGTTGGGAATTTCTTTCAACGGACAGCGAAATCACGTCCTGTGATGAGGAGGGGTGGTCAAGTTGCAAGATTTCCGAATCGGAACTTTTTGAAATCGAGGCTGACCCTCTTTATTCTGACAGCTGACTGCCACATCTGCCAGAAACAGTGATTTTTAAATCGTTCAATTTTTGGATTTAAAAGACCTTTTAAGCTTTCAACTAACCAGAAAGTGTTTTCACGAAAATACAGAAACTGGATTTTTTGACACATCGCGTAATAAGTGACTTCAGAGTGAATTTTACCATCGACGATATCATTCAATCAAAAACGGTCTACAAAGTTTTTAAAAACACGTACGGTTTTTCAGGAATTTCTTTGTAATTTTAAACATGTTAAATGTTCAATCCTCGTTTGTTGAATTTGAAAAATAATGTTTTATTGTGATTTTATATGTCTAAATGCTTGATATATAATATTTTCATTGTAATTTCAAATGTTCAATCGTTGTGTGTTTAATCAAATTAAGAATGTGATAAAATGTGATATTGTCTTTATATTTCGTTGGTTTTCTTATACATTTAAAATGGCGAGTGGATAAACAAATATTCACTTACACATATTCACAAGTTTAAACTGTAGGTAGTCGGTTTCACAAGAAAAAAATGATACGTATATACATTAATGAATAAAAATAGACATTCGATAAACTCTTCAAGAAAACTTTGTTTAGACAAAACTTTATGTTTCCCGGGAACAGTGCCTTTCGGAATGCCCAATTCAATATTTAAATGAGGTTTATACATTATGACACGTGTGCATGCATTTACAATTTAATAAAGGTTTTAGATTAACACAATACAGTCAATAAAAAAACTGTGTCTAGAAAAAAACATCATATCAATTCTTGTCTATTGAACGAAGAAGCGTTATCGTACCGCCCCCTCCACCCATGTTTAATTAAACCATAATTCTATACATTTATACTATAATGAAACATAAAGTGAATCAAGCGTGTTTCGTATCCTTTTATGTTATTCTCATTTTGCTCGTGTTAACTTTACAAAAAAACAAAAACCCCTCCCCCGTTTAATTAATAATTTATCATCGGAACATCTAAAACGCGAGTTTTACAAATGTTTTCCGGAAACCATTTACATTCATTTGCATAATTTTTATGTATATTTATTTTTATTATAAACGAATAACGTTCTTGTTTGTTTGTTTCTTTTGTTATTTTTATTTTAATTTTTTTTTTAAATATAAAAAGCATGTTAAGCTTTCATTTGTTTACTTATCAAAATAGAAGAACTGGTATATAATACCATTTTTAAAGAGAACATTTTAAACTATATAATACTAGTACATACTAGTTATTTATGAACAGGCGGCTGGTCCGCAGATAATTGTTTTAAATACAATGCGGGTGGTCAGATTCAGGTCCATCCCGTCACCATAAGGACCTCTCGCGTGTCCTTGGCAATGCCTTGGATAAACAAGAGGGCCACTATGTAAACAAGGCAGTATAGCCAGGAACGTCGGGGTCCTAAAAGGGCTAGATAGTTAGATCACAAATTAAAAAATTAGGACCCTTTCCAGTGAAATTAATTTGAATATCAAACATGTGCTTAAGGCAACATCCCTCTCGTCGGGTAACATTCTTCTAAAATTCGCGTTTTCGGAAGCATTCAATAAAGCACTTTACCCAAATTCAAGCTTTTGGGAGTGGAGTGCATTGTTAAAGGACTGCCTCAGGAACGCCTTTATGAGGTAGCTATTCACGGTATTCCGCTGGAGGAAGATCTGTCAGAATTCCAACACAAGTTAGAATATGACAGATCTGATGGGGCCTCGCTTGTGAGGGTTGACCGACTCCAGAATAAGCGAAGCAAGATTTTGGAGCGGTAAAGCTGACCTTCGCGGGGGTGCCCATCACTGTGAGCATCGCGGACGAGGATACAGAATTATTATATAGGACTGAGACCTATGTACACCCTCCAAAACGCTGTTTTCTTTGCCAGGGATACATTTCTAAATCACGTAAAAATAAAAATACTTGTGGCCGGTGCGCTTGGGGTCACAACACTAGATCCTGTACCTCAGATTTTATACAATGCTCCAACTGTGTGGAAAAACACGTTGGGGGGGATGGGGTACCCAATAAGTTCCCAAATAAATCAAATAGTTGGGGGTTGGGACTTCCTCCCCAACATACCACAGCAAAGAAGACTCAATCATAACTTCAGGCAGGGATTCGAACTTGATGACCGTAACCAAAAACCCCAGTTTGAGGCAAATATACTTCTACCCTTAACAATGGGGCCCTCTGCGGGGACAGAGAACACTTCATCTCTCATGGAGGATCCAAACATGAGTGATTATGGAGTGTTCAATGTCACCGAGGAGGACTCCATAGTCTCAGTCCACACATCTTGTATGAACAGCCCATCGGTCACCGCGATGAGCTATAACAACCTTCCTCTTTCGGGCCTCTGTGAAATTGATGTCACACCCCTTAAGAGTCAGTTGCGGATGCCGCCAAATGTCAACAAATCATCCCAAATGTCTTTAACCCCTCCACCTAAGGTTAAACAAGAAAAAAATCAGGTTAAATATGATGGTAGGGCCGAAAATATAAAAATTAATTGTTTGACCCTACTAATTAAAAATATTATAAACAACAAAAATCAACCGGCCAAGAACAAGTTAGAGATTTTTATCAAAAATACTTTTTAACACAATTAGGCCTAAAACCTGTTACAGACAAATGCGGCATAAGAAGGTACACCGGAAGCTGACCTCCAGTGGAGCCGCCTTGATAGATGGGGGTTATAGAGATCCTGTCCCGGCATCCCCCCCCCCCACCATAAATAAAAATTAAGCCGGGAATCTATAAATCAAATGTGTGTGTCCCCCTTTGTAAGAAATAAATTAAATTCAGTCAAAAACAAAACAGCTCAACCATGTCTAGACAATTTAATATCATCTCATTTAATATACAAGAATTTAGTTGCCAAAACATGTAGAAATTAAACATTTACATATTAATTATACTGCAGAATAAATAAATAATTTACTTTCTACTGAACAAAAGAAGAAAATGAAATTAAACAATGGATGGTTAATCTTTTTTATGTATTGTGATTGTTCTCTGTTAATGACTTGCCATGTATGTATTGCCGTTTTTTACAAATGTTTATTGTTATATACCTTATGTTTGTATCATGTATGATGCACTGAGAGAGAAAAAAAAAGAATTTGATATATTACAAAGAATCAATCAATTAATGTAATGTTGTTGACGTTTGTGAGAGCATCTGCCTTAAAATCATTTATTGTGATATCATTGACAAAATAACACATACAATTTCATACTTTTAAGAAGAATTTACCAGATAAATTGATTGTGGTAATCTAATTTGAAATGGAAGAGTACGTTTTCGCTTGTTTCACGTCATCCTTTTATTCTGGCAATTTCCACATTAACATAGTTTAAGCTTCATTTTTAAAACGTTGTTCACTAGAACTGTGTTGGTGTGCCGTTAAACCATTTCACCTGGCAATATATTTCACTACATCATGACAGGCCAAAATCAACAATAAGTAATAAAGTAAGACACCCTGTTTATGCTATTTTGTTTGCAAAACTAATATAAATGTATATGGATTTTATAGGTTATTATTCTCTTTTCTGTTTCATTGTTAAAAGTCCAATTGATAAAGAGGTATGGCGAAAAAGAATTAATGTTCATTCGTAAGTCATGATTAATAAAGTGTACATTAAATTTCTATTCAAAATGTTTACATTATGTTATGTTGCTTTCCCATTCCTTACTGAATCATTCATTGTGATATTATCGACAAAATAGCACAATTTCATACTTTTTCTTAATAAGTTAACAAGATAGATTAAATTAATTATTGATTTTTAATTTGAAATTGTAGTGTACATTTTTCATTGTTTTACGGCTAAGATTTATACTGTCTTATACATCATGAACATACATTAAGCTTCATTTTGAAAACGTTAAATACTAGAACTGTTTGTTGGTGTGCCGTAAAACCAACAATCGACTATGAGGCCTTATATCATTCAGTTGATTTATAGTTGATGTTGGCATGTTTGTTTTGTTTTGTTTTGTTTGTTTGGATTTTACGGCACGTCAACACATAACTGGCCATATCGTGCCGAATGCTATAATAGGCTTAAACTATTATGTAAAACATTGTAAATGACAATAAAAATGAGCCAATTAGATCCTAGAATACAAGTTTATCTCTTTTAAATAATCAATTATGTTTTTTGATGGAATTGTATTAAAAAGTTCTTTGAGTGAATTTACAGAATAAAATCTATTACGGGCCTGTGAAAAATCATGACATTCAAGAAGAAAATGCTTGACGGTAAAATTTTCATTAAAACCTACACAGAAAGGGGCATTGTCATTTGTGAGGAGATAAGAGTGGGTAATTTTAGTGTGTCCAATTCGGCATCGAAGAAGAACTGTTTGATCACGGCGGTTTGACAGAGATAGAGATGGTGACATATCAAGAGATGGGTTTATATCGTGAAGTTTATTAAAAATGGCATTGTCCCAATTTGCTTTCCATTCAGATGATACGATACAGTGATGCCATGGAGCGGACATAAAATAACTTTTCCTTAATATCTAAATGTTGAATTCTGCTTTTACCTATGTTTAGGGGCGTTGACAGTAGCATCAAATTCACCTGAATATTTCAAAGAGAAGTTTCTAGCAGTTAAGGAAGATCATGAAGATTTTATACATATTTATACGGACGGTTCAAAAGAAGGTTGCAAAGTAGGTGCGGCTGTGTTTGAAAATAATTTTACATCTAGTATGAGGTTACCAGATAATGCATCAATTTTGACTGCTGAAGCAAAAGCTATCGATTCAGCATTGTCATACATAGCACAGCATACCCACGATAAATTTGTGATATTTTCTGACTTTCTGTTTTAATATCCATGAAAAATAAAAAATCTGACAATATCATGGTAAAGAAACTTCTTTTGCGATTTCATGATATACTTAAAACAAAATATGTTAAATTATATTGGATTCCAAGCCATGTAGGAATACGAGGAAATGAAAAAGTAGATGCTTTAGCTAAACAATCATTAAATTTTCAAAAAACTGATTGATTGTTACCTGCTTGTGATTTTAGACCGGCTATAAATAAACTCGTATCATCTGAATGGAAAGCAAATTGGGACAATGCCGTTTTTAATAAACTTCACGATATAAACCCATCTCTTGATATGTCACCATCTCTATCTCTGTCAAATCGCCGTGATCAAACAGTTCTTCTTCGATGCCGAATCGGACACACTAAAATAACCAACTCTTGTCTCCTCACAAATGACAATGCCCCTTTCTGTGTAGGTTGTAATGAAACTTTTACCGTCAAGCATTTTCTTCTTGAATGTCATGATTTTTCACAGGCCCGTAATAGATTTTATTCTGTAAATTCACTCAAAGAACTTTTTAATACAATTCCATCAAAAAACATAATTGATTATTTAAAAGAATTAAACTTGTATTCTAGGATCTAATTGGCTTATTTTTATTGTCATTTACAATGTTTTACATAATATTTTAAGCCTATTATAGCATTCGGCACGATATGGCCAGTTATGTGTTGACGTGCCGTAAAAATCCAAACAAACAAACAAAGTTGACAGTAGCTTGCACTTTCCAACAAGCTCAATCAAACCGAGCCTACACCATTTTTCAATTTTGTCGTTATGTGCGTTACTTAGAAATTCTTGACCGTCTCTGTGGTCGAGGGGTTAGAGTCGATGACTTCTAATCCAGTTACCTCTCTGGCGTGGGTTCGATCCCCGGGAGATGCTTTGGTAGTTTAGCACGGGGGAAGGTTGTCTAGTACTGGTGTAACTCTCCAGGAACGATGGTTAGGAAACTACCCGCCTATATGACTGAAATACTGTTGGAAAAGGGCGTAGAATGAAACAAACAAACAAAATTAGAAATTCTTTATTTCTCCTTATTTTAAAACTTCTTGCACATCGACCTTAACCGATCGATGATTACCTATACAAAACTATGATTCCCTAGCACCGCCTTAAGCATATTTTTATAACGCATTATTCATTGTTACAAATTGCATCATGATTTATACTGTTGCAAATGCAATTGCAATCAAACTAATGCTGACTGTCAGTCACTTAGTTTCTAAATTTACAGACAAATCATACGTCTCCTACAGTCCTGTAGTACTTCCAACTTCAAATAGTTTCATAAACCATCCTCTGGTAGTGAATCATTCTTCTGGCTAAAAGGAAGTATTAATTTTCAATTACCTTGTTTAAGGCCCATTGTGCCTCAGAAATGCGTTCATTTTAACTTCTCAAATTTTTTTTGATCATGTGTCTCACACAACAACATCCAATAATAACTCTTTCCAGGGTCATTGAAAAATGATTTCTGATACTATATACTTTCAACTTATTATTTCTGTATAACAGACCTTCCATTAAAGACCAATACACTTGAGTCATTTTTGATGACTAATATTAACATTTGAAAAACTATAACTGGCTAATCTTCAAATGTTACCATTTTTGAAATCCATATCAAATGAAAAATGCTTTCATTAATCAATATCGGATAAAGGACTTAATTAAATTAAAATTGTTCTAAATTGTTGATTTTCAACAATGAAATGCAATTTAGGATGTCTACTGACGTTCTGTTGGAAAGAAAAACACAATATCAAGCACCGCTGACTATTTATTTAACGCAGATAATAATCATTATGGCTATTTGTCAATAGAAAGACACACTTTGCGCAATTATGAAGCAATAAAGCATGGCATTTGATAAGTTTATTCTCAGTGCAAGAACAATGGCAATCGGTATGATTTCGTGCAGTGCATGTTTGGTTTTAGTCTGTTCAAACTAAACTGATCTCTTTTACTACCATATATCTTTTGTAGACGTTAATTGAATTCTGAGATCACAAACTAAATTACACCACAAAACAAACATTGTAACTACTTAATCATGATATTTGTACGGTAGCACAAAGGTGACATTTGTGAGTTTTTATTTATCTCGTGCACACGAGATCACGAGTTAGTCAGTCCTAGAGCACATGTCTAGTTAACAAGGAAAATTAATATATACATGTAAAGTGTCATCTGATTTGCTTAATTTCTCGTGGTCATGACAAAGTATCTCACGCGCACGACATAATAAACTCGATGTCACGTGTAGCCTAAGTCGTGGCCGCGAGACAATTCAGTCGTGCACACGAGGAACTATATTGTGGCCACGAAATACTAAATACAAAGTATCTCGTGCGAACCACTTAAGTAGCTCGTGGCCACGATATAGTTATATCTGGCCACGACATAGTATCTCGTATACTCGTGATAAATAAACGCACGCACACACACATACACATCACCTCTGTGTCACCGTATATTTACATATTAATGTTTTGAAAAGAAGCAGTTTGTTTGTTTCGTTTATTGACATTTTCCCAAATGCGTTGCTATGCATGTATTTCTTTTACCATTGATGACGTTTCAAGATAAGTCAGTTATAACATAATGTCGGCTCGTTTAGAGAAACGCCCAGATCTGAATAACTCAATATGAAGTCAATACAATATCAAGTTTAAACTTTATAAATATGTTTTTATTTAGTACAAATGTAAGATGTAAGTTTCTATAAAGCAGATGTTTAAACAGTGTCTTTAACAATTTCACAAGTCTTAAACAAATAAGTAAAGTACGTAGCATGATTTGATGTCAACTGCGTATTTAGCATAATTTAACCTGAGTGAGTGCGTATTCTTGAATCAAAACGACAATTCCGAATGTAATATTTGGCTTACTTTATATAGAGCTTTTAACTTACGTCAAATATTTATTAAGCTATAATTCATGACTGAAATATGCCTTTCCGGACAGTAAGAACTTATGTTTACTCGCCTATCGGTACGATACCCGCTTATGTGATGAATTAACTAAATTGGAATGTTTTATTGACATATCTTACTCGCGTATCCGATGACAGTTTACTTAAGCTTATCATTATTAATATCCGCCAATTAACTAGCGATGTTCTGTTGTTTACCTTAGGGTTAATTACCGACCGATAACCGTTATCCTACAGAAATATGAATTATTAACGACTGCAAGTAAAAAAATAATAAATAAAAAGTTAAGTCATTCATATAGTATTCCACTTCAGTGCTGTTAGTGATTCCGAAAATGGCAAGAGAGGAAATGATTTTAATTTATTTTACAATTCTGTTATCTGTGTATGTTAATTTACTTACAATATTTGGAGCAAATGGTATAGTACATTATAAAATTACAAGTCATCATACATGTTTATCGTCTAATACTATATTATATAATGTCAATGGAATCTCTATTCAACAATGTGTGGAGGATTGTGCGATACTTCCAAAATGTTCAGCTGTCAACTACAAACGGCTTTATAAACTATGTGAACTGCATTCAGTTCTGCACGAAAATCGCGTGGCTCGTTCCGGTGAATCTTGTTTGTATATAAAAAGATCCGATATACATAGTGAAAAGGTGAGTGAAGTTAAGGAAATCATAAATTCTGTTAATTGACCTTAAACTTACCTGATTTTTTGATTTACCAAGTTTCTTTTGGGTAACTGACCATTTCCAAAACACGGGAAGATTAAGATAAAAACCTTAATGAATTAGTAAAGAACACTGGCCGCGGTACCTGGTCAAGCTGCAAGGACTAGACTGATTCCGCATTGTTGGTAAATGATTATTCTGAATAGGGCAAATTGCATCTCAAACATTAATTTATAACAGTTTCCATAATTTATATTCGAGGTTATATGCAGTCATCAGTAAATTTTCATCTATCCTTCAGAGTATTCTTACTAAATTAGAATATTGTTATTAAATTACAAACATTGAATTTGTTATAAGAACAAAATGAAAAGCTAGTTTTAAGTATTTTTTGCATTTGAAGTCCTCTACTGTCGGATGTCAAACTTGTGAAGATGAAAACTGTGGAACTAAGCAGTGTGATTCAAAATGTAAGTTTAAATACAGTTACCTTAAAGCGAATCTTGCTTCAAAATATTTCCATTTGCATTTAACTATTATCACTGATAATTGTTTTCATGTTGTAACCTCACTATGGCTTCGAGAGAGATTCGTTAAAGGCGAATTAAAATATTTTCTTTAAAGGCACATTAAGTCTCGTTTTTTTGTTGTTTTTTTAATTATCTTAAGTCTGTTGAAGTTGCAGGCATGCTTTTCATAATATAAGAATTTAAGATTGTTATCATGCGAAGTAAATAGAAAATAGCGCTGAATGTGAATTTTTTTTGACAAAAAAGCAAGCTGTTAACAAAGTGGCATTTTGGTTTCCATTCAAGATATCACATCACTACTATAACTGTACTAATTGCCAAAATGCAAAAGAAGAAAAAGATGGCCAAACTTGATGACTAATAATTAACTATTTGAACACCGAGAATATAGAGCATAAATAATTTAAGAATAAACATATTTGCATCTTCGAAACTCAATGGGTCTGTAACTATCTTACAAATAACCAAGTAGATGTATTTTCAAGTATTTAGATGTTGCTTTTTTGATTACATATCGACCCAATAAACTCGAGCCTGAGGTTGATGTAATGGGTTTTGATTATCTGAAACTTGATTTGTTAGAAATCTGGAGGTTTGATCCATTTTGAAATACACGAAAATAAAAGACATATCTATTAATTCACCAACTTTCAAACAGAGTATGTTTGTAAATAAAAGAAAAATATTCATAAATAACGCTCAAAACGACAAAATTGAAAATGTGGCAAGCTGTGTTTGATTGAGGCAGTTCATGTAAAACCTTCAAGGAAACATTAAGTAACATCTTAAGAAAGACTTGCTGATTACTCATTGTTCATAGATTTGCATTCTTCCCCTCCCCCCCCAAAAAAAAGAGAAATAGTTATTTAATAATAATTAGGACTTATCTGCTGTTGTTATATACGCATGCATATCTTAATATTTAAGGGATTTTAAATCGTTTCATTCTTGAAAATATGTCCGTGCATTTTACGTCAAAGATAGTTTCAATAAAATTCTAAATAATTATCATGTACATAGTAATTATGGTAACAATCTATGCGATTTAAGATATTAATATTGCAATGAAAAATTTTGCATGTCTTTATTTTGGCTTGTTTTAGTTTGTGATGCTTTTGAAATAAAGGATGGTTCCTTTCTTGGCAATATGAAGGTGGTTGGTTCACGAGTAAAAATCACGTGTCACAAATATTTCAAGGAAGTGTCAGGAAAGATGCATTCGGTCTGTCAGAGAAATGGGTCATGGTCACACTATCCGAGTTGCATTCCAAGTAACTATTTTACAATTATATTCCTTTTCATGATATACTGTGCCAAATGTTGATATTTGAAAGTATTGATAATTGCTATACGGTCTTTTTCCGAATATAAAATGAGCATGTATTGACTTCACACAAAGTAGATATGTATGCCTTAACAGTAAGTGGACACACTGTGATTGTACTGTATCATAAAGAAATTGGATATTTGTAAAGTGAAGGACCAGCTTGCCTTAAAAAATATTCAATTAAGAAATAATATCGGTCTTAGCGGTGATTATCAGCTATTTAACACCGGTTTGGAGTTTTTGATGCGTATGAAATGACCACGAGTGGTTAATGTTTTCGCAATAAAACGACATGTTTTCATCAGTGCCCCATGTATCATTTTTTGTACGAAATGACGTCAGCTTTTATGAATGAGTTGTGTGCTTGGGTTGACTTCATTACGCTGCTTACGGATAATCGCCGTTTTGTCAAAATATTTATTAACTAATATGGAGCAAATATGTGGCGTCAGTGTATGAGATATTTATTTCGGTATTGTATGAAAGAAAATATTATAAGAACTGAAAATATAAATAAAAAATGCTTTTTATTGTTGCTTAAAAAGGCTTTGTTAACCATATAATCGAATTTGAAAACAAAACAGCCAAATACAAGTAGTCCCTTATCAATGCTAATTGTCACTTTAACACCGGCTTTTAGCTCACAAGAACCGAAGGTTCAGGGTGAGCTATAATTATCAAAGGGGATGCTCTGGCGTCCATCGTCATGCGTCAACAATCGTCTTCTTCTCTTAAACTGCTGGGAAGATTTACTTCAAATTTGGTCTGTAGCATCCTTGTGACACTCACACTTGATTTTGCTCATATCATTTAAATTGGCCTCTTAATGGGGTAACAGAGTTAAAAATAGAAAAAAAACGTTGAAACATCTTCTACTACAGAACTAATTGATGGATGTTCACCATGTCTGTAGCATTCTTAGGAAGTCTTTTATCAAGTTTGCTTATATAAATTTGATTGGTCTCTCTTAGGGGTCTCTATGGCAAAAAATAGAAAAACCTTTAAACATCTTCTTCTATAGAACTTATAAATGGATGAACTTTTTCTGTAACATTTTTGGGTAGTCTTTTATCAGGTTTGCTCATATTAATTTGATTGGCCCCTTTAAGGGGCCGCTAAAGCTAAATATAGTAATACATTAAAACGTCTGTTTCTACAGATCTAATTGATGGATGATCACCAAATTTTGTCTGTAACATGCTTGGATAGTATTTTATCAAGTTTGCACATAGTAATTTGATTGGCCTCTTTAAGGGGCCGTGAAAGCTTAAATAGAAAAACCTTTATACATATTCTACTACAGAACTTAATGATGGATTATCACCAAACTTTGTCTGTATCTTAGGTACACTTTTAACAAGTTTGCTCATATAGTCATTTGATTTGCCCTTTTAAGGGGCCGACCCAAACCTGGTTCGCAAGCTTAAAAAAGACATGAGCAAATAAAGCTTGTGGAAAGCTTAGAATTGCTACCTCGCGACAAGCTTGCACGCTTTAGATTTTAAAGGCACTTCAAGCTTGCTTCAAGTGAGTTGCAATCTTGCGGCAAACTAGTTGCAACATTTCTAGTTGTGCATAGAATCTTGATTTTTACGCTGATAGTTTTTGCACAGTTATGGCAAATAAATGGTACATTTTTGAAAAAAAAAATACTAGTAAGATTGTCCGCACTTCATCACCAAAACTGTTGGGGGATTTTAGTGAAACTTCACAGGATTGTTTGTCACCAAGACTAATTGTACTCTCTTTATTTTCCGCTTTTTTGACACAGTTATTGCCCTTAAATAGTCTTTTTGTTAGTTAATAAGCTTGTCCACGGCACATTTCCAAAAACTGCTGGAAAGGTTTCAGTTAAATTTCACAGGACTGTTTGTCACTTTGGGGATTTCAGTGAAACTTCAAAAAAATGTTTACCACCAAGCCTAATTGTGCATAGTTTCTTGAGTTTATGTTTGATTTCTTTTTTGAAGAGATATGGCCCCTTAATTTGTCATTTGTTTAGTATAATAATTTTCTCCACTCTGCATCTCCAAAACCACCTGAGGATTTTCACTGAAACTTTACAGTATTACGTGTCACCACGATTTTGCTTTTTATTATTTTTGGCACAGTTATGGTCCGACTCTTAATGGGTTATAAGCTTGCCCGCCGAAATGTTCAGTTTACAAGTAACAGTCCACGGCTGAGGAATGGGGAAATTTCAGTAAAAGTTAACAGAATTTGTTTGTCGACATTTATGCATAGTATCTTAATTTTCTAAATAATTGTTCGGGGCGGGGAAGGGGGACAGTTATGACCCCTAAATGGTTAATTTTCGGGTGAAGTAGGCGCTTTATCTCCAAAACCGCTGGCGGTGGGAGATTTTAGTGAAACCTCATAGAATTGTTTGCCACGAAACCTATTGGTGCATAATATCTTATTTTTTTTCAGTAAATTAACTTTGTCCATCCTTCATCTCTCAAACCACTTGGAAAAATTCAGTGAGTATTTATAAAATTGTTTGCATGGTGTCATGATTTTCAAAGTCTAGTTGTGCATTGTGCATGAAATCCTGCAAAATGTTTCTTGCACAGTTATGGAACTTGATGATAAATTGTTTTTGTGAAATTTGTTATGATTTTTTCTCCTTCACTTCTAATGAAATTTCAGTGAAATTTTAGGAAAATGTTTATCAAAAGCGTTCGAGCGTATATAAGCGGTATTTTGACACATTTTTGTGTTTTTAGGTCAACGCTTTCTTTTGTGGATATGGGTCCCTTTAGTGACAGCTCTTGTTTTCTCTTAAATTTATTATCTTTAATAAACGCTTGTTTTTTTTGTTTTGTTTTTGTTTTTTGTTTTTTCCTAGTTTCCTTAACGTTATGAAAGTTCATTATCCTTTATTATTTACATTTTATGTAGTAATACTCTGATTACAGATTTCAAATACATCGGTTGCTTTGAAGATCGACCAGACAGAATTCTATACGAAAGAGATATTAGGCCGCCATTATTAACAACAGACTTGTGTATCAGAATGTGTATTGAATATGATCATAAATATGCATTAACAGAGGTAATTTATGAATATGTAGGGACGATTGTTTTAACACGTTATATATTTTCCGGATAGTGTTTTTATGTTGGATACAGGCCAAATATAAATCTTTTATCGTTTATTTCTAAGTTAGTAGGCGAGTGAATGAGTGCGTATGTGCGTGAGTGAGTGAGTGCGCGTGTGTGGAGGGGGTCCTTAATACCTATACCCCATCACATATATATTAGACAACCAGCAACTTCTTTGGCATTCAATTTCATTCACAATTGCAACTAAAACACAAATAAATGAATTGGCATGGTCAAACCAATAGTTCATTTCAAAAGTTAATATGATAAATAGAGAGTTGTGGATTAGTTAGCAGTTAGTTTAACAAAATTGTATGTTGATTTAATTGCCGAGGGATAGTCAAAATCATTGGTTAAAGAGTGTACATATAAAGCTATATTTTTGCTACCAGAAATTTACAAACTTTTGTTTGAATTGTGCAAAAGAACAATTCAAATATTTCTTATGAATGAGATATATTGGTATATATTTGCTTTTCAGTGAATGGCGAAAGCACAAAATCATTGCTAATAAAAATAACACTATAATATTTAGTTTCCGAACATTTATTCTGTTTACATACAGTTTTCATATTACTTTTGTGTTAAATAATATAAACATTCTATATTACACTTCTTTCAAAAAGCGACCAAATCATTATTGAAACAGCATAAATTTACCGTTTTTAAATTTCATAAAATATTTCATACGTGATACTATCTTGACACCATTAAAAATTAATTAATTCATGAATTGCTATGTTTGATTTACTTGTATATAGGCCGGTTATGCGTGTTTCTGTGGTGACACGTTGAAAAACTACCCTCAACAACCGGAGAATGAATGCAACATGCCATGTCAAGGGAATCAAAGTGAAATGTGTGGGGGTTCGTGGAGAGGTTCCCTATACAGACATCTTATCATTTAAACAGACTAAATATTTTGTAAAAAAAACGCTATTAGATGTATAAAAATGATAATTGATAATGTTTGGAGAAAGGTGCCTTGCCGTGTATTATTTCAGATACGAAGAGAATAGAGTAGAATCACCGACTTTCCGTAAGCTAGCTGGATGACACATGTTTGGGATAAAATATAAAAAATACCTAAAATATAAAAGTGTGCCCAACTTTTGTTACATGTACCGATACATTCCGAAAAATGTTCATAGAAATGTATATAGGTTGCGTGGGTTATTGATGGGTAAACTTGAATCACAAAATTGCCTTAGAAATCATTGCTTTTTAAAATCCTCTGTATTATATATTTACTAATGTATGTTCAACTAACACTTGAAACTTTTGATCTTTTTCGCCTTGAACGCTTGGTTAAAGACTTTGTAATCAAATGAAAATCACAATGCAGAAAAAGTGCTTTTTTATGTCGCTGTTCGGGCATATATAAACAAGACAAAAATCATTCTGTTATAAAATTCTAGGTTTCATACAATGTCGTAAGGAATGAAAGGAAAATCCATTCATATGAAGTAACTAGGTCAACAGTTAACATGTATTCTTTTTACCCTTAAAACAGTAGTTTACAAGAAAAGCATTGATGCTAAGCATCAAAGGGCGTCCAATCAAGAAATGCAGCAAGTGAAGATGAACTAGTAGATATATAATGACAAGATATTCTTATAAACTACCAGAAATGTATATCACTTATGAATGAGGGGACGAAAGACATTGTTCATTATGAACTTTGATTGGCATGCTAGAGATTACAATATTACTTGTTATTTCTTTATGATCGTGGTTATTAATAGCAACGGATTTACATGTATACAATCATTTATAATCCATATGTGTAACACATGATCAACACGTACCACACCTTTGTAATTGTCCCTTATTATGTAATCGCTATTAGCGAAGACCCCCTCTCAAGGTATCTGTTCACACTTAATAAAAATATGACACTGGTTATATTACCATGTTGATCATGTTGAACATAATTGTTTATTATACAATAATTGTAATATCTATTAATTTAAATAAAAAAATAAAACTTTTATGAATATTAATTGTTTTCTTTTCTTTTTTTGTGTTTTATGTGCTATATTAATACTGAGTTTTTATGTTTAGTACTCTTTTTTCTTAAAATTGTAAATAAATCTTAAGAATTCAATGGTCATATTGACCAACGATTGTAAGTCAAAACTTAACTGGAAAAAGTCAGTAAATTATGGTTTATCTTTCAATATATAATATTGTTTATTCTTAAACCATGTACATGTACATTTGTATTTTTCTTTATCATTTTTTGAATTATCAATCAATTGAATAATTCATAAAATCTAATTTGTACCTTTAAATAATTCCTCGGCATCTTTACTAAACACGGATAACAAATTAAATAAAATGTTTCAAATTTGATAATGTCATATTCATACCATAAAAATGTATCTTTTTCGCAATTATTGTACATATTTATTGTTTTTATATCATATAGATAAAATGAAACATGCTATTGTTGTTGTTGTTGGTTTTTTTTTTAATTGTAACGATATCAAACATCTACTCCAAAGACAACTAACGTGTGGTACTATTCGCCGGTGGTCAAAATAGACCGGGAGAGACCGGGAATTACCGATAGGAGTGATAAATAGATATATCTATAAAAAGATTTTCGGAATATTTAGGTCAACAATAACATACCATGATAACCCACTGTGTACTACAAAATGATAAATAAAAAAAACCGTAGAGCGCGATTTATTGACGGAAAAGGTTATTTCATTTGAAAATGTTTGCATTGCGAATCTCCAGTTCGCTATTCATTGTAACATATCGCGACATTTCATTCTTAATTAATAATAATCAAGCACCCTCATACCGATCGGAATGATCGGCTTTTATTATGACGGACTAAAAGGCTCGAGAAGTTGTTGTCGCCCTTTCACAAAATCCGATTTCATTCCATAAGGGCGCCGCGCTTCGGCGCGGACGCCAACAACAACTGTGTAAATGAATGTTATCAGTAAAAGTTTAATGGCTTCTAGTTTACAACTGTGTAAATGAATGTTATCAGTAAAAGTTTAATGGCTTCTAGTTATAATAAATAATACATTCACTTTTATTGTTACAAACAGAATTTGAAATGTAATAATGACGTTAACTTTTTCCAGTTAAGTAATTTTAACGAAATTTTACAATTTTCATGGCGCACCAACACAAGTTAGGATATATGTCGCCGAAAAAGGAAAGATGATTTTTGCTATCCTCGCGTGTTATAAACTAAAAGCGACACCAGGAGTCGATAAGTAGAGATAAACAGTGGCCTCACCTTATTTCCTTATTCTCAAGGGGAAATTTACGAATTTAATCTGATCAAAATATTTAGTGCAGTAAACTCTATGAATATTTCATCTTAAACATTGAAATAAGAAGATCATAAAGCGTTTCCATTTGATAAGTTTTTCATTGCAATATTGGATTTCACAACAATTTTAATCTATGAAGCATTTTACAATTTCTTCATTTACACCGAATATCTCTCAAAAATGTGTTTCATTAAGGTATGATCCCCCTAATGAGCACTATTAGGAACTGTCAAAATGACAACACAGTCAGTTAAATGCCTTATACGTTTGCAAAATTCAAACAAAGATTACTGTACGGTTTAAGAGGTATGGACAGTTTTTCTGATCTTAAGCTTTGTTTTAAGAAGGGTTCTTTTTCAGGAATGAGAAAACTTTAACTAATCTCTATTATCATCATTATAAAAAATGTTTTTCTATTGATCTTTGTCAAGAATCAAGTAATAGCATTAAGCTTTCTAATCGGTATCCAGACAATTCCCCTCCCGGACGATTCCCCTCCCAGTAAATTTGAATGTTTTTTCACAACCCGGACATTTCCCCTCCCGTTATTTTTTTTACGGCGGACAATTCCCCTCCCGTTCTTTTATCGACCCGGACAATTCCCCTTCCGTTCTTTTAACAACCCGGACAATTCCCCTCCCGCTGTTGTCAGAGCGGACAATTTCCCTCCCGTGGCTATTGAATATATATAATTATTATATAATATTGTTTATTTGAAAGGTATATACATTTTTGCAGCGGCAAAACAATAAAAGAACAATTGATAAGAACAAAAAAAAACAATTAAGCTGTAGATTCTTGCAAGGAATATATTATGCACATGTTACAGTAAATTGAACTGTCATCATCGTCATTATGATTAGAAAATCATATTCACCATATTGAATCAGTACATGAAGTCCTAACACAAAATATCAGTGATCATTTTGATTTTATATATGTTTGAACACATTTGTCGGAATATTCTCCTTCATTTTTAATTGGTTTTGCAATCAAGGACACATTTAATTAAGGGCGGCAATGATTAAAGATTTTTTATTGACAGTTTGTTTATCTAAAGCAGCGGCGGCAATGATTAAAGGCGGTATAATGTGAATATATTTGTGAAATAATGATTGTTAAAAGTTCCGATCTTTATCAGTTTATTGTTAAGAGTAAAAACTGTCATCTTAAATAAGAATGGTTATAGATTTTTTTTACGCAATGTGAAAAAAATGGAGGGGAATTGTCCGCTCTGCTAAAAAATGGGAGGGGAATTGTCCGCTTCTGCTAAATTAACGGGAGGGGAAAAGACCGCCCTATTAAAATAACGGGAGTGGAAATGTCCGGGTTGTGAAAATAATATGGAAGGGGAATCGTCCGGGATTCTTACAAATCACACAAGCAAAATAATTATTTCAACCAAAAATGTATGAAATAGGTAGAAAATGTTTACCTCTCCCCCACCCCCTCTCAGTGCTGCATTACTAATACTTGTACTGCAGTACGTACTGTAGCAATTTTGCAAGTACTGGCACTTATACTGGGTTATTTTTACAAAATGTTGCTACTACTGTTACTGTTACTGCGTTACTGTCTTAAAAAGTGGTACTGTTACTGTATAACCAGGCAGTACTTTGCTTTGGTTGTGAAATGTCATCAGTTGTTCTTGTTGGGTTTACTAGTAAATAAAAGAGCAATTAAACACTTATTAATTGTTTCTATTCTAAATTTTGTTTGTTTGTGTCATTTTACGCCTTTTCCCAACAGTATTTCAGTCATATAGGCGGGTAGTTTCCTAACCATCGTTCCTGGAGAGTTAAAACAGTACTTGACTACCTTCCTCCGCGCTTAACTACCAAAGCATCTCCCGGGGATCGAACCCACGCCAGAGAGGCAACTGGATTAGAAGTCATCGACTCTAACCACTCGACCTCTATTCTAAATAATACTATTTCAAGTTATATTGTCAACACCATAATTACTTGTTTATTACTTTGGTATAAATTGAACAGAGGTGTGAAGGTGTGAAAAGCAAAACAAACGACTGTTGTGTTTTAAATGAAAGAGTATAAGAGTGAAAGACGATCGCATTGTATTTAATAAGTTGACTGGTTACTAAACAAAAAGATTTATTACCCCTCACTTTTTTCGTAATGCTAGTTTCCATAAGGCCTCTGGGTGTTATTTTTACTGTAATGCAAGCGTACCACCTGAATAAAAAAAGAATAAAAGAAAAAGAAAACAAACTTCTCAAGTAGGCCTACAGTAAAGTACACTTTAAACTTAAAAGATAAGGACAGTTTTGTTGTTACTCTTGGTTTATTTGTTACAGTTAGATTTAGTTGACAATTTCAGATCATCTCAGTGTTTTTGTTCGGGGTAATAAAATAAATAACACATGGGTTTGTGAGTAAGAGTAAAAATATCATCCCTCGTAAAATACTGTTACCCTCGGCTACGCCTCGGGTTACAGTATTTTCCTCGGGATGATATTTTTACTGTTACCCATAAACCCATGTGTTATTTATATAATAACATGTTTGAAAAAGTATGTTAAATCATCAAAGTTGTAAACTTTAAAGTAAATAGTAATTCCAATTATTTTGCTGAATCACGTTTGCATTTTTTAATTTGAAGTGCATATATGAGAAATGGAAATAATAATTTAAAAACGTATCATTAAAATATGTTAATATATCTGACAGTTTGTGTTGATTCAAACTTTGATGAATATATAAGTACTGGTACTAATACTTAATTACTTCCTTAAAGAATACTGGTACTGCAGTACCGAGCTAAAATCTAGTACTGTTACTGATAACGGTACTGCATAACTTGGCTAGTAATGGTATTGGTACTTAAGTACTACACATTTAGTACTGATGCAGCTCCCCCCCCCCCCCAACACACACACACTTTAAAACTTATATAGTCTGATTTTATTGACCTGTCAATTATGAATACATTAAAGCACTCATTTAAATATTCGATCCTACTTCGGTTACGAGAATTAATATGAAGTAAATAACTAATGTTTGGAAAACTCCCACTAGCTTAAAGTAGGGTCTCGTAACATCCGCAATAGCAAAGTCGGTTAAGTGATTACCTAATATTTGAGAGGTCCGAGGTTCGATCCCTTCTTTTTGACAATTTTTTTAGACGTCATTTATTTTTAGAATTATTTTTACTTTATTTTTAAGTATTTTAGTATATTAAAATGAAAATGGTCAAGCGCTTTCAGAATTTTCTACACAGATATGAAACAACTAAGAAACACTGAATTGTCACGTTTTGTATTGTATTTTACGGCACTGAAATGACATTTATTGATCTTAACCCAAATGAATTTTGAATATTATTAATTCTTTAACAATGTTATATACAAAAGTATAGTATTACAAAAAAGTTCAAACAACTATTAAACAGAAAAAACAACATTAACTTCAAAAATTTTGAAAATAGTTATGATAAGAAAAAAATGCCTGGACACACGCCGTCTCTACAACACGTAGGACATTTAGAAATTATATACCCGTAGTTTACCCGATTGCGCTATAACGGTCAGTGTAACTTATGCATAGAAACCAGATGAATTTAATCATATCTTACTGCTTAAATCTCACGGAATTTACCGAACATTTAGCGAATATTAATATATTCTGTGCATTGACCGTATAATCAGTATGAAATTGACAGGTTAATAAAATCAAACAATAACAGTTGTTAGACCGTTTTTCTACTTAGAGAACCTTGATTCAAAATAGTCTTAAAATTTACAAAAGTGATGGGCTGTTTTCAGTGTTTGCTAATATGTTTTGAAAAGTATATTGGTTCATCTTGTCAAATATGAAATACTTTTACCGTGTAGGTTTTATTTTATCAGACTTTGAAGACATGAAGTGCCATATTTGTTTTTTACTTACTTGCTTACTTTAGCCAATAAATACAACAATGTTGTTGATGGAAAATCTAGCGTAACAAAATACTCCTCAAAGCGGAGGTGATGCATTTGGGGGATCTTAACTTAAGTCAAAATAAGCATAATTAAAATAAATATTTATTATTAACATAAGATAAAGTTTTTAAGTTATTTATTTCAAATTGCAAAACGTCTTATTTATAAATTGTGTAAAGTCTGTATCTAATGCTTAAGGATATTGAAATAGGTTTATCTATCAATGTATTTATATTGGCATGAACGTCAAAATTATTGAAAAATCAACCCGGAATAAAGTGTCCCAAAATGCTAATATGTACATATTTGTTTGTTTGTTTTTCATTTTACGCCTTTTTCCAACAGTATTTCAGTCATATAGGCGGGTAGTTTCCTAACCATCGTCCCTGGAGAGTTACACCAGTACTAAACTACCTTCCGTCCTGCTAAACTACCAAAGCATCTCCCGGGGATCGAACCCACGCCAGAGAGGTAACTAGATTGAAAGTCATCGACTCTAACCCCTCGACCACGGAGGCGGTACGTGTATGTACATATCTACATTACCAAAGGTTCTTAACACATCACAAATGAATATGGAATTGCCACGTAGAAAATGTCGCAAGAAATTGATTTAAATCATCACTACCCAGCAGCTAAATAAAAACCTGTACTCACCAAACCGTTCTAATTAAACAATGTTTAACAATGACAATAAGGTCAATAGTACTCAACAGTACGATCTAACGTTGAATACTTAAAATCAATCAAGCAATTATCCAAAGCTCCTCTATTTATTATTTATATTTCATTGATTGAATTGATTAATGCTTGTAGTGGCATACGATATCTTTTAATGTTCTATTTCAAACATATTAATATTTAATTATTCTGTATAATATTTCATTGAATGATTATTTTAATGTTTGCAGAGGCTTAACGACATCAATTTATGTTTTATTTCAAACACATCAATTCTGTTTAATAGAAGTAATTGCAAAAACATTATATTTCTGTGTTTAAAAGAAATCACTGCAAATTGTTGTTCAAGCTTATGCAATTAATTGTGTACATTGTACCATGCCTGTTGATTACAATCACCACTGCTTCCGGTCACTGTACCTTTAATTGGAGTTTATATGTTTTACCATGACCATAAGAAGACTATTTATATACTGAACAATACAAGTACACATTTCGAGGGTGGCTTTTATATTCGGACATGTTTTTGTTTTGTTTGTCCGAGTAAACTCTCTTGAAATAATCAAGATCTATATTAGCTATATGCCAGAAGTATATACACAAAATTGTATGCATCTTTAGATGAATTTAAAACTAAAGTCATAGAATTTTTCTTGTTATGCTGAGAGAAAAGTTTTATCAAATTCCTCATCATAAATAAGCTTGTTTTAATAATAAAAACAAACAATTCTTGTAGGAGAAGAAGTCCAACCATCCATCCATATTTCTGTTACTTATTGCGAATTTATATTACACCTGGCTTTGTTAAATGTAAGCGGCAGCCATTTTTTTAAAGTTGTGTATTTCATGGAAGGAAAATAATTGTGTAAGATTCAGAAGGATATAATTTGGATTTGTTAGTCATACACCTTTTTAAAAGAAAGAAAACTTATTTGAGGATTGTAATAGACAAAAAATAAGTGTTGACAGAAGTGAAAACATTCAGAAAAGGAGCTAGGAAAATGGAAGCTTGCTAAGGCATTGTAAGGAACGCTGGGTTGTTTTACTTATTTTACGAGTGATAGCTGTCAATGCTTTTCAATTTTTCATAAAGCATACGGCAGTTATTGCTCGTAGGGTACTTTAATATGCCCAAATTTCATCAAGAGCAGTTTAGCATGGGGAAGGAATGTATTTTTCAGACTGTAAAACGAAACAAAAAAATTTAGAGACGAAATTTTGTGATTGGAATTTGAAGGAATAGAAGTAAGTTTTTTCTGTTTATTACTTTTGACATTTAAATTATTTATCTATTTCAGCTTTGCTATTTTTTTAACAGCCTGATATTGTCAGAATTGTCAGTAAGAATAAAATTGAGGTACCACATGGGGAAAATCTTAAAAAGTAGTTTCGTCATTGAAAAAAGTGAAATTATATTTTGATAATTTTCACTGTGAAATTATCAAATATAATTTTCACGGATAAATCAGTAATCCACTGAAAAGCATAAAATAAAAACTTCTCATAAAGTAATAGATTTTAAAATAAAAGTAAATCACTGCTGCTACATTGGACTAATTTGGTAGTATGTGAGATACAGGTGTTTAACCTATGCTTGATAGCCTATAACAGTTATTGTAAACAAAAAGAAAAATGAAACCGGTTGTTTAATATTTATTTTAAGTCTTTGATAATGCAATTGTGAATAACCCTCTACATATCTCTATTACACAGATAATATTTATTTGCTGGAATATTACAACTATTTATTATCTTATTAAACTTCAGTGAGCTTTATACAGTATATGGGTTGTCAATTGCTATGTGGTTAAAGTCATTGACTTCAAATTACTTGCTCCTAATCACAGTGGGTTTGAATCCTGCCATGTGCTTTTGATGCTTTCATGTTAAGATACTATCCAACTAGCTAGCAGAATGTTGATGGTTCTACTCAGGTGCATCAGTACTAAGGGTGTAGTACTTTAGTACCAGTACCAGTGCTTGGCAAATTAATGCAGTACCATTACCAGTACCAGTACTAGATTTTAGTTAGGTACTGCAGTACCAGTACTTTTTTGTGTAAAGTAATTTAGTATCAGTACCATTACTTTTTATATATTCATCAAAGTTTGAATAAATACACAGCGTTTAAGAAATAACTAAAATATTATTTACTAAAGAAATAAAATCATTACTTACTTTTAAGTTAACATTACATTTTTACAACTTTATTGTTTTAACATAATTTTCACAAACAATATTTACAACATATATTCATGTCTGATCTTATTGTTTAGTAACCAGTCAACTGTAATACACTGCGATCATCTTTCATTTAAAACACAACAGTCTTTTGTTGCCTATCACACATTTACATCTCTGTTCAATTTAAACAAAAGTAAATAACAACTTTTTTATGGTGCTAACAATATCACTTGAAATACGATTATTTAGAATAGAAACAATTTATTGGTGATTATTTTGCTCTTTACTAGTAAATACACAGTAATAAAAGATTTTGATATGGGTATTTTAGGGTTAAGAGTTATTGAGTCTGTTTATCTCAATTTAATTTTTACTTAAAGTCTTTGGTGCTTTTTCATAATGATGAATACTATGTTAACATTTGAATATTGCAGCAAATTATCTACAGATTTTATAGCTTACTTTTTCATAAAATGCGTCAACAATCGTCTTCTTCTCTGAAACTACTAAGCAGATTTACTTCAAATTTTGTCTGTAGCATCCTTGTGACAGTCACACTTGAATTTGCTCATGTCATTCCAATTCGCCCCTTTTAGAGATATCAATATGAAACATTGTAGGTAGATGGATCTCAATGAGAAGATGTGCAGAGCACAAGAACTTGAACTTTGCCCTTTGTAAATTTTTACATTTTGAACTTTGTCAGGGCATTTGACATGGAAAGGGCATTTGACATGGAAACCATAAGGGGTTTTAACAAGAAACTTTGTTGGTTGACAGATCTCATTGATTAGAAGTGCAGTTCAAAGAATGGTTACTCTGCCTTGCCTAATCTTGGAATTATAGCACATTGAACTTTTTCAAGAGACATTACTCTGAAACTAACAGGACGTTTCGGCCCCAAACCAAATCGGCCCCAGTAGAAAAATCGGCCCCTGGACGTTTCGGCCCTTTTCCGCGAGACGTTTCGGCCCTACTTAAGAATATTGCTCGATTGATATTATGGCTTCTGTTTTCTTTTCATGGTAAAATTATATGACCGAATGTTTCGATTTTCACGTGCATGAACAACTAATTCTTCTTGCCTGATAATTAAATGTGTTAGATTTTTCAATTGATATAAGACCTGTTGTATACCTGTAAGCATGGTAAGTGTGGTATTTGACACGTGTATAGATAATTGATTAAATTATCAGCGGCACACTTCTGATTAACCGGATATTACTTAAAGAAACTAACCTACCTGTTCGGAATATTTTTTGTCGGTCAGGAAATTTGAATGAATGAATGAATGAACGAATGAATGAATGTTCGAAAAATTCAAAAAGGAGGAAAAGAAAGGATTAAAAATGGTTAAATTGTGTTATGGTTTTCTTTCCTTTGTTTTAATTCTGTGTTTTCTCTCTTTGATAGGCATTAAAAAGCCAGACTAACTAGATGCTATACGTCAGAAAACAGATCTAGAATTTACTTGTAAAGGATGTTTACCGGTATTTCCACATACTGAACCTTTGTTAAATTCCACGTTCTTAAATGTCTCCGAAATTAACGTTAGTTCCTCGAGTGTCCACGGGAGCATTTTAACTTAAAATTTGAACTAGTCTCAGAGAGTATCGATGAAACTGAAAGTGAGTGTGTCAGTCATCCTGTGAATGTAACATATACTGCTCCAAATAATGACAATGGCACCATAGATAATCATTTATTTATTTATTGAAATGCTATTAAAATACCGGTTTAAAACACAGTACTTCTTCTGTGGCCGATTTGGTAAAGGGCCGAAACGTCTTAGGCCGAAACGTCTTGGGTAATTTAGGACCGATACGTCATGGGGCCGAAATGTCTCGAAATCCTCTGAAACTACAAGAGGTGTACTTTCCTGTGTCCAAAACCTATTCGGGGAGCCTCACCCGGCTCAAACCGGGCTCTTGCTTATTTATTTATTTATTTATTCTTTTCATTTAATTTAGGATTTTCACTATTATCTTTAATTGCATGCAAACATACAAAGCGCAACAAATAAGACTTAACATATTTCAGCTAAAAAGAGGACTTATACAAATAATAAAACGGAGGGAAATCCATGAAACAGACTTTTTTAAGACAGAAAATCATAAACTAAAAATTATTTTTCAATTATATCAGGCATCATTTATATTACTGTCTGTATAGAATGATTGCACGCTGATATTTAGAAAAGAACGTTTTCAATCCTAAGTTTACACTTTAAGATACCCCTATGCGGTGGAAACTCATAGCTTTTTAATAAAATTAACACCATTAGACGCGGAAATCATTTAGGGAAAAAAAGTAATATAATTCAAGAATATTAAGTGTAAATATATACCGTCCGTGTGATTATCACGGCACTACCCCAAATCGTGTGATAATATCGACCCTGCGTAATACCTTGTTTGATCTAGAGCTTGAGCTTGTTAAGAAAGTGCAAGCTACTGTCAACGCCCTATACACCGATTTAAGCAGTATTCAACATTCAGATATTGAGGAAGTATTATTATGTGCCCGGTCCATGGCATCACTACATGCAAACATCAACTATAAATTAACAGAATGACATAACGCCACATAGTCGTTTGTGTTTGTTTGGTTGGTTTTACGGCACAACAACAAAAGTTCTAGTGCATAACGTTTTCAAAATGAAGCTTAATGTATGGTCATGATGTATAAGACCGTAAAAGTCTATGCCGCGAAACAATGAAAAATGACCACTTCAATTTAGAATTAGAAAGTGCAAATTACCGTCTACGCCCCTAGCACCGGCTTAAACAGAATTCAACATTTTAACATGAAATGGTAAAATTTTGAATTTAGAAACATCCGCAGATGTGTTCATACGGCGGTTATGGCGCCTGCGTATCACAGATTAGACGTCAAAAGACAAATTCAAAAAGCAGGCAGCATATCCTATGGGTGATTCATCATTATTCAAGTAGGAATATTGGAACTAGAAAATGCCGAAAAGTTGAAACTAAAAACACTACAAGCACAACAAAATGTCGTGCTGAAGGATCTTCAAGGATCGAAAATATTACATCATTGATTAAATTTACGGGGAGATTTTTACAGCCGCCACACGGCACAAATAACACGGATGTGATCATAAAATAGATAAAAATTATACAGAATCCCTAAAGAAAGCCCAACACGGCAAAATTGAAAATGTTGCAGGGTCGGTTTGATTGAGTCTGTTCATGGACGGTACTGGAAAGTGCAAATTACCGTCCACGCCCCTTAGCACCGGCTTAAGCAGAATTCAACATTTTAGACGTCAAAAGACAAATTTAAAAAGCAGGCAACATATCCTAAGGGTGATTCAACATTATTCAAGTAGGAATATTGGAACCACCTAACTAGAAAATGCCGAAAAGATGAACCAAGCACAACAATAAGACCGTTTAAATATATGCCTTGTAACAATGAAAAATGATCGCTTCAATTAAGAATTACATTCGAATAATAAATTTAATTTATTTGGTTAATTTGTTAAGAAAAGTATGAAATTGTGTTTTTTGTCGATGTTATCACAATTAATAATTCAGAGGGGAACGCGATAATGTAAACATCTTATATAGCAATTTCATATTCACTTTAATAATCATGGCATACAATAGATAAATACAGAATCCCTAAAGAAAGCCCAACACGGCAAATTTTAAAATTTGTTATCAAATTATAATTTTATGAATGAGATTATTAACTTACCATACGAAAAATACATTAGGATATACTCCGGTTTAAGCGAATCGAACACGCCCAGAAAATCAGCAGAGCGTAACAAACAAGTCTCTACTTGATAGACGCTCAATAACTTCAGTTAATATAGGCGTCAAAGCGACACCTTATAGAAAATACTAGGGGCGGTGGGTGGTAATAGGTATGGTAAGTTAATAATCTCATTCATAAAATTATAATTTGATAACAAATTTTTAAATTTCATTTCACTCAATTATTAACTTACCATACGAAAAATACATTAGGATAGATTACAAAGCATCACATACCTTAAGGCTGTGGTAGTATTTTCCTCTATCCAAAAATAACATCTGTATCCAAACCACAATATATACATGTACATCGTAGTCCAAGTGAAGCATCTTTATGTTAACCTACATAAATCTTGCTTGACATTCAATCATATATACACGATTTGGTATCTCCATTGACAAACCCTCTATATACAGGTGGTATATAATATGTACACATGTAATTGTTTCTCAAAAGTACCAAATAACACAAAAATCTAACAATCCGCAACACGCCGGAAATATTACTTCGACAATACCTTTGCCGAACCAGTTCTCAAATAAAAATTAGTGAAAGTGGAATCACGGCTCCAGTCAGCTGCTTCCAATATTGATGCCATTGATGCGCCTTTAAATAAAGCCCAAGATGGACCAATTGCACGAGTTGAATGAGCATTAACTTTAATGTCTTCTTCATAGGCCATCTTAATTGTGTTCACAATCCAATTAGCTATAGTCTGTTTCGATACTGGGTTATGAGGCTCTATGAAAGATAAAAATAAACTAGTCTGATCATTAGTACCTCTTGATCTAAACTGTTCTGTTCTTCTCAAATAAATTGCTATTGCTCTTTTGGGATCTAATTTTTTATTGTTAACAAATGCTGGAACCCAAATTCTACTTCCTGAATGTCCAGGTCTGTCCTGCTTAGACAATCCTTGCCTGAGGAATAAAATGCCATCTTTATGTACAGCAACATTCCCATCACCCAGTTTTAACGATTGTATGTCTGCACACCTTCGGAATGTCGTAATTGCTACAAGAAAAACAGTTTTGTATGATAGAAACTTAAGTGATGTTTTTGTTAATGGTTCAAAAGGATATTTTTGTAAAATCTTTAATACCTTTGAAATGTCCCATTCAGGAGCTAGTTTTTTAACAGGAGCTCTTAGATTAAATATACCCCGTAATAATCTGATAATATATGGGTGTTGACCAACAGGAACATTATCAATAGGAGGTAATACTGCAGACAGCATTGACCTATAACCAGATATTGTTCTATGTTGTAAATTATCATCATAGAAAAGAGTGGTAAGAAATTCTGCACAATCTACCATAGAGAGTGAATAGGGATCTTTTTCCTTTTCACTACACCAGTTTGTATCTCCTTATAGTTACATTAAATAAATATGTTAAAATATTTTTGCCGTCGGCCTAAAATCCAAGCATGCTACAGTTTCATTAACATTTTTAACAGTATCGTTGTAAATCTCATCAAATATTGTTCATAAATTAGGATTTTAAATGGAAAACCCCACGGTAACACTAAAGTTCGTATACGAATTTTAACATGCAAATGAAGACTATAATCAGCTCGTGTATGCGCTACGTCACGGAGTTATAGTTGCTATCCGGAACACAGCAAATATAAGATTTTCTTGTGCAAACACACTTTTACCGTTTAAGCTACACGGTGCACTAGGCCTGTGGCTCAGAAAAAGTAATCATCTCATGAAAAAGATTAAATTTGTATGAAAATATCCGTTACAATGCGGAAATATACCGTTAAATTAGGACTGCTACTTATAGTCATGTTTGTTGATTTAATATTGATGTACGGATGATCTGACGGCGGAGTTTCTCATGCAAACAGAAATTGTACTTCCGAATTCGCCACAATGAGGTTGCACATTTGTATGCTCATTAAACTCATTTTGGTTGCCTGGACACCAAAATAAGATCTGGAGTCGATATGAAACCCAATTTATTAATGAAATGTCGCTATTTCTTTTTTTTGAAATTTATTTAATGTAACTTTAATTTGCTAATGTAATCTTTCCTTGTGCCAGATCTCCATGATGCGGAGAGTGAATTTCTAACCCGTCTAGAAAAACCTTTTGCTTTAAACTGTCTGGTGAAAGTAGCCATGCTGTTAGCTTGAAGACCTGAGGATTTGGATGAAATATTTGAGTTTTTGGCTGAACTAACAACTCTTTCATGACTGGTAATTGTATTGGAGGTGCTATTAGATACTGTAGTAATGTTGTGTACCAATGTCGTCTCGGCCACAGAGGTGCAATTAATATTACTTGACAATCCGAGGACTGAGCTATATGTTGAAGTACTTTGGGTATTAGACAAATTGGGGGTAAGCATATGCTAGCATTCTGTTCCAAGTTATGGTCAAAGCATCCATAGCTAGAGCTTGCTGCACTATTGCCTGCAAAGTTGTTCCATTAACAAAAAATAATAGTAACAAAATCAAAAAGCCATGGTTTAACGATGAATGTAAAAAAGCTGTTCGCATACGTAAAGCTTCACTAAAAAAGTTTGAACATCGCCCTACAACAGAAAACCTTGAAAATTATAGAATATTTAGAGCTAAAGCTAGACGATCAATTCGTTTGTCTAAACGCAAATCCTGGCAATCATATTTTTCAAATATTAATTCAAATACTCCTATTAAGAAAGTCTGGGATGCAGTACGGAAAATAAATGGTAAGTATAAAAAGAGTCCAAATTGTTCACTTAAAAAACTGGTGATGGCCAATATGCCAAAACAAAAAACGGATATTGCGGAAAAACTTTGGGTAAAACATTTGAAAAGAACTCTTCTTCAAACAGTTATTCAAATGAATTTCAACAACACAAATGTAAAGCTGAGAAAGACCATATTAATTTCACTTCAAGAAATGATGAAGACTATAATGCCCTTTTCTCTATTGAAGACTTAATTTATTCAATTAAAACTGCAAAAGACAGTGCTGCAGGCCCGGACGAAATTTACTACCAGTTTCTTAAACATCTACCACCCCAATCTCTTGACTTGCTTCTTGAAATTTTTAACAGAATTTGGGTTTCTGGTGAATTTCCTAACACTTGGAAAAATGCGTTGGTAATTCCTATCCCTAAACCTGGAAAAGATTCAACTGACCCTACAAATTATCGCCCAATTTCACTAACAAGTTGCCTCTGCAAAAACATTCGAGAGAATGATAAATAATCGGTTAGTTTGGTATCTAGAAAATAATGGAATTATTAATAATTTTCAGTCAGGTTTTCGTAAACAGCGAAGTACAAACGATCATCTTGTACGACTTGAAACTTTTATTAGAGAAGCCTTTGGTATCTGGTATCACCTGGTATCAATTTTCTTTGATCTTGAGAAAGCTTACGATACTACTTGGAAATATGGTATCCTAAAAGATCTAAAGGATGCTGGACTTAACGGCAGGCTTCCTCTATTCATTTCTGGATTTTTAAACGATAGGCACTTTAAAGTAAGACTTGGTTCAACTTTTTCTGAGGATCAACAACAAGAACAAGGTGTTCCTCAAGGACGCATACTTTCTGTTACACTTTTTGGCCTTAAAATAAACAATATTGCTAGCGCTCTTACACCAGGCATAGATTGTTCTCTATGTGTAGACGATTTTCTTATTTACTAAAGGCAACTTCAACAAAATTTAGATAAAATCAAAAGTGGGCAATACAAAAATGGTTTTAAATATTGAAAGTCAAAAGCTCAATGTGTTCATTTCTGTCGATTGCGGAAATACCATAATGACCCCGAACTTTACATAACTGGTTCTAAGATTCTAGTGGTTGATGAAGCTAAGTTTTTAGGAATTATATTTGACAAAAAACTATCTTTTGTACCACTTATTAAACATTTGAAAACTAAATGCCTTATAGCTTTAAATTTACTAAAGGTTTTATCAAGTAAAAATTGGGCATCAAATACTTCCACATTACTAACAATATACAGAAGTCTTATCCGATCAAAATTAGATTATGGTTCTGTTGTATATGGGCCTGCAAGAAAATCATATCTTCAAGTGCTTGATACCATACATCACCAGGGTTTACGGTTAGCTTTAGGTGCATTTCGCACCTCACCTGTAGAAAGTCTATATGCGGAAGCTGGGGAACCATCGCTTCAACTTCGTCAAAAAAAGCTATCACTTCAATATGCAACTAGAATTTCATCAAATAGCAAAAATCCAGCCAAAAATATTATTTTCAAACCAAGTTATATTGAAAAAGTTGTTAACAAACCAATCAAACCAAGTTATATTGAAAAAGTTGTTAACAAACCAAATCAATTAAAACCATTAGGCCTTAGTTTTTAAAAAATTATTGAGATAAACTTAAAAGATTATTTAGATAAACTTAAAATTAATCCAGACAGTATCCTTCAAAATGACGATGAGGATGTTCCACCTTGGACTTATGATTCACCTGAAATAAATATTAACCTTTCAAATATAAAATGTCATCAAATTCACATGAACATTTCTAGCAATTAAGGAAGAACATGAAGATTTTATACATATTTATACGGACGATTCAAAGGAAGGTTGCAAAGTAGGTGCGGCTGTTTGAAAATAATTTTACATCTCTATGAGGTTACCAGATAATGCATCAATGTTTCTGCTGAAGCAAAAGCTATAGATTTAGCATTGTCATATATAAGACAGCATACCCATGTTTAATTTGTGATATTTTCTGACTCGCTTTCTGTTTTAATATCCATAAAAAACAAAAACTCTGACAATATCATGATAAAGAAACTTCCTTTACGATTTCATGATATACTTAAAATAAAATCTGTTAAATTATATTGGATTCCGAGTCATGTTGGTATACGTAGGGAATGAAAAAGTAGATGCTTTTGCTAAACAATCGTTAAATTTTCAAAAAACTGACTTATTGTTACCTGCTTGTGATTTTAGACCGGCTATAAATAAACTCGTTTCATCTGAATGGAAAGCAAATTGGGACAATGTCGTCTTTAATAAACTTCATGATATAAACCTATCTCTTGATGTGTCACCATCTCTGTCTTTGTCAAACCGCCGTGATCAAACAGTTCTTCTTCGATGCCGAATTGGACACACTAAAGTACCCACTCTTATCTCCTCACGAATGACAGTGCCCCCATTTTGTGTACCTTGCAATGAAAATGTAACTGTTCAAGCATTTTCTTCTGGAATGTCATGCTTTTTCACAGGCCCGTAATAGATTTTATAATGTAAATTCACTCAAAGAACTTTTTAATACAATTCCATCAGAAAACATCATCGATTATTTGAAAGAGAAAAAATTGTATTCAAGGATCTAATTAGCTCTTTTTTATTATCATTTACAAAGTTTTACATAAAAATATTAAAATATGAAAAACAAGATCAACAAGGAAATTATAGCAATCGGCACGATATGGCCATTTATGTGTTGATGTGCCGTAAAATCCAAACAAACAAAATAAGGTCGATAAGCGAATTTCTTTTAAAATAAAGAGAAATAAAGAACTTCTAAGAAACGCACAAAACAAAACAAAATTGAAAATGTTGAAGGCTCGGTTTAACTGAACTTGTTGGAAAGTGCAAGTTACTGTCAACGCCCCTTTACACCGGTTTAAGCAGTATTCAACATTTAGATATTAAGGAAGTATTAATGTGCGTCTGGTCCATGGCATCACTGCATGCCAACATCAACTATAAATCAACAGAATGACATAACACAAGGCCTCATGGTCGTTTGTGTTTGTTTGTTTGGTTGGTTTTACGGCACACCAACAAATATTCAAACGTTTTCAAGTATGGTCATGAGGTATAATACAGTATATATCTATGCCGTTAAACAATTAAAAATGAACTCTTCAATTTCAAACTAAATTCCAACTATTAATTGAATGTATCTGGTTAATTTGTTTAGAGGTTAGAAAAAGTATGATATTTAATGAAGGGTATATATCCCTCTGAATAACAAAACCATCTAACTGAAATGTCAGTTTAAGGGACTTGTATATTCAATCTTGTGAAAGTCTTTTATTCCTTTGCCTAAGTATTTGCAGCTAAATTTTTGATTTGCTTTAAATAACTCGGGGAACCTGTAACAGCTTCAATGCCTTGTACGTTTTTATTTTGATATGCACTATGTTTGGGGTCCTTGCGGTAGACAGACGTTTCACTATTGAGACGTTTCACACCAAAAAGGTCCACACCAAGAATTTTCACTCCCAAAATTATTTTGATACTTTTGAAACAAAAAAAAAATCAAAAGAAGTCATGGATTTGTTCCAGCCATTTATTGAAAATAAGTTTTATGCTACAGTGGTGATTCAATAGGGCAGTTAATTTGTAAGAGGACATACCACTCACCAGCATGGCTCTGAAGTGTCCCTGAATGAAAAACTTAGTGTCAATGCCAAAGTAAAAACAAGTAATAGAGCTTACCCCTACAAGAGTGCCACTGAAATAAGTACGGACATTCGGGACAATTCTATGCTACCAGAACAACCTGGATTACCATTGGCAGCTAGTCTAGGAAGGCTAACAAATACTGCTGTACCCTACGTCCTGCAGAGCCAAAGGACCTTCAGTTTGAAGTTGACGAGTGTTTCTTGAAATGTTAAGACTTTCTTTTGGCTGACATTACAAATATATCTTCGCGACATCTTGTGTTTTCCACCAAGCATCAACTAGAGCTTCTTGGTAAGACAAAACGGTAGTTCATAGATTGAACTTTTAAAGTAGTTGGTCAACCGTTTGAGTCAGGACAATTGTCTTCCATTCATGGATTTGTGAAAGTTAATAATGTGGAGAAGCAGATGCCACTTGTCAGAATAATCATACAGTTTCACTGCAGATAGTTTTTTTTACAACGAGTCAGCGATACACTGAAGTGTATCAGATTTCAATGTACATTTTCATTTATAAACCTGTTGCTGGGAGTATAAAATTTGTATACATATATATGTTGAGTTAAATCTGTTAATGAAGATATAATTGGTTGATATTGATTGAATGTTTGTTTGGTCAAGATTATATTAGTTGATGCTTTGTTTTGAGGATATATGTAAATATTGGGTGCTTTAGTTTGCTTTTCTGATGCTGATTAGATTGTGTTGGATGAATGTTTGTGGTTTATCTTAGAGTTGTAAAAATATTCATTTTTGTGTTCTTCATTGTGTGGTGATTTTATTGTTTTGTTTGATCATAAGTTGTTTAGAGCTTGGACTCTCCATGCGTCTTGTTTCGCATAAAAGACGTATACGTGAAAAGATATTTCGTATAAGTGGCTGATAAATGATGTGTGTTTGTTTTGGATGTAAATAACGATCAAAATAGATAAATACAGAATCCCTAAAGAAAGCCCAACACGACAAAATTGAAAATGTTGCAGGCTCGGTTTGATTGAGCCTGTTCATGGACGGCACTGGAAAGTGCAAGTTACCGTCCACGCCCCCTAGCACCGGCTTAAGCAGAATTCAACATTTAAACGTGAAATAGTAAAATTTTGAATTTAGAAACATCCGCAGATGTGTTCATACGGCGGTTATCATGGAACCTTCAATGTGACACTTCCGTGCCATTCCATGAAAAGCGGCGCATGGTCCCAGAAAAAATATGAAAAACAAGATCAACAAGGAAAAAATATGAAAAACAAGATCAACAAGGAAAGGCGGCGTTCAATGAACGCAACCCCCATATGACCCAGCAACAAGAACCAACGGCAAGGAGCCCAGGCGGACCCTAAACATAAAAAGGACAGGGCAACGACACGTTAATCATTTAATGATAAATAATTTGTAACTGATTAGGAATTCAAAGAAAATAATAATAGGCCCACAAAGGGGAAGGGGACAGAAGACCGGGGGAAGGGGGGGGTTAATCAAAGAAATAAAAACTAGAGGCAAAGGGGAAGATACTTACCGTAGACGAGAAAACAACAAGGGACACAAGCAAAGGTGTCACCAAAACAGTATGAAACAACATAGACATACATCTGAGGAACACAGTGGGGCGCCGCCTTGGAACGGTCAGCAGCATAATAATGACTGCTGGGGAGTTTAAACCGGTTAATGGTGCACCAAACCTCGCTCTTAGCCCCACCATGTTCCTAAAAACGAGACAGTGTAAATAAAATGAATCCCCGCCAAGTGAAATTCTAACAGTTGTCATGGTTACAAAAGGTTAAATAAGTAAAACACTAAAATGATCATGTAGAAACATATAAAAGTAAACCCAATGACCATAACAAAAGTACTCAATGTCCTAAAGGAAGACAGAGCAACAAGAAAATCACCTACAAGGGCCCGACGAAGCAAGGCAGAAAACGAACATTAAGACAATTCAGTCCCAAAGGGCTTTACGAACTATCCATCATAGAGTCTCCACTTGGTCCGTCAGATGCAATCAAAAGAGGAAAGTGTAGTGTCCAACTGTAAAAGGGTGAACACTAAACATGCAGTATGTCTTAAAATAGTAGGGTCATAACCTCTTTTAATAAAACGTTTAATGATTTTAGTAAAAAACAGCAGAAAAATTACCATGACCCAAAATCTTACGAAGTTTGTAAACCACATCGCCATAAAAACCAGGCTGGCTAATCCCTTGTCGCAGAAGAGTTTTTAAATCACTATTGAATTTAGAAATTAAATCAAAGTTACGATTGTAAAAATTTAGTAAAATATTTCCGTAATTTATGATAGCGGTAGCCCCGTTTTAGAAGCTTGCTGGTAATAAAAATATTCCGCTCGTTGAAATCCTTTACGTTGTTACAAGCTCTAGCGAATCTAATTAACTGAGAAACATAAACCCCGTAGGATGTTGCATGGGGTACGTCTCCATCCAAATGTGGATAATTAACTATACAAAAGCCGCGTTCAATGAACGCAACCCCCATATGACCCACCCCAAACAAAAACCCAAACCGGCGGGGAGCACGGGCGGCCCCCAAAAATTTAAAAAGGGAACAGGGCAACAAACACTTTAATCTTTAAAGTTTAAAAAAAATTTTTTAAACCCCTGATTGGAAATTTAAAAAGAAATTAAAAATTGGGCCCCAAAAAGGGGGAAGGGGCAGAAAAAAGGGGGGGGGAAGTAATAAAAAGCTGTTTTTAAAACGGGGAAAACAATGGGCGGAACTGAAAAAAGGGGGAATTTTTTAAAAGGGGACAGATTTTAAAAATTTAAAAATTTCTGGAAAAAAAATTGTTTCCCTCGGAAGCTTTAAAATACAACAAAAAAACATAAAAAATTGCAGACTCGGTTTGATTGAGTTTTGTACATGGGGGATAATGAAAAAAGTGAAAACATCCCTCACGCCCCCAGCCCCGGCTTAGAGCGGTACTCAATTCTCAACACTGTATAGTGTTGGTATCAATGATCCCGAAGGACCAGAAAATATAACAACACTGAAGTGAATACGGGGCAACTTTTTACGGCTGCCACACAGCACTTGACACCTGCTGTTGTGAAGTACAAAATTCTGGAAACAAAGTGATCCCTCGGAAGCATTAATCACAACAAAGTAACATAAGAATTGCAGACTCGGTTTGATTGAGTCTGTACATGAGGGATAATGAATAAGTGCAACATCCCTCACGCCCCCAAGCACCGGCTTGAGCGGTACTCAATTCTCAACACTTTATAGTGTTGGTATCAATGATCCCGAAGGACCAGAAAATATAACAACACTGAAGTGAAGTACGGGGCAACTTTTTACGGCTGCCACACAGCACTTGACACCTGCTGTTGTGAAGTACAAAAGCCTGCGTATCACAGATAAGACGTCAAAAGACAAAGACAAAGTTCTTTGTTTTGGGTGTAAATAATGATCTGAGTTTGTTGTTTAAATGTACATTGTATATATTGATTTGAGAAAAAGATAAAAATACGTAAAAAAATAGTGTTAACTAAACAATTACATGCTAGTTTTCCAACTGAGAATATTTCATTTTTATGTCAGGCGGTGCTGCCCAGCCTCCATATCTTGGAAATTGGTTCTTGTATTTATTACTAAATCTTTTCTTACATTAAATAACATCAAGGCAGTCATTTCTCCCGACACCACTAACCTTTATTTTGATGTCTAGGAGACGCCCTGAGGATTATGTGAAATATGATAAACAAGATCGACAAGGAAAGGCGGCATTCAATGAACGCAGCCCCCATCCGACCCAGCAACAAGCGTCAGCGGCAAGGAGCCCAGGAGGACTCCAAAGAAGGCAGAGCACGGGCAGGCAAACCACTACATCAGAATACATAATTAGTAACTTATAAGGAACTAAAACAAAACAAATAAATGATTTAATATAAGGCCCATTATGTCAAAAGGGGAAGGGGACACGAGACACGGGGAAGGGGGGGGGATAAAATAAATAAAAACTAGGGACAAGGGAAGATACTTACCGTAGACGAGAAACAACAAGAGACACGAGCAAAAGTGTCACCAAATCAGTATAAAACAACATAGACATACATCTGAGGAACACAGAGGGGCGCCGCCTTGGAACGGTCAGCAGCATAATAATGACTACTGGGGAGTTTAAACCGGTTAATGGTGCACCAAACCTCGCTCTTAGCCCCACCATGTTCCTATAAACGAGACAGTGTAAATAAAATGAATCCCCGCCAAGTGAAATTCTAACAGTTGTTATGGTTACAAAAGGTTAAATAAGTAAAACACCAAAATGATCATGTAGAAACATATAAAAGTAAACCCAATGACCATAACAAAAGTACTCGATGTCTTAAAGGAAGACAGAGCAACAAGAAAATCACCTACAAAGCCCGGCGAAACAAGACAGAAGACAAACATTAAGGCAATTCAGTCCCAAAGGGCTTTAAGAACTGTCCATCATATAGTCTCCCACTTGGCCCGTCAGATGTAATCAAAAGAGGAAAGCGTAGTGTCCAACTGTAAATGGGTTGAACACTAAGCATGCAGAAAGTCCTTTCTGCTCTAAAAAACGCTCTTGATCATGTGTCTGTGGAGAACTTTGTGATGGGCTTTGAGCAAGGTAAATATTTCTTAATTTCTTCCACTTTGAATTAATACACATCAGACATGTCACTTCTATAGAACCATACACCAATTGAATGCTCATCAATATATTTTTTCATATTATTTTATACCTTTCTTTTCTTATGCTTGCTTATGAAATGGAAATTAATGTACAGTTATGTAAAACTTAAATATGATAAGCTAAACCTGTCATATAAAATGTGTCTTCATTGGTTTTCAGTGGCTTGGTTAGCTGTGAGACAGTTGTTTCCAAATTTGACAATAAAGGGTTGCGTCTTTCACTTTGTTCAAGCAATATGTCGTGAGATACAGGATCTTGGCTTGAAACCAGCTTACTCACAACATGCCAGTGTTTAAACTTACTTGCGCCAATTCATGGCCTGCCATTTTTACCTCACAATCACATTGAACAGTCATTTCATGAACTTGCTTCAAGGGCGAATTCAGATCCACTCCAAGATCTTGTGACCTACATGGAAATCGATGGATGAACCACCCAATATTTGACATAAAGTCCTGGTCTGTCTTCAACCTCACTGTGAGAACAAACAATGATGTAAAGGGTTAGTAACAATTGTTATTTTTCATTTAAAATCTGACATGGATATTCAAAATAAAATATAAAACTAACTTACTCAAAGTACTTGCAAATTGAATCAGTTTTTTACAGATGATGAAAATGTTTGGATCGCCAATATCATTTTTATCTGATATATAAAGAATAACATTTTGTTTGTTTTGGGTTTTACGTCACATCGACACAGTATAGGTCATATCGCGACGTTCCAGCTTTACTGGTGGAGGAAGACCACAGGTGCCCTTCCGTGCATTATTTCACCACCGACGTTCCGTAAGCTAGCTGGATAGCTTCCTCACATGAAAGAATCCAAAGTCCCTGTCGGGTTTCGAACCCACAGTGGTGAAATGCAAGTGGTTTGAAGTAATAACATTCTAATAGAGTGAAATATCAATCATCAATCCTGCGATGATTATTCAAAATAAAAATTATTATGAACTTAATCAAAGTTCTTGCAAGACAACGGAGTTTTTACTGATAATGTCAAGGTTTGTATTGCAGATATCATTTCCATTGCAGGTTGGCATCTTAGATTTAAGAGGAAAACAGGGTACCACCCACTCACATTTTATAGATTAGTGCCAGCACTGCGAAGTGAGGCAGAGTCAATTGCCTTTGAAATTCGCCATCTTCGTGATGGTATCTCAACACGTCGTATAAGAAAATCAGGGCTCTTTGGGAACAATATTGTGAAAACATCATCAATACCAGTGAGCTTTTAAACAAATGTGCAGATGCCTATGGACCCCATTGTCATGCCTTAATTGTGTGTTGTCCAAATATCCTTTTTGTTCATTGTCATTTAATTTAATTTTTTCATTGATTATTAATTTAAACAGGTATCATGATAATTACTGATTTTTTGTCAATAATGTATTAAGTAATTTGAAAACGTGTACCAAAGTAATATTTCTTAGTAATATCAAGTGCCATGATTTTTATAACTATTATACTTCATAGTAAATTTGATAATACTTTGTTCAATCATTATCAACTTTCCATTAAATGAAACACTTATTGATACGATATTTTTCTTTAAAAATATTGATAACTGTACTGGTAGTGATTTCAATATTCAATTGTTACTTAAAAAGCGTCTATGTTGTTTATAAAAAACATCATTTCTATGTAAGTCTATTAATTTTTTATAAATAGAATGTCTCATGTTGTTCCTTTTATAATAAAAATGTAATTTCAGAAATTTGTCATTCATTTAAACCTCTCATCATCCAACCCATATTTAAATGAGTAATCACCTAATAATTTATCATATGAAAACAATATATTCACTCCTTTATAATAGGAATAATTCAAAATACGTCTGGCATTCGATCTTTACCATGGTCAAGACCTTCCTTTATTTAATCAATAACAGTTGTTTTTTGTTGTTTTTTTGGGGTTTTTTTTTTGTTTTTTTTTTTGTTTTTTGTTTGTTTTTTTTTGCCTCTGTTTACTAATTACCGTGTGATGACTGACAACATATATACATGTATCATCATTTAGTAAAAACAATTCAATTCGTACGAAATTTGCTGAGCCTTGTGCCCTACCTTTGTCTTATCGTGCAAATATCTGGACGTTGTAAAAGGTAGCTTTTTGCGACCGTCATTAATCCATAGATAATCATCACAGCGATGCTAAAGTTTATTTGGTAACGACTTTGTATCAACGATGATAATCTGTCCCACCTGTGGTGTTTAGCGGCGTTTTTGTTAAAGAAATGATCTCGTATGTCACATCACCACTTACACAATTTAATTAGATATTTCGCGCATATTCAAATTATTTTTGCATCGAAGTGATATAAACAAAGCGTTATTGAACTGTTTAAATTAAAATTGCAAAGATTTTCTTTAAGCTTTTAAAATGATATACAGTATCTCTCCAGCTGTCAATTTTGCCATTGTAATTCCCTCTTATCCCATTTATTCATGAGCATTTTGTGGAAAATTGCTGTTTTCATTGAAAAATCTCCTGTTGCAAGTTCAAATTGCTATAAATTATAAAAAATGCTACAGTACTGTTCAATCGTGACGCAATTGTTTACTGGACCATAGCCTTTGTAACGGCACTTGCTCATTTTCGCTGTAATTTTCAGTGAATTTTTGTAACATTTTTTACGGCAGCTGTTTTTTCTAACTGAATGATTTCATTAGGGAATACCAAGTCTTTCAATTCTATAGAAAAGAGCATAAATTTGAAACTGATGTGTACAATTTTGCTTGATCCATGGCATTGCTTTATACTGTCTTATACCACATTTTTGTTTGTTTTGGGTTTTACGTCACATCGACACAGTATAGGTCATATCGCGACGTTCCAGCTTTACTGGTGAAGGAAGACCTCAGGTGCCCTTCCGTGCATTATAAAGGCACAAACGGGTACCTGAGTAAAACCACCGACGTTCCGTAAGCTAGCTGAACTGCTTCCTCACATGAAATAATTTTAAGTCCCTGTCGGGATTCGAACCCACAGCGGTGAGGGGCAAGTGGTTTGAAGTCAACGACCACATGAACATACTTAAAGCTTCATTTTGAAAACGTTATTCACTAGAACTGTGTTGGTGCGCCGTACCACGCATAATTTCACAGTTTATGCTATTTTGGAGGTAAAACAAACTCAAAATCATATTATCAACGGGCACGTTTTATTATTCATGAATTTTAAATAAGAATTAAATGACTCTAAAATATTATTCTAACACCCATCGGCCAGAATGTCAGGATTTATTTGATTTTCAAAATAATTGGCAAATGCCTCGCACCAGGGTCAGTGTCATTCTTCCATTCTTTTTTCAAAAACTCGTCTTCGCTTGGTTGTCTAAATAATTCGTTTAAATGTGACATATACAGATCAACGTTTGATGTTTGCTTCTTTCTCCGACGTCCCTTTTAACGTGATTCCAACAATTGAATACTGACGCTTTCAGGAAATTTTCTCCACTGCTTTAGTTAATGACACTTCCCTGTAAATACTGATTTTAGAATCTCTGAAATTTGGACAATTCTCGGATATCAAAGTCAAAAAACGACCTTGATTATTTTATCTTCTTCTCGTGGAGCATCAGAACCAGTTGAGTCGTCGGTTTGCTTTCAAAAAAAGGTTTTTATACACTAACCTCGTTATGTAGAAATTACCACAGTCGAACATGATATCTATTGACAAAATAGACATTCATCGCGTTTTATCGTAATCAAATTTTAAAGTAGGAAATAGCCTGTTGAAAGCACATTATTATTGTTAATGAAGTGTATAGATCTATCTGAATAAAAAAGTTAAATATCTAACTGAAATGCTAGTTCAAAGGAATCGTATATTACATCTTGTGAAAGACTTTTATTCCTTTGCCTATGTCCAGCTTACTTTTGAATTTGCTTTAAATTACGCGAGGTAAATTACGCGAGGAACCTGCAACATCCTCAACTCCTTGTACGTTTTCGATTTTGTTATACACCATGGTTTGATCCTTACCTAGGTCAAGGTCTTCCTTTATTTGATTCATAGCGAACGAACATGTACGAGTATAAGTTTTTTTTTTATTCTGCTGACTGATTACCGTGTGATGACATAATATAGACATTTTCGTCACCTATAAAATGAAAAACAACATATCTGTCATCATTTAGTAAAAACAATTCAATTCGTACGGAATCTGCTGAGCCTTTTTCCCTACCTTTGTCTACTCGAACACATTTTATGTCCTGTTTTGCAAATATCTGGACGTTATAAAAGGCAGCTTTTTGCGACCGTCATTAATCCATAGATAATCATCACAGCGATTCTCAAGTTTATTTGGTAACGATTTTGTATCAACGATGATAATCTGTCCCGTCTGTGGTGTTGAGCGGCGTTTTGTTTACAAAATGATCCGGTATTCCACTTACAGATATCTCGCGCATATTCAAGCGAAATAAGATTTATAACATCATCTTGATATACTGTGTTTAAGTTTAAATTTCTTGGTTATGTAGTTGATGTTAAATCGGGTGCAGAAAAAGTAAAAACATCAGTAATGGTTTAACAGAGTGATTGTATGTCAGAATTTATATGAGACGGCACATTGGGAGCAACATCGTTTGCTCCGACCAGAAGCACGATAGTCTGCAATTAATGATAGAGTAACATTGTACATAATAGGGATTTATCTCTATAAGAAATTATATATATAGACGTTACGCACAATGCTGCTTATGTTTATATTTTTCTTTTACGGAAGCTAAATCCATTTCTGATAATTAGGTCAAGTGAACATAATATGAATTTCTTGATATGTACTCATAAATCTTAATTTATTTAACAATTTATTATTATTTATTAACAAGCACGTTTAGGGTGTGAGGGGTATGCTGGTAAAGGCTTTTTTAAGTGTCTTCTTAGCGATTTTAAAATCTTGTTATCAGAAATTAGCCACACTATGCAAAGGAAAGTACTAGTATGGGTGTCATAAAATATGTACATAAATAATATTAATACAATAGATAAATACAGAATCCCTAAAGAAAGCCCAACAAGCTTGAAACTGCGTATGTATTAAACTCAAACTGTTATAGCAAAAATCTAAAAGGTGTTTAATATTTTAAGAACTTGTTTACAAATAAATGAAGATATTTTTAATTTAAGTTTATTAGATTTCCTACATACGAACACTGGTTTCAGTTGCTGAAAAAATATGTCATTTTTATGGTGGCTGATAAAGTTATGAATGTTTATCTCTTGTCTTCTAATAATTTCCATTTCCAATCCCGATTGGAAGCACTTCACTAACTAGTAGAGTATTTTTCTCACATAAATAAATCGAATGTCCCTAGTTGGACTGGAAGCCAGTGGTTCTAAGTATGCGACTTTGGGATGGGTAATAATTTTAAAAAAATTGGAAAAAAATGGGCATTTATAATGTCACGTCCACTATTACTGTGCCATTAGTACACATATATTAATTCCAAGGACATTTCACAGGTTTCAAACCATGACAATAAGAAAAATATATTAATAAATGTGGTATCTTTTTGTCAATGTGTCACTATGAACCCATTTTGTACAAAATCAAAAAAGTGTCACACCTATACAGCTACTGATCCATGGTAATATAAGCAAAACAACAATTTAATTTGCAACACATTTAATTTTCTCAACATCATTCTATATCAATGAACATTAAAAAATACTTAACAAAACCAATTAATCACTGTATACAATTCAAACAATGATAGGAGCTCCAGTGAGGTCCAAACGCCTTAACGAAAACAATTGAAATTCTGTCACACAATTGAGTAAATATGCAAATGATCATAAAAAATCGAAATGTGCTGAGAATAAGTGAACATAGATTTTTGTCATGTTTGGGCCAGTTTGCACTTTAAAAATACTGTTCATGACCTCCATTTAAAAAAGTCCTCAGCAGAATTCCTTAAGTATGAAATATAATATTCACGGAAAATGAATAGGAAAAAAGCTATCCAAAAGCCCTTATTGCTTTTAATCTGGGCTTTATTTAAGAAAATGGAACATAATTCTGTATGACTGTAGGAGTCCATTATATAAGACATGGGCTTTGGCAAACAATTAGAATAGGAAAAGATGCAGTTGTGCGACCATTTACAAATTTGCATGTACAGAAGCTTAAGTATGAAGCCCACACCAAATGCACACCTTGATAAGTACAATAAATGTCAGTTTTCTTCTAATCGTTGGGCTAAAATGCATACATATGGAAGTGAACAAAAATTCAAAGTTTGAAACGATAACATAAAAATGAAATACAATTAATACATGTATATGGATGCTTAAAGCCCAACATCCATGACAACGACTTGGTTACAACATAAGTTTGTGTGAAATAAAGAATGTATCCTGAAATTTGGCTAAACTGTTTACATTTGAACACAGACATACACATGATAAAGTTACAGCAATAGTTTCTTATATACACTGTCAAAAAATGTCTTAAGACGTGCAAACTACGTTTACTTTTAATAGTTACAATAAATTGTTTCTAAAATTTTAGATTTTTTATGACGCGATGACAACTTTGATACTGCTTCTGCTTTTCTTCGTTTCCTATTGCCTGATGTCAGAGGTGGCGGAATTGGTGTTTCCATGGAAATTGTTTTTACCACAAATTTTTAATGGTTTGTCTAAAAGTGTTTGCACATATAAAAACGTATTCTCTGTCGACACAATTTACACACAATATTCATCCCCAGTTTTGTATTTTAGGAACACAATTCTTAATTTGAAATTTCCATTGTCTGATTTCCTTGGTTGTCGTTTGATGTTTTCATTAAAGTGAAGAGCAGCCAAATGCTGTCTATACAGCTGCCCATAATATGAGTAGCTGGTCATTTTAGGTGCAAATAGTTTATCACACTGTGAAAGGATTCCAATGATGATGTCTGAAAACCTGTTGACATCTTCCCGATGGCCTTGCTTAAATGATTCCCCTCTTCAATATCTTGATATGTTGAGACTGCTGTGACATCTGACATTGATGTATGACCTTGTCAAACAGTTATTGTGTGCGATATGCCATCTCATAATGTTGAACATTAGTTATTTGAAATTCAATAAGCTAGTGAAAGAGTCAAGAATTGCGGACAAGCCGTGTGAGACCACTTCTTGCATTTGACCTTTAAACATGAGATTAACTTTAAACCTTGCCACTCGGTTCTTTCATGACATGCCATTTCATTATTGTAAACATTTGAAATTCTGCCTACCAATGACAAGAGTTACATCCCGGACAAGCATAACCTGACGGACACATGGATGGACAGACTGACGCATGCACATATGAAAACCGCCATTGTGACAAATATGTCGAGCTCTCCACAAGTTGGCTTGACAAAAAACTGCTGTACAGCTCAGCAATATAAGAGAAAACCAGTTAAAATGTTGGAATAAAGTTCAATGGGTAATTGCAAGTAATAGTAGTTATAAAGTCAAGCAAGTTTACCTGGCTTCAACCATACTCGGTCTTGAAGAAGATCATGCTGACATTTTATTAGGCCTTTGATGACCATGATGGATATTTTGAACATGACTGGAAACTGATTTCCATTTAGACTACATGAGATCACTATCCCCTTTATCACCGGAAGCAGCTGTCAAATACAAATGGTTGGTTATACTGTTTATTTATTTGCTTACATCTTGGCAATCCTTCTCTTTAGCTAATGATAATAACTTTTTCGTCACACCTGAAGTCAAATAAAACAAATGTACATGTACTGTAAATGACCAAATGTTTAATGATACTTTGATTGTGATATCAATACAACTCAGCATTTTTACCATACTTTAATGGCAAATACTTTAAGAAAAACTAAGTATTACGGCAAGTCAAAGTAGTAAATGTGTCAGGCTTTAAATTGATTGATCCAAACCCTGTTTTATGCAATCTTTTATTTCCTTGAGCAAAAAAAATTCCAATAACATCTTATTAAAATAAATTTCGTAATTATTAAGAAACTTAAGTGAAGTGTAAAGTGCATGTCATCGTGTTCCAATATGACAAAAAAGTTAATTGTATTAATTGATAGAATGGTGGGGAGGATATAACCCGAAAGGCTTGGTTGAAGTTGATCAATTTTACAAATACTAGAACTATCACTTAATGTGATTAATACCCCCGCATGACTGCTTCGGAAATGAGGCTGTTACTAGTAACAGAATACCTTGTAAAACAATTGAAATACAGTTATGGTTGTGGGCAGTAAAAGATAGTTGTGGTTCTTGTATGTTGCATTTCCTTCCTATTTGGTTGGCCATTGATGAAGTTTTATTGAAACACTCTGCAATAAGTCCAGAAAGGCAAGGAAAAGGAACAAAGGGCAATAACTCTATAAATACTGAAGATGGAGTTATGGTTATTGTACATTGCACTTGACAATTGTATGACGTTGTATTGAATTCCAACTACAAGTATTCAATTCTGGAAACAAAGTGATCCCTCGGAAGCATTAATCACAACAAAATAACATAAGAATTGCAGACTCGGTTTGATTGAGTCTGTACATGAGGGATAATGAATAAGTGCAACATCCCTCACGCCCGCTAGCACCGGCGTTATGCACAGGACAAAAAAGTAAAAAATGGCAATAACTGTAATTAGTCCAAATAGAGTTATGGCTCTTGTGCACTGCACTTCATCTCACTGCCCTTGACCATTGTATAAAGTTTCATTGAATTCCAACCATTAATTTTCAAGTTATACACTGAACAATAAAAAGTAACAAAGGGAAAAACTTTTAAATGAGTCCAGAAAGAGTTATGAGTTCTGTACACTGTGCTTCCTTTCAATATACTTGACCATTGTTTGAAGTTGTTTTGAATTCCAACCAGTAGTTTTCAAGTTATGCTCCGGACAAGGAAAATAGCAAAGGACAATAACTCTGTAATTAGTCAAGATGGAGTTATGGTTCTTGTGCACTGCACTTCCTCTCAATGTCATTGACCATTGTATGCAGTAATATTGACTTCCAACCATTAGTTTTCAAGTTTTGCTCCGGACAAGGAAAATGCAACAGACCGCTGGACCGACCGACCGACCACCGGATGACTCCTATATACCCCCTCCACCCGAAACTTCGTTTTTGGGGGTATAAATATAAATATGAGCAGCCTATTTTCTGTTTTGTATTTATTACCTTTAGCAATTTGCCATACATCAAAGCTAAACACTGGACTGCAGATGGCATGTTCTCTCTGTTCCATTCATGTTCTGCATGTGACGATCTGTTTTTATTTATTTCTAGAATATGTATTCCAGTCCCATTCAATGCAGAAACAGCTCTCTAAAGTCCTTAAAGCTCCATATGGTAGCTTGATTTTACTTCATGGCTATGGAAATGCAAAAAAAGGTTCACTTAAAAGTATGAAAAATTACAAGCTTCTAATTGACATGAAATTCAATACTGTAATGTAAGAAAAATACCATGAACGAAAGGCATTTCCAAAATGGAAATAGTGATTTACCATGTATGCAAATTATATGGCAGTTTTGATATTAAAGCAATAATCAATACTATTTTTCCAATAAACAGTCATCATCAAGACTCATTCATAAAACAAATGTGCATCAGACATAAAAAGACATAGATTTTATAGTTTTGATTTTCCACAAGGATGTCTTGATTGTTCTTTACTTAATTTTTATTTATTATCTGTACAAGATGGAGACCAATGACTTGACCAGAGTTCATGTCAATTATCTAGTATACATCATACTTTGCGCAATGCCCAGGACTGTCTGCCTTACCATCACCGGCCACAACTAGTTCTCCTCCTCTTTCTATTAATTTTCTTATCATTCTGTTGTTCTTATCATCTTACACAGTAATTGTTCCACGTTGTTTCTATAGCAGACCAATGAATTTTTCTCTGATGTTAACTGTCTTACACATAATATTTATAAAGTTAAATACACGTAGAAACTTTGTCTGGGAACATCCTGAGAACAATATTCCAGCACTCGATAGAATGTTACCAGCAGGCACGGCTGAGAATCCCAGCGCCTTTTATGACCGCAGTCACATATCTGACGAAGTGCAACATAGGAACGCTGCACTTGGCTTACTTGTGCTTCGGTTTTATGTCCATAAACTTGGCAAGAATAAAAAGGTTCCAACAGATTGTCTTCAAACACAAGAAACTATCGTTGTTTTACTGGGTTATCTCTACAGAAGAAAATAATTTAAATAGAACAACGTAATACCATTATTTGTTTCGATTTATACCAAAATTATTATTTCTAATATACAGAGGAAATTCAAGTTTCTTCTATAAATACAGGATTTATTTTGATATTTCACCAAAGTTCACTGGGTCATGACGAATTGTTAGAGTATGTTACTGCAATTTGTGTACTTATGTAATTTGAGTGGAAAAATAATTCGTAAAAAGGAGTATTTGTTCATATCATTTGCTTAACTTCAGTTCATTTAACAATAAATCAAAACTACAAATTGTTAAATTTCTTATTACAGAAAAGCGACACGTAATTTAGACACTCACTAAGGGTATAATTTCGTTTTATATTACCTTTCTTTTTTATCAACAAACGATAAGATTGATAACAATAAAAAGAAAAAAAAAGAAATAATGATATAAACAACTGACAAGTGATGTACAATTAAGTACAACATAATATTTCAAACCTTTACAATGACATTTCTAGACTCATAAGCTCAATGAAAAATGTGTCATACTATAAGACAAAAATTATAGCAAACACTTTGCTGTGGGTAATAAGTATTCATCATAAAAAATAATCAAAGAAATATTCGTTTTACAGTCTTGGAATCTAAGTAAGTCTTGGAATGAAGGTAATCAAATAAGAGGTGAATACTAATTTCATTATCTTAAAATTATTATTTTAACCAAAAAACATGATTTCAAATAAACACTCTTGTTTTCTTTGTTAGCTTGAATGTATTTGCACGTCTGTACTAATAAAGTTTCAAAAGTTTCTTTCTTTCATCATTAAGCAAAGCACATTCAAATAAGTAATGGAATTCATTGCCTATTTTATAGTTACAAGAGGTACATGTTCTATGATTGATTGGCAATCGGGCTCAATTGTCGGTTTCTATTGGTAATCTGTGGTTATGTGTACGAAATTTTATCATGTCATGCAGATAATGTTTAGGAGTTGATAAAAGTTGTTTTTTTTTAATTTAAATTCTTTTTTTTTTTAATATTCTGTAGACTGTACTTTTGCTAGAGTTTTCAATAAGGGGATACTATGGTGGCTAATTAGTGCCATTCGTGTTTTCGAAGTTAAATAAATAAAATTTCGCCCCGAGGGGGCGCGGAAATAAAACGGCGGGGTCGCGGGACAAAAAAAACATGCTTATTAGCGGGGGCGTGGGGCGAAGTTTTATAAATAGAATTTCGCCGAGCGCCATCGATTAATAGCGTATTTTCGTCCCGTGACCCCGCCAAACGAACAGTAGAGGAATTACAAGTAACAATTGCAGGGGCGCAGAGCGAAAACACGCTTATTAGCGAGAGTGCGGGCGAAATTTTATAAATAAAAATCCGTCACAAGTAGCGCGGAGCAAGACTTTAGAAATCAAAGCACTGCAAGCACTGAGGTATACATTGCTTGACATCAAGACCATGTGATTTTAATCTACTGAACTCAATAGAAGTCATCTTCTGGTTACAGTCAATTTCGAACACAAATCTAGGCTTATTTCTTCTCAAGTTATTAATAGGACAAGAAAGAGGTGTTGTTCCTACAGACAAGTGCTGTGTTTTTCCAGGCAAGACTATATGGTTTGCGAAAATGAAAGCAATAAAGAAATCAGTTTGCAAAGACCGGTTTTTTATCTGCAGTATACAATGTTGAAATAGTAAAATAGAGTCTTCAGTGCTTTTATCTATTACTTTAAAAACAAGACAACATGCGGGTTTGTAGTCTACAAAAATGTGGTATTGAATTATTCAGCAAGACTTAAAGATCCTGTAACACATTTTTTCATGGTTTTATTTCAAAGATATGATGCTCAAATTAAGATTTGTTAATATTTTAAGTTCCAATAAGCATTATTTATAAAGATATTACCGAATTTAAAATTTCATGTAAATAAAGGGAGGTAATTAGAAATTTATTTTCTATAAATTCTTAGCCAAAGTTTCCATTAAGAAATGAATGCATATAATTTATTGATTAAATATAATGTGCATAAATATTTGCAGTACATATTTTACACATTCTTCGATGTTTGAAAATTGTTTTATTTGCATAATTATATACATATATTATGTTTTGCAAGTGTGGTATACAAACACTAACAATATCAATCACAAAACATACAGGATCTTTAAAAGTTAGGTGAACATTTTTGTTTACATGCAAAACGCATTCACTGGAAAAAATGCACTCCATAGTGCAATTATTGATTCAAAATAAAAGCATTTGTACTTGACAAAATTTAGGCATCAAAGCCCTAAGCTCTAGCCTTGTACATTCTTAAATTTTTACTACAAGTACATTACGAAAATTAATGATTCCCCCCAACCCTCCCACAAGGCAAATTTTATCCCAGGGCTAAAATTAATACAATCTTGGTACAGGTCGACTACACAATGTTTCATGCCAAATATCTTACCTCTAGTCTTTGTCAATTCAGAGGAGAATACTGTTTAAGTTTTTTTTTCTATACATGTATAATCCTAAGACACCATGGTGCCTGGTAAACCTTGTACCTTCAGACAAGATTTTTTTTTAAAGTTTTTTTTCTTTATACATGAATACCATATAATGAAAACCTAAAAAGACTCCTTGGCAGAGCCACTTTGACCCCAGGGCTATAATTTGGACAATAGTGATAGAGGTTTACTACACAGGTAAAGGTTTCATGCCAAATATCAAACATCTAGCCTTTGTCAATCCAGAGGAGAATATTTTTTATGTTTTTTTTTTTCTATACATGTTTATACATTTAAGGAAAACCTATGACACCCTGGTGCTATTTCACTAGGGGCAACATTTGAACAACTTTGGTAAAGGACGTACTGATGATATTATTTACCAAGTATCTAAGCTCTAAGCCTTAAACCTTCTGATAAATAGATTTTTAAAAAGTTTTGCTAAAACATGGGTGGCAAGTTTTCAGGCATATGCCTGAAGCTAGGTTTTTTGTGACAAATTTCATCATGTTTTACTATTAGATACTGTAGGAAAATGATTATGAAAAAAGGTTTTCAGAAATTTCCACCCATGTGCATATAAGGAAAACCTTAATATATGACCCCAGGGGTGAGGCTAGTTTTGACCCTTGGGCTGTAACGTGAATAATCTTGGTACAGGTTAACTACCAAATGTTTCATGACAAATATCTAACCTCTAGTCTTTGTCAATTAAGAGGAGAAGATTTTAAGTTTTAACTACATACATATCAGGAAAATTTATGAACCCTAGTGCAGGGCTGATTTGACCCCCAGGGTATAATGTGAAAATCTTGTGAATGTCTACCAGACAATGCCTTTTGCAAAATATCTATGCTCTAGGCCTCATTTAAGTCTTTGAACAACTTTGGAAGCCCTTTACTCATGGAACAACCCTGTCAAGTTTGGTTGAAATTGGACAAGATGTTTTCAAAAGATGTTAACTATATAATGTATAAAACACACACACATGCATGCATACACACACAAAAGAGGGGAATCGCTATATGCCAACACAGCATCTACATGCATCAGACCAGCAGTCCAACACATTTTCAAAAAATAAAATAACAATTACATTGTTGATGTGTTGAAAGCCTTGTGAAATTTAATAAAAGCTTTATAATATCTAGAATAAACTTTCATTTTTTCATTCCAAACTGTAAACAAACAATATGAGGTATGGTACATGTTTTGGTCAACCAAGTGGATCTCATTGGAGCTAGGTGGAGAGGAGTGTGGGAATCCAAAGATTAGTAAATCATGTTTGCTTACTGAGTGCATCAGAAAGTATTAAAGCACTAAGTTGAAATTTATATGGCATAACACACTTTATGTGTGTTAATATGCTATATATCAAAATTAAATACTCAGTATCTTTTTTTATGTTAACTATAAACTTAAAGAATTAATAAATTTCTATTATATAATCTATGAATTCAGTTTATAGTATCTTTTTTGGTTTGACTTTTATCACAGTCTGTGCTTTTTGTGATACCATGGCATAATATTGTTTCCGGCACCTTTACTCCAAGTAAGCAAATGAAGTAATTTAAGACTAGGACCTTGAGTGTACTTCCTTTCTGAGTGGGGGATCTGAACATCACTGTCTGTCCTGTCCACCATGTCTCGATATCGGATTTGTCTTGGTACAGACCACCCTGTCTCATGGTCTGCAAGGTCCTGCATGTATGGCCAGCTGGGACTGTTTAATGTCACCGAGGAGAACTCCATATAGTTTTTTGACAATCAATAAATATTTTACAATCCAATAGGAAAAAAAATGATTCATGTAGTATCTTTTTTAGCTAAATCCTTCCAAGCTATCATCATCGTGTACAATAAAACTTACTGGTAAGGAGTTAATTAAGGGCTTCTCCCCCTAATACAAAAAGGTCAAATTAAGAAGTAGTACTGTTACAATGCCTTATCAAAAATAAAGTCACATATATAGACAATAACTTAATATTTAACAATATTGATCAATACAAATAAATCATTTATATATGCAGTCCAGCCAATAATGAGCTGAAAATATTTATCAATTTCAAAGAGTGAGAAAATGAAATGCAGCCTGACTAAAACTCAAACCAGAGACACTCAGAATACCATACCTCAGCACTACCAAAAAACCCAGAACCCTTGGAATACCATACAGCAGCTCTACAGCTTAAATATTTTCAGTCTCATAGTTCTATGCATTGACATAATCCACAGCATATTGAAATTTTTCCTTTTTCATTGGCACACTTAAGTAACAAAGTGAACTGACTTATGATTCAGTAATTGTACCATCATAAACATATATTGGACCCTAAAAGTAACAGGGTGAAAATATCACAGGGTGAGAAAAATGTGCAGTTTGACCGGAATCAAACCTGAATCAGAATATTATACATGTATGTGGGCTGTACTGACTCACTCAGCTGAGCTATCTAGCTGGCAATGTCAATAATCTATTACACATGGGCATAGAAGTCAAAGAAATGACCCATTATTTAAAGTAAATCATATCAGAAACATCCCTTGAAAATGATATCATTTCATTTTTGACCCTCAGTTATTACCACTACCTCCTAATGGGCCTAATTAAACTGAGCCTGCAGAATTTTATAATTTTGCTGTCTGTCAGACATGGCAATTTCTTATGGGTTTCATCTTTAATACCTTTATCTCCATTTGAAGGGATGTAACTCATGTTTACTAAATAGTTTGTTCTTATCTGTCTATCTTAGCCAATACAGACTATTCTAGCTGTATATAAACATAAAAAATCTTTTATATTAACAAACAGAACATAATAAGATGAAAAATTTACCAGTTGGAGAAATTCATCAAATGGATGGAGGTCCAGGAATGATGAATATGGATAGAAATAATTTTTTTGACTGGCTTTATGTACCTTCTAGTTATTGTGGCAAGGAATTTTATAATTATTCAGTTAAACCTGGTTTTTACAGTTAAGATTCCATCATAATAAAAAGATCTTCAGGACTCTAAATAAATTCATATTTGTGGTATCAGGGGAAATTAAATTACTATTTGTGCTAAATCTGATCATAAACATCAATCTAAATATTTAGAATGTACCTGTGTTGAGTGTCATATTTCACTCTTCACTTTGGTTATCCCAGGTCAACCCTTTTTTTACTAATGGCTTTAATTTAACTGCCCATGCAATCAAAGGCTCATATATGGCTAATAATTTTACCTTAAATTTAAATATCAATAGTCTAAGGAGTTATGGAAAAAATGTTAAGGGTGGCTCAGCCTGACTGAGTGATTTGATTGTTAATAACATATTTCAAAATATATTTCTGGACTCAACATGCTTTCAAAACTCTGTAAGAAAACTGTCAAATGATGAATATTCATCTGGATTTGTTACCCAAAATCTGTGTGATTCTAGCACTTCATTTTTTCTAGGATTGCAATAGCTTTCTATTTTGTCAAATAATTTTTTCACTTTCAGTTTATGTTCTGCATTTGCCCATGTAAATTGATAACTTTAGGTCCAGCACAGTGTAATAGGATATTTACTTGTATCTTTTCATCTTTCTCAGCATTTCTACTGGCAGTCAACACTGGTAAAGTAAATTTCCATTGGCGCTTCCATTTGATAAAGTTATGATATGTTACCATTTTCAACATCTAAATGTCCAGGGGGTCTAAACGTATCTGCAATGATTGTCAGTTCGAATAATACCGATTACGAAGGCTAAATTCGAATAATATTGAGTACAAATCCTTAGTTCGAATAATATTGAGTACGAATCTTCCCCTTCCGAAAATGGCTTTTGGACGATATATTTCACTAAAGTGGCAGAAATACTTCACACTGCAGGTGTGAAACAAATAATTGCATACTCCTCCGATGCCACCACATTGATAGGGTTCTATTATATGCAATTATATGACAATACGTTTTCAGAACGTAAACTTTAATCCATTCATACAGACGCTTAATTACAATGTTACATAACACTAAATAAGACATATATATCTGTATATGCTCGTTTTCTAAAACAGTTTGAAATAGAAAAAGTATGCAAGTCTATATTTAAAAGTAAATAAGGTTTACTTGTTTGATTTAATATTAATTTTGGATGTTGGACATATTTTTATACAGAGTCTGTCGTAATTCATTCATTCTTGCACGCGCATGCGTGGATACGAAGTTTGAAGCGTAGGTTTACACAATGCTTTTATGAATGAAATAGAAATTTTCATATTTTTTGCTTTCATGTTTAGAGAATGTTTATTTAAACTGAAAGTGCATAGTTTTGAACTTTCAAAGCTTATTGACCACTATGCAAACAGTATATTAATAAAAAGCGACCTTAATGTGACAATCCTGCAAAATGAGATCGATCTACTTTTATCGAGGTTTCATCCAAAAGTGGATGTTGTTCAGCAAAACAGGTTAGGTATACTAAATCTGAAATACAGCTATAACTCTGTATACATTGCAAGCAATGTATACAAAAATGGCGAGGGGATTGGACGAAAACACGCTAATAAGCGGGGCGCGCGGCAAATAAAACCAAATCACTCCATGCTACTTAGGGAATTCCATGTGTACATATGCAGTGACGTAGCGGAAAAATGTGTAGCGCTAGCTATGGCGTTGATTGGCTGCTCTGCGGAACTCCTGTGATGTCAAGGGAAACACCTCGATTCGGCCGCAACGGCTTCGCCAAAAAAACAAAAAAGTCACACTGGCCACCAATTTGTTACCTTCTATATTCGTCGAAGGGTTTTCATAGTTCTGTCTTGTGATTGAGACTGCAAAAACACACAGACAGCAAAATATATAGATAATCAACATAAAGACAGGAGTTAGGTTTTCACTCTACAACTGTAATTCAAATCTGCAGAGCATTCCATAAATATACAAAACCGTCAAAATCATGAAACAAACGATGAATTAGAAAATGAAGAATGAATATATATCAATACACTTATGTAAGTAAATTACCTGCAAAAACACACAGAGACAGCAAAATAAATAATCAACACAAAGACAGGAGTTAGGTTTTCACTCCACTACTGTAATTCAAATCTGCTGTGCGCATGCGTGGCGTTAAATCATGAGCGGAACAATGAGGCCCGTCACCAGTTACTATAGTTAGTGTCTGATATATGATGAATAATTTAATGAGGATATGGGAGTAAATATGAGATGAAGAGTGGATGGACAAGGAAGAATATATTTATAAGAAATGCACTATATATCATAGATAGATAGATAGATACTTTATTAACTTAAACTTTTACAAGTTTTTCGTTATAACAAATAATATATGATACAAATTTACAATCACATGACAATGGCATACATATGAACATTGAAATTAGTGCATAACATAGTAGGAGAAAGTAAACACACACACATATACACGCACGCACGCACGCACACACGTACAACAACACACACGCACACACGCACACCACGGTAAAAAATAATATTTATCACATGGAGAAGGAGGATGGGTATGTGAATACAGTTGCAATTCAGTTTATGAATACAAAAATAATACACAACCTAGATTTAGTAAAGTTCAATATGCGAATAACAGTTACTAGTAGATGGTATAAATGATATGAAAAACTAAACAATTTGACTCGCTCTAACAGAAAAAGCTTTATACAAAAATTTACCGAGATTCTTTACTATTTTAAAATTCCTAGATTGCATCAATTCTACAAATTTGTACACACTTGGATGTCTGTAATAATAAGATTTTATAAAAGTCTTTCTTAATTCATCGTAAAACGGGCAAATGATTACAAAATGATATTCAACTTCTATATCGTTTTTGTTACAAAGTAAGCATTTTCTTTGATTGCGGTCTATTCTATTTGGCGCATATCGGCCTGTTTCAATTCTCAGTTTATGTGATGACAAACGCAGTATGGATGTAGCAATTCTAAACTTTTTAGGTAAAATGTCTATATAAGATTCAAATTCAAAACTATTTTTAATATCATAAAGGATATAATAATGGTACAGTATACTTAAGGACAGTGCAAAACGCACGGTCGGGATAATAGCATTTTAACAAAGAAAATATATTTCTTTTAAATATTGTTTCACAGTTTCATAAAACCGAATGCATTCCGGTCATTTAGATACCAACGTTATGAAAAATGATTGCATTTTAATGAAATTATTGTATAATAAAGACAGTCCTCGGAGAATCAAAAGTAACACTTTTGGCTAATTGTGATAAGATCACAAAAGAAAAACAGATTTAACAAATTCATGGTTACTTTTTGAAATAAATTATTATAATTATTATTTTTTTAAACTGTTAATTATAAACTTGTTTTACACACCTTTCTAGAAATGTGAGACACAAACGAGCAATTAAAATCTTTATGAAAATTAATATTAAACTATGCCAATGGTCAGTTTTAGAAATCGTAAAAGCTCACATGGAAATTGCATATTCTCACTTTTCCTAAAAAGTGATAAATTTCAAACACTACTGAAGACTTGCTAGCAAATTGTATGCAATGGTTCTACAAAGAAACCATTACCGCTGGATTTATTTCGGACAGATTCAGTCTGGTATATCTTACAAACAAAGCGACAACCGTTTTGGTGTCCATCGGTCTACAATTTATCGGCTTCACCAGCTTTTTTGCACTACACTACAGGCCGAATGGCGTCAGAGTCCACAGGTGACTATCCGCACCGTAAGATCTATGAGGCGACAATGTACATCTGTAAGAGAGACGCTGATGTAGGACATTGTCGTTTCTCAAGATCCCGACGGTGACATTACGAATAGACACTTATGAGTGTATTTGTATTGGTTTTTTATTTTGGTTTTTGCCATTACTCTGATGAAAAAGTGTGATTTCGGGATTTTCACCTTAGGTTCATCGATTTACTGGTTATCATTTGATTTCAAACATTTTAAATTATTTTCAGTTGTTAAATGTGTGTTTTGTATTAAAGTAATGATATAATTATATCTAATTGGGTCTTAAGTGTTTAGTTTTCATGTAATAAAGTACATATAGTGCGGGCGTGCGTTTTCATTGTCCTTAAGTATATATACATGTTTATATAATGACAAATGACCCTGTGACAAGTATTTTTTAAACTTCACCCCGCGCCCCCGCTGATAAGTGCGTTTTCGCTTTGCGCCCTCGCCAATTTAACTTATTAATACTTGATTTTTCGCTTGGCGGGGCGAAATACGAATGGCACAAATCAGCCACCATAGAATAACTATCATTTAGAAAAATAACTTTAAGTTTCTGTCTAATTGCTAGTTTCAACCACTTCTCGTTTCCGAAATTTTGCGTATCCTATTAATTACAATAGATATCGGCAGGCAGCCTGTTTCTTTGCACACCATTGAATTTGGTATGGATCGTTTCATATTTAGAATATACTTTAGAAATTTTAATCGGCCTTATTCAATCACTTCTATATCGCCGTATTCCCATATTCACGCCCCATAATGAAGAATAGGTTTAATCTTTAATTAAAAAGATCTATTTGGATATTAAATATACACTGCTCTTGTAGCTTGGAATGCTATGTGCTTTTTAGTTTTGGTATATGATCCACTTTTACAAAATAAAACTCCTACATACTTGTACTCCGTAACTACCTCTAATCTTTCGTTGTTCATGATAAAATTATAGTTTTGTTGTCGTCCTTTAGAAAATACTACGATTTTAGATTTAGATGTATTTAGAGTAAGTTTCCATGTTTTACAATAATTTTCATACAAATGTTATGATTTTTGAAAATCTTCAACCGATTCAGATAAAATAACAGTGTCGTCATGGTAAAGTAATATAAATATTTTTTTAAAAATCACAAGCTCCGTCTGCGTTATGGTCATTCTGTACCGTGATTCCCATTTTTAGTGTCATTTTATACTTTTTGCAAAATAATCGCTACGGTCATTCAAACACATTGAAAAAAAGAGAGGGGACAAGTTCTCTCCATGAAGTACGCTTATGTTACCTGGAAATATCTTTTTTTTAATTTTAAATTTCAAAGTTAAGTCTGACAAACGATTTAATGTTATCGTACATGTTTTTAATGAGGGTTTAAACATTTTCCTGTTATTTTAAGGTTAAAGAGTTTTTGCCAGAGACCATTTCTCCAGACTGTATCAAAGGCTTGTTTGAGGTCGATGAAAGCACAGAATAATTTATTTTTACTGTTATTAACGTTATTTATTTAATGATGTAATACAAAAATTTGGTCTGTGGTTGAAAACCCCTTCATAAACCCTGCTTGACTATTACTTATTTTATTACTTTTATCTGTATAAGTAGTAAGCTTATTATTTATGATACTGGTGAAATAGTTTTCCTAAACAAGAAAGAAGTGTTATAGATTTTACTAGCATCATCTTCGTTTTTATATATTGGATTTATTGTCCCAAAAGTCTACATTTCAGGTATAACACATTTTTCAAAAACTAAATTTTGAAATATGTATCTTTCATTAAACTATATGAGCATTTATTTGTACGTTAATTCTTCGGTCTAACCCACATACTTTATTATTTTTCAAAATTTTAACTGCCTTATCAATCTCTTCATATGTTATAGGGCAAGTGATAAATTCGTTTTGGTTTGATAGCTCATTATATATTTTTAGATTAAATGTATACTAAAGAACAATGAAAACGCACGGTCGGAATAGTTGCATTTTTTCACAGTTTCATAAAACCTAATGCATTCCGGTCATTTTGATACCATAGTTATGAAAAAGTATTGCATTTGCGTGAAGTTATTACATGATAAAGACAGTACCCGAAAAATCAAAAGTAACACTTTTGGCTAATTGTTATAAGTTCACAACGGAAAACAGATTTAATCAATTCATGGTCACTTTATGAAATAAATTAATTTATTTCTTTAAACTGTTAATTATTAACTTGTTTTTCTCACCTTTCTACAAATGTTAAACACAAATGAGCAATAATTAAAATTTTTATGAAAATGAATATGAACCCATTACTTCATGAGCATTTTGTGAAAAATGGCTGTTTTTATTGAAAAGTCTCCCGTTACAAGTTCAAATTGCTATAATACTATAAAAACTGCTTCAACACTAATCAAACTTGGCACAAATGTTGACTGGACCATTGCCCTTGCAAAAACATGCTCAGGCTTAAATTTTCTGTTACCATGGCAACGAGGGGACATCTCAAAATTGCCAAAAATCACTATTTTGCGTTGATTTTTTCCATCAAAATTGATTTCAAAGTGCTGCAACTTCTCAATGGATTGAGATAGAGTCAAATGCTTTTCAGCGTTGGTTACACGTTACCTTATGATCAATCTGGGGTCATTTATAGCCTCTCACAAGTCCAAAATTTTCTTGGCGATGAGGGGGACTCCGCCCCCTTCAAACGCCCCAAACAGAAGGGGGCACATCCCCCTTCTGGCAACCCCCTGATGTATCTTTTGGTTGAGGCCGCGCCGAAAAAGAGGTCACTTTTTTTAACAACATTTCTCAAACAAAAACTAAGTGTTGGGGCCTAAATAAGGCATTTATCACCATTTCAGACAACAAAAAGGGGGATGAAAAAGGCGTTAGAAGGCGTGTATATTACAGAGGAATAACTTTATTAAGTCATCTTGGTAAATTGTTTACTAGTATTTTAAATCAAAGAATAACTAATTGGTGTGATGAAAATAATATTATCTCTGATGCGCAGTTTGGTTTTAAAAAAGGTAGTTCGACTACAGAAGCTGTTTTATATTGCATTCTATAATTGAAAAATATTTGAACCAGAATAAAAGATTGTATTGTGCTTTTATTGATTTAAAACGCTGTTTTGATTCTATATACAGGAATGCACTTTGGTTTAAGATGTATTATGCTGGTTTGAATGGTAAATTATTAAGAATAATAAGAAGTATGTATAGCTCTGTTAAATCTTGTGTTAAGTCCTGTGGTAACTATTCTGATTTTTTTGATATTTCGATTGGATTACGTCAAGGGGAGATAATTTCCCCAGTTATGTTTTCCTTGTTTATTGAAGATCTAGAACTTTATTTGCAAAATAACTTAAATTCTGGTATAGATCTTCAAGACATTTGCCTAATTTTACTTTTGTTTGCTGATGATATGGTATTAATTGATGAAAATCCTCTAGATCTTCAAAATTCATTAAATAAGCTTCATGAATACTGCAATAAATGGGGATTAGAAGTTAATGTAAACAAAACCAAAATCGTAGTTTTTCGTAAGAGAGGTGGTTTAAGAGCAGGAGAAAACTGGTTATATGGTCAAGATAATATAGAAATTGTAAATGATTTTAATTATCTAGGTGTTACATTGAATTATACAGGAAATTTTAACTTAAATACTCAAACTTTATATGGTAAAAGTTTAAAAGCCCTAAATAATTTAGTGGCAAATTTGAAAAAATATGAAACAAAACCAAAAATAGCCCTACAGTTGTTCGACTCTTTTATTGGTTCTATTTTAATGTATGCAAGTGAAGTATGGGGTTTTCACAAATCAAAAAAGTTAGAAAATATTCATTTGAAATTTTGTAAAACTATTCTTGGTGTTAGAAAATCTACTAGTAACGCAGCTGTGTATGGTGAACTTGGAAGATATCCGTTGTATATAAACAGATATGTTCGAATTGTAAAATTTTGGTTTAAGATAATAAGTTCAAGTAATATTATTATAACTACAATTGTTAATTCGTGTATGTCTGATATAAATATAGGGTATACAAACTGGTTTGCAAATGTACGAAGTCTTTTAGAAAAATACGGTTTTTTTATGTATGGTTAAACCCTTTAAGCGTTAATCAAAATTGTTTTATTGTCGTTTTTAAACAGAGATTAATAGATGAATATTTACAAGAATGGAGAGCTAGTATTAATTGTAATGATATATTATTTTTATATAAATCAGTAAAGGACAGTTTTGAAATGTCACCTTATTTAGAAAATATTGTATCAAGAAAACTAAGAATAGCTTTGACAAAACTGCGTATTTCAGCTCATAATCTTAGAATACAGACAGGTAGATATTCACGTGAAAGAGTAGAGCGAAATTTAAGATATTGTTTAATTTGCAATACAAATGAAATTTAGGACGAGTTCCACTTTGTGTTTAAGTGTCCTGCATATGAAAATTTAAGAAAAATATATATTAAGAATTATTATAGAAACAGACCAAGTATGTTTAAGTTTACTCAATTATTAAAAAGTGATAAAAATAAAGAAACAATTATGCTCTGTCAATATATTAATGAAGCTTTCAAATTACGATATCAGATTATTAATGCTTAGATATGTATTTCAACCTACTTTTATGTATACCTAACAGAACCAAACTAATGAAAAGTTTTATTGTGTATACTACTGTGTATGTAATAGCCATTATGCTTTAATATTAGTGTCATCTCTATTTTGTTTCGTCCATCCAATATAATTTTATGTTTACTTTCATGTCATTGTATTTTTCATGTCATTATATATGTATGCTTGTATATATGTTAATCACGAGAAACTTGTAGTTTAAGTGAAATAAACGTTCTTCTTCTTCTTCTTCTTCTTCTTCTTCTATAACGTAATGGGTTAAACTATGCCAATGTTCAGTTTTAGAAATCATAAAAGCTCACATTGAAATTGCATATACACTTTTCCTCTATAAAATGTGCTTACTTTTAAACACTTCTGAAGATTTGCTAGCAAATTGTATGCAATGATTCTACAAAGAATTAACCGCTGGGTAGATTTAGGACAGATTCAGTCTGGTCTATCTTACAATTAAACTTTGTATTATCAAAGCGCCAACCGTAGTGGTGTCCATCGGTCTACAATTTCTCGGCTTCACCAGCGTTATCGCACTACACTACAGGCCGAATGGCGTCAGAGTCCACAGGCGACTATCTACACTGTAAGGTCTATGAGGCGACAATGTACATCTGTAAGAGACGCTGATGGAGGATATTGTCGTTTCTAAAGATCTCGACGGTGACTTTACGAATAGACATTTATGAGTGACTTTGTTTTGGATTTTCATTTTGGTTTTTGCCTTTGTTAAGTTTGCATTACTGTGATGAAAAAGTGTGATTTTGGGATTTTCAGCTAAGGTTTGATTTTAAACATTTTGAATTATTTTCAGTTAAGTTAAGTTTGCGTTTTGTATTAAAGTTATGATATATATCTAATGGAGTCGTTAATGTTTTGTTTTCATGTAATAAAATGCATATAGTGCGGGCGTCCGTTTTCATTGTCCTTAAGTATATTACTGTCATTAATTGTTCAATCATTTGAAAAATAAGCATTTCTGAAAAATCGATACTTGCTTCCGTTTTGCATTGACTGTTATTATTACGAAGTAACTTCCAATATTTCCTGGGGTTTTTGGTTTTTAATTTGCGAATTTTATCAATGTTTCTATTCAAATATTTTTTTTTCAACGAACGCATAATATACTTCTATATCTTACTTGTCTTTTAAGATTGAATTTGTTTTCGTCAGTTTTGCTTCATTTACGAGTATATAAATATTTCGCTCTATGAAAGCTCTTCTTGCTTTCCTGCACTGATTTTCACCAAGAGCTTTTGTTATTTACTACTTAATTATTTTTTTTTCTATTTTATAGCAAAATGCTTCCTCAGACGTTTTAAGAAATAGTGATTTGATATTTGTTACTAAACCATCTGCGTTTTGCTGAATAAAAGTGTTGCTAGTTTTCAAAATGTCAAGATTTTCATTTAATTGCTCTGTAAGATTTATGTCAAATTTCTGTAAAAAGCTTTCACGTTTATAATTTAATAGATGGTTCAGTAATATTCACATGTTTTACTTGGTATTCAATGTTAAAACAATAGGATTATGTGCATCTGATAAAATGGTACAAAAATATTTTAACAGTAAGATCGAGTACATTTTTAAACAGATTTGAATTACATGTAAAATAATCGCCAGTACTGGTACCTTTACAGGTAGTCCTTCGGGTGATGGCTGTCATTGCTTTTCAAGTTTTCATAAAGCATACGGCAGTTATTGCTCGTAGGAAACTTTAATATGCCAAAATGTCATCAAGAGCAGTTTTGCATGTGGAAGGAATGTATTTTTCAGACTGTAAAAATGAAACAAAAAAAATTAAAGACAAAATTTGGTGACTGGAATTTGAATGAATAGAAGTAAGTTTTCTTCTTTTTATTACTTTTGACATTTAATAGTGCTGCAAATTCATAGGGTAAAATGACACCGAAGTGGTCTATGTCAGCCAACAGCAAGTTTTATATACCAAATTGTTCGTCTTGGTCTGTAGTTTCCGGAATGAATATTCATTTGGTTCAAGTCCGATGCGTAGCTTAAAAATCCAAGATGGAGTCAAAGATGGCCGCCAAATCCCTAAATATTCTAGAATAATAATATTTGCTCATGTTTGTTTCCGCTTTTGTATTTCAAGTGAAATTTTTGCACGCAAGATATCATTTAAAGCGTTTTATACGAAGAGATTTAATTTTATTGGAGAAAACAGATTGCTTTTTGCTTTTTTTATACGTAATTAAGCAAAATAATGCTAAACATATGGGTTTTTGCTATGATACTCTTGTCTTAGCTTAAACAGAGAAATATTTATTACTTATTTTGTTATTCCACTATTGTAATGTACTCATGAGAGTAATGCTTTAATGCATTCATATCATATCTTAAGAAATCTTTCTTTGTAATTATGCAGTAAGACATATAAAATGAGAGGCGGTACATTAAAATAGTTTTTCAATGTAAGGTTGTAACTGGTACTTATTTGTTCTATCAATTATTTCCCCAAATTTTGTGTTTCTGTCAAATTATAGCTTCTTTAGTGCAGTCCATGTAACTAATTAACATAATAAACCAGGAATATGATAATTTGCTTCTAGTTATTTAATGAATTATTGTTCAAATCGTACCCCACCCACTATGAATAAAAATCTAAAGAAACTCTGACCCCTCGATTATACTGATTATATAGAATGACAATATTTACGTAAGTTAATAAACATAAGGTGATATTCAAAGTGTGATACTATTACAGGTATATCCTGTCAGATCTAAAAATCTGTTCAAAAATGTGTTACCAATTTAATAACATGATTTTGTTGTAAGTTCACCTAAGGATTTGAAAAGTACAATGTATGCAAAACAACCTCTGCTCATTTATTTATATGTTACACACCTTTTTATGTCAAATGAAATGTAATTTATTTTTTAAAGTTTCTTAAATTGACAAAATAGTCATTTAAAAAGTTTGATATTTTATCTACATAGATCATTACTCTGTTGACCTTCGGTTTCATGAAACATGCATAGTAGTCGGATAAAACATAATGATTATATGAAAATCGTTCAGCTTGGCATTATAATTGTGTTTGTGTTATTTTAATTCCTTCTATTTGACCTTTTTCGAGTTGTGTGGTTCTAGTATTTCTTTTTAAATAGTGTATAATAACCCTTTGGATATGTTACCTGCTTTTAAAGATTATATTTTGACATTTGATCTGTTTTATAAATCCATTTTATTTAGTTTCGCCAATTGTTCTCTATTTCTTGTCAATGTGGACAATACGATTGCACGAACATTTTACATTGCTCACTTTCGTATGAATACATCTATTGACGTGTCTTCACCTCTTTTAAAAGTGTACCATATGTAAAATTGAGAATTCTGCTTTTAAAAGGTGATTCCGCTTTGTCAGCCATGTTTGTTTTCACAAAGTCTGTCCAAAGTGAAAGTAGGCCAAAATTCATATAACAACAAAGCTAACATTGTTATATGATGAGCCATTTGCAAGTACACTTTCAGTTCTATGTTTTAAAAACTATTTAAATTAAAAATAAGAATGAAAACAATCAGAAAATTTACCTTGAATGGGCTAAATTTCAGAAGACCAAAAACATTCTGTTGCAAAGTTTTATGCACATTTCATGAATGGCAAAATCCTTTTTAAAGTCTGTTTTAGTGCCTACAAAAGCTATTTTTTGCATAAAATACAAAAAACTTTAAAAAAAACATAAATCTTAGGAAAGTAGTTTATCTGACCTTGAAAAAACATGGCCACCATGACATGGGTAAAAAAGTAGTACCATGAAAATAAACATCATTTACCTATTACTTGTGTACATGACAAACAGACACACTTCACTGTTACACATAAAAAAGGTTAGATTTTAAAGTTTGGTTGTGATTTTATTTTAATTGTAATTCATAAGGCTATAAATGATGATTGTTTTCTTGCACTACTTTTTTACAAAACATAATGGAGGCCATGTGCTTAGAAGGACATGGGATACAGATTTATTTGGAGTTAAGTTTTGAAAGATTTTTGTGTTTGCTGCAAAAAATAGCTTTTGTAGGCACTAAAACAGACTTTAAAAAGGATTTTGTCATTCATGAAATGTGTATAAAACTTTGCAACAAAATGTTTTTGGTCTTCAGAAATGTGGCACATTCAAGGTAAATATTCTTATTGTTATCATTTTTATTTTTGTTTATAATTGTCCTTAAAATATAAACTTGGAAGTGTACTTCCAAATGGTTCATCATTTTACAATAAGAGCTTTGTTGTTATATGAATTTTGGCCTACTTTCACTTTGGACAGACTTTAGTGAAAACAAATATGGCAGACAAAGCGGAATCACCTTAAGCCGGTGCTAAAGGGTGTGGATGGTAGGTAACTTGCCATTACCACTACTGGTATGTTCCTACATGACGACACAGTGTAAATTAAATAAATCCCCGCCAAGTAAAATTCTAACAATTGTTATGGTTACATTAGACGAAATAAATAAAATACATTCATACATGATCGTGTAAATATGTACAATTAAAATAGATAAATACAGAATCCCTAAAGAAAGCCCAATACGGCAAAATTGAAAATGTTGCAGGCTCGGTTTGATTGAGCCTGTTCATGGACGGTACTGGAAAGTGCAAGTTACCGTCCACGCCCTTACCATAACTAAAGTAATCGATGCCTTAAAGGAAGACAGAGCAACAAGAACATCACTTACCAAGACAGAAGACGAAATTTAAACAATTAAGAACGCACAAAATGTCAAAAACGAAAATGTTGCAGGCTCGGTTTGATTGAGCCTGTTCATGAACGGCACTGTCAAGTGCAAACTACAGTACACACCCCCTAGCACCGAATTAAGCAGAATTCAACATCATGGTTATGGTGAACTTTTAGATTTAGAAACAACCGCAGACGCGCTTATAATGTGATTATCATGGAACCTTCAATGTGACACGTTAGTGTCATTCCATAACAAGCGGCGTATGGTCCCCAAGTACAAAAATATGTGTGCCCTAAACAAGAAAACAATGAGCGGAACTAAATAAAATGGAATTTTGAAAGAGGATCAGAGGTTATGAAGCCTGCATGCCACAGATAAGCTGTCATCTCCACATAAATCAGGCCTGCGTATACCTAGACGTTAAAGAATAAAATAGAGAAAAACAGAATTCCTAAACAAAGTCCAACACAACAAAATTGAAAATGTTGCAGGCTCGGTTTGATTGAGCCTGTTCATAGATGGTTCTGGAAAGTGCAAGTTACCGTCCACGCCCCCTAGCACCGGCTTAAGCAGAATTCAACATTTAAAATGTGTAAAAGGTGACATTTTGAATTTAGAAACATCCGCAGACGTGTTTATACGGCGGTTATCATGGAACCTTCAATGTGACACAGTAGTGCCATTCCATGAAAAGCGGCGTATGGTCCCCAAGAAAAAGAATGTGTGTGACCTAAGGGCGGAACTAAATAAAATTGAATTTTAAAAGGGGATCAGAGGTTATGAAGCCCGCATATCACAGATTTGACGTCAAAAGACAAATTTAAAAAGCAGGCAACATATCCTAAGGGTGATTATACAGTACTGAAACCACCCAAGTTGAAAAAGGCCAAATAGAAAAAACTGAAAGTACCACATAACATGTATACACAGCTATAATGTCGTGCTAAACGACCTTCAAGGATTTAAAGTACAATTAAATTTTATATATTATCTGAATTACGACGACAGGACTTTGTAAAATATTTTACGTAATTTATGATACGCCTTGTTAAAGAAGTTTACCAGTAATAATAAAATTACGTTCATTAGAATCATCCACACGACAGCAGGCCCAGGCAAATCTAATTAACTTAGAAATATATATACCCAATATGATGTTGCATGAAGTACATGTGAACTTAACAACGTTATTTAAAAAAAAACAAAAACAATTATCATAGATTTTAGTTACTATGTTATTGTTTATGATAGAAATGTTTAAATTTGAAAATATTAAGAGTTTGTTTTATTCATTTTACGTTCACTTAGATATATTTTATATTTCACTTGATTATTCATGTTAAGGATATCATCTAGGTAGCGGTAAGTGCTATTTAACCGGTTGTGAAATAGTACAGAGACTTAACATAAAATACCTCTAGTAACAATATAAAAGTAAATAAAGTAAACTAAAAAGAGAAGATCCTTTGAGAGCAATTAAATATGGCAAAGGTGATCATTCAAACTCAGTTTGATGGGGTCTGTTCATGAGAGACCATATCTCACGTCTCTTGAGTACCGACTAAGTAGTATCCAATCCCTCAACTATAAAAGTTTTGCGATCAATGATCCGAAGGACAAAGTCGTCCGGTTAGCTAATAGGTAGAGCGTTGGACTGTGAAATCGGGCAACCCGTGTTTGATTCCGAACGGGGCAGGTCACTTTCGTTGTGAATTGATTTCATGAAATTACATGTAGTTTTTCTACGGTTATTCGCACTGTACCACTGCTCTGCTATGTACAGAAGTTTCAGTTCTTGCGAAAAGTGAGGGCAACCAGAACTGGTAAACTGTTTGACAGCCTGTCCAGGAACGATTCGGTGGCTGAACTGTTGTTGTTGTTGTTTTAAGTTTATTTTAGCTCGGCGCCGGAAATTCCATATGTCCGAGATCTCAGCGTCCATGCCGGTCCACTCTAGTAGTCTCATCGGGGACGTCTTTTTCATGCCGATCTTCCTAAGTCCTGTTCTTCGTTCGGTGGAGGAAAGACAATACCGGAAAAGCATCAAGTTCCGTGACGGCTGCAAACAGGCGGTTGACATAAAACGGCTCTTGTTAGCGCACCCTCCAGATTAGTCAACAGGTCCCAATCACCCCTGGTACTTAAATGATTTGACCTTGCCCCGCCGTGTGCCTTCTCGCGACTGCACGCCTCTGGGGGGATTTGGAGAAGGGGTGAACTGTGCTCTGGTAAAATTTAATATGGTTATGCCGTATCCGGGGTTGAAACACCGACACCCCAACACCACCCTCCCGAAAGGGCCTATAAAATAAAACGTTTCCTCTGTTGCGACTCGGTTTGATTGAGCATTTCATGGACGGGACTGAAAGTGCATTTTATCATGCCCCTAGCAATAGTATTTTCTATCAAGTACCCGCCAAGGAAAAATAAGTATTTTCGTCCAATTTTAAAGCTCTTCTTAATTCTCCAAAAAGTTAAAAAAATTTTAAAACCCAAAAGCTCAAAAAAATACACAAGAGCGTCAGCGGACACGTGCTCGATATTTTCAGTGCTTGATGTAAAAAAATGGGACATACTTTTGTAAAAAAAGCTTGATACAGTGACCTCCTCTGTACACAGGTTGAGATTATTATGGTGAACAAGTGTGAAAGGTCTCAAAGCGATATGTCGATGGAATTTTGAAATTATCTGAGGTGGTAATGTAAATTCAAAGTTGGGAAAAGGGGCATAATTCTGTCAAAATGCTTGATAGACCTCCTCCAGTGTTGAAAGTGGAGGGCATGATGGTAAACAAGTGTGCCAGTTTCAAGCCATATGTCAATGGACTTTGAGATGGTACGCAAACTTTAACGCCGACGGTCGGGCGACTAGGATAGTTGTCCTTAATCGTAGAATAGTTGAGCTTAAAAGAAACTAACCTCATAATATATATTTTCAATTCACTCAATATATATATATTTATATTTATATAATATTTTATTTATAATTCAGATACAGTCTAGCAGAAAAGTCTCTTACTGTAAACTGAATAACCTACCCATTTTAAATGTTCTAGCAAATTACATTTTATATTTTAATGTTTATATTATATCCGTCATCAATAATGATAAAACTCCAAATATGGTTCAATTGTAGACAGAGCTGCATTACTGGTACTGGTACTGGTACTGCAGTACGTACTGCAGCGATTTTGCAAGTACTGGTACTGGTACTGAATTACTCTTACAAAATTTTGCTACTACTGGTACTGGTACTGCATTACTGTCTTAAAAAGTGGTACTGCTACTGCATTACCCAGTACTTTTGGTTTTGATAAAAATTAAAAATAACATAAAATAAAGCTGTAAATTACATTAACTATATTTTATTTTTGTGAAAAAGTAAGTTATCAAATCTAAAGATAATGTGCTGCAATAGTCCTTCAAATGTTAACATAGTATTCATCATAAAAAGCACCAAAGACTTTAAGTAAAAATTAAATTAAGATAAACAGACTCAATAACTCTTTACCCTAAAATATCCTTATTAAATCTTTTATTACTTTGTATTTACTAGTAAAAGAGCAAATTGAACACTTATTAATTTCTTCTATTCTAAAAAATCCCATTTCAAGTGAAAAAAAGTGATATTGTTAGCACCATAAAAAGTTGTTATTTACTTTGGTATAAATTGAACAGAGGTGTGAAGGTGTGAAAGGCAACACAAGACTGTTGTGTTTTAAATGAAAGATGTTTGCATTGTATTTATACAGTTGACTGGTTACTAAACAATTAGATATGACATGAACAAATGTTGTAAATATTGTTTGTAAAAAGTATGTTAAAACCATAAAGTTGTAAATATGTTATGTTAACTTTAAAGCAGCACGCCTCCAGATTCATCCTAATTTTCATGAAAATTTTGAAATTGTATTTAAAGGTAAAATATTGTTAATTGAACAAAGAAAGTACTTGACACATTACAATCAGCACTTAAAATCCACGTTAATTACCAAAAAGAGGTCAAAGCATGCATAAATAGCCCCTAATGCGTTAGTAACGCAGTAGAAATATAGTGATAAATACTACAAAATACAGTCATTAATTGCACATAAGATATAAATTATCACTTGAATCTTTAATTTGTTTACTTTTCTCAAAGTTTTATTAATTTTTTTTCCAAGTTTGATTTTCTTTAAATATTTTTGGTCATCTGGAGGCATGCAGCTTTAAAGTAAATTATGATTTTATTTCTTTGCTGAATAATATTTGCAATTATTTGTTTGACACTGTATTTATTCAAACTTTGATGAATATATAAAAGTAATGGTACTGATACTTAATTACTTCACAAAAAAAAGTACTGGTACTGCAGTACCAAGCTAAAATCTAGTACTGGTACTGGTAATGGTACTGCATAATTTGCCAAGTACTGGTACTGGTACTTAAGTACTACACCCTTAGTACTGATGCAGCTCTGATTGTAGATTATCATATGATATGCCAATGCCTTAAAACAAGAGCGGCATGTAAGACAGAACGCTCGAATATTTAAAATCAACAGCCTGCACAATAAAGAAATTATCTTATTCATAAAGTAGTATAACTCTTTGAAATAAAAACATGTAAGAGGGAAGTAACCTACAAATAATGATGGTTGTGGAGATAAATTTTGTCCGAGAAATTCTGTAAGTTAATAAATAGATATTATTATTGCCTAATAAATGCTTAAAGCTTATGGGTCTTGAACAGTGACCTACAAGTATAATCAAAATCACATTTGAAGACTAATAATGAATGTTTATGGCTAAGGAGAAAAAAACTTGCAAACAAATCCTTAACAAAAGGCAAGCAAATACCGAATTGCAGGTCAGTAAATAGTTCCTTATTGTGTGCATAATGCAAATAAAAGAGATATTTCAACATTTAGACACACATGCAGGGCATTTTCTATGAAAGATAAGATGTCTCATCACTAACCAATTAAATAAAATTGTTAACCTTTTTATATTACTATTATAATATAAAACAAAAAAGTATTTAATTTAAAGTTGACTCCCCGTTCGTAATACCCCACCCACTTTGTATATAAATTTATCAATAAAACACATTTATGGCATAGTCCGCTTATTCTAACTTATTCTAGATATGTGTAGATATAGATTTAAAGCTGTATAAAACGAAATCATGAATGTTATTCAGTTCCAACAAGAATAAAACTAATAAGTTACACATCTTCAGAAAAGGACACCCAGTTTGCAACATATTTTTTCTTCTTTCGTTTAAATTAGGCGATGAAAACTAGAAAAAAAATCAATAAAGTCAAAATTTATAGCATAAGTAAGTTGAAAATAAGAAATTTTATGAAAAATTTCAATTGATTTACAAAACTGAAAAAGGAAATAACAACATTTGGATAGATTTTTCTAACTGCAAGAGCTAGACCTGGTATATCTTAATCGATATTTGAAGTATACATCATAATTTTGTATTTCAATATGATCTAAATGATCAGCTTCAATTTCTTTAAAAACCCAATTATTCTGTGATCGTTCACCAACTTGTTAAATTCTGGGCAATGCAATTTTGATTTAAGTCCGCAAACGTTTAAGGATAAAATCTTAATATTGTTCAGTGCCATGGATGATGTCTCAGTTTCACGACTGTCGGAATTTGCTATCATGGTAAAGGAAGAATTTAAGTGGTCTGCATTTTCATTTTGGCTTAAGTTGCAAGATGTATTTGTTTGTATGTTGTTATTATTATTATTATCATTATTATTATTCGAGTTTAAGTTTAAGTTTTATCTTTCTGATAAACATTTTCATTTACATAAGTTTGGTCTGTCACAAGAATCGCCGCTTTGAGAAGGAATTATAGTGCCAATTTTTAAAGGCGGGGTTCGTGAAGCAAAACACCTTCTGTCTGTCCGTACGAGGTTAACCTAGAACGGCAAGTTGGCTTTTTTTTAAGTTCTACCTGTACCAATGGCTTCTAAGTTTACACACTTACTAATCAATACAAAGTACATGATATTGGCAAGTTACATAACTCTGGCTTTCATATTTACCAAGTTATTGCCCTTTTCAGCACTTAGAAAATGAATAATGGTTAACCTAAAACGGCAAGTTGGAAAAATCTTAAGTTCTATCTATACTAATGGCTTTATAATTTCCACGCTTACTTATCAGTACAAAGTACATGACATTGCCAAGTGATATATCTGTGTCATCCATATTTCCCAGTTATTTCCTTTTTTTCACTTTGAAAATAGGGCCTTGTCTGGTTAACCTTTTTCGGCAAGTTGGATTTATCTTAAATTTCTCCTAATTGCTTAATTTCTTGAATAATATCTTTCATATTTAGTAGGTGGATACCTTTGATGGTCCTCTAATATTTTGTGGAGTAAGCGGTCTCTAGGGTCAAGGTCACTGGTTTAACAAATAAATATAAACATTTTTTCCTTACAGCCTTTATATTTTAGTTGATGTTTTAGTTTGATACAAACATGCCAAGGGAGGTCCTCCTTCTTTGGGTGTAGTTAGGGGTCATTTGGGTCAAGGTCAATGTTACCAATGTCAAGGTCACCAGTGTTAAAAATAGATTTTTACATTTTTACAGGTGTATTGACCTTATTCTATAGACAGATGTTATGTGTAATTGATAGAAACATAAATTTTGATTGAGTTAGTGGTCAGTTGGGTCAAGGTCAACAGTATTAAAAATAGATTTTTACACATTTGCTCATACAGCCTTTATTAAGTGACAAATATTTTTATATTTGGTAGGAAGATAACTTGCATGATCATCATTTTGATTGGGGTAGGGATCAGTGGGTCAAGGTCACTTGTGCTTAAAAATAGATTTTTACACTTTTGCCCATACAGCTTTTATTTATTGACAGATGTAATTCTTTTTTGGTAGGAAGATAACTTGCATGGTATTCTTCCTTTGGATGGAGTAAGGGGTCAGTTGGGTCAAGGTCACCAGTGCTAAAAATAGATTTTTACACTTTTGCCCATACAGCCTTTATTTATTGACAGATGTATTTCATATTTGGTAGGAAGGTAACTTACATGGTATTCTTCTTTTGGATAGAGTTAGGGGTCAGTTTGGTTGTCACCAGTGCTAAAAATAGATTTTTACACTTTTGCCCATACAGCCTTTATTTATTGACAGAATGTATTTCATATTTGGTAGGAAGATAACTTGCATGAAGTTGAATATTTTTCATCTTCACAAGTCGGAGCAATGACTTGGCAACTTATATTTTTCACAATTACAAAACCATAACTGAGTGAATGGGTAAACATTTTTTGAAATATTGCTGCTGACAAGAATCTGATCAGGGGGTATTTGTGTTTAACAAACACGTTCTTGTTTATTACATGCTTTAATAACAAAGACTTTGTGGAGTAAGAAGAAACTCTTTGTAGCATTTCTACATGGGGAGAAAATGTTTGACTGCATTGATAAGGTTTTATTATGGAGAAAGTTATCAACAGCCTTTGCAGACATAACCATACCAAGGGACCATAAATATTTATAAAACTACTAATCGACGGTCTCTCACCATTGACGGTCTTCGACGGTCTTAAGAATATATACAATTGTGCGTGAACAACGGTCTTTTAGTGCAATTTTCTTCTCTGGTGAAGGAGCCGCAATAAAAGTACCGGTGAAAAAGGGCAAAAGTGTCACTGGGACGTATTACAAAGACGAAGTACTTCAGAAACTGAAAAAGTATTATAAGAAACGACGCCCTGTCACTGATTTTAAGCATATCCGTCTTCTACATGACAATGCCCCCGCTCATACCTCCGCAATAGTTTCGGCGTTTTCGAAAAAAGAAAAAGTAACTGTTTTGCCTTAACCCCCCACCCCTATTCTCCAGACCTTGCCCCATGTGATTTCTTTTTGTTTCCGAAATTGAATTCCTTCCTTGCTGGGCGGAAATACAAGTTCCGACAGACACTTGGATCTGCCATTCATCTGTACCTTATTTCTGTGCCCAAATCAGCGTACCGTGACACCTTCAAGAAGTGGATACATCGGCTGAAACTTTGCATTTCTACCTCGAGTGCATGAAATGAACACTTTTGAGCCAACTTGAAATTTGAAGTCTCCAGATAGAAATAAGCAATACATTTCAAACATCCCTCGTATAAGTCCTTACTACAGACGTCTTATAGAAAAATATATTAGGCAATATTATTTAAGTAGACCATCTGTCTATGAACTGTTAACACTGATAATATGTATAATATAACATTAAATGACAGCTATAGAAGTCGTGTAAACAATTTTGAACGCGTATGGATTTTCATATGTTTATGATATAGTAAACTGCATAGATAAGCATATATTTTTGACCAAAAAAATCGCATTTTGGATGTTGTAAAGCTAATTTAAAGAATGATTCCCTTTTATATTTTCATGTACATTTTGATACGAGAAATATTTAGATGTTTTACCAGAAGGATTTACATTCTATTATTGTAAATTAAGATTGAGTGGTCTGCCCCTTAAAATTCAAACAGGAAGATTTAACAGAAAACTTTTTCCCTGTAATTAACAATTATGTTTATATTGTAATAATGAGCACATACAAATATTCACTGTTCATCAAAAACGCTCTTTCTTTAAGACATTCAATATTAACTGTAGAAAGATACATGATAAATCTTTGTTTTACAAGTACCAAATTACTAACATTACTGTTAAATACAAGTGTATTAGATTTTTCTTATTGTATATCACGTTATTTAAAATTGTAATACTAGACAAGGTGATGTGCTATGTCCAAATCTAAATAAATTATCTGTCCTATTTAATTGTTGAGTTTTAGCACATTGGGCCTGTGTCATTCAAAACAGATGTAAAAAGTGAAATTTAAAACCTAACCAAGATAAATGCATAGTTTTGTTCTTTCATTCAGTGCAAATATGAATAAAATAGAAAATCCTATCTGAGGACATTTCAACATTTAAATCTCATTCTACTTTTATGACTTTCTTATTTAGAACTTATAGCAACATTCTTTAGTCATTCAAAGTATGATGAAAATACAAAGAACACAGATACTTTATCATGAAATATTTATTTTTTTTATTCAAAAGAAAACAAGACATAATAATATTCAAGTAGTACATTTTCACTCAGCAGCAGAAATATTTCTATCACAGATAATGCAAATTTGTTAAGAACCAGTTATTTTCACAAGAAAGGTCCTTTCCATTTTTTTAAAGACAACGTACCTAAATAAACAGTTTTCAAAGGATTAAAAAAAATCTTCATCTATGTAACATAAACAAACCACATATGTAAATAAATCATGTACTTACACAAATCATATATAAAATTGTAAAAACATCATCTTTGGCAAATAAATTATATATTAATAAAGTAAACAAACTAAACGGCACGGAAAATAACATAACACAGATATATATAAAATATATAGAATTCATACCTAATATAAAGTCATTATGCATCTGAAATGATAATTATCAAAGTTCTTGGTTTGCAGATTTTGAAAGTGAAAAACAAACTACATTTCCGAAGTAATTAATAAATGTTGAAAGTTTGTCAGCTCACAGTACTGATTATCAACAACCTTCAACAGTAAATGATCTACTTTAACATTTCTCTGTTTATTTTCTCATTGGTTAGAATTTATAGAAATGCCTGGTAACACTGGCTGTAGACTTATATATGAAACTGATTTTTTTATTTTAATTACAAAAATAACCAAAAACATTTTAGTAACATGTAGATAAATATAATATCACAGAGTTAAACACATAAATCAAAATAAGAAAAATATATAATAAATTTCATATAAAAAATGTGCATGATGACTTTATTTTTGATGATTTCATTTTGACAGTTTATTTTATAACATTTTCCTTTCTCTATCATTTTCAATTATATTATTATATATCAAAGTTTATGCTCCAAATCCAAACTAAGTTGTATGATATCTTCAAGACTAATATAATGTTGGTAGAAGAGTTTATGTAGACTTGGAGATATTTGTGGTAAGGAAAGCCCTCTGGTATTGCCAAACACTTGGATCATTCTCTGTTGGTAGGGAGAAATGTACAATGACATTTTTATCACCATGTTTCTTTGTGTCCTGGGAACAATAAACTGGACAGCGATATAATTCATATAATCGTCTTGGTGTCTGGGGTGCATAGGTATCTAGTGGTTTCAGCCAGAATACTGGCATTTCTTGTAGACCAATGCTATCTGATGAAGGCATCATTAAAACAGCTCTAGTATTATCCCATAATGCATTGTGTAATTGTAGGCCAGATATAAAAACACCCTCTGGTGGTGCTATAGACGGTTTCAATCCAGCAGGCATCACCTGAAAAAACAATGGAATAAATATATTAGTTATTTTGTATCAAAGGTTCCATATTTATGTATTTCACACTTTAACCTGACAGCAATAAAGGCAAATAAACAACTATTATGACAAAAAAACAACCTTAACAATCAAATTAATGGCTGCTCCTCAGCTTCATGACATGTTAAATGTTTAAAGAATTAAATTTTCCAATAACAATGAGTTTTGATATAAAATTAATCTTCCAATTTCAAAAACTGCTACCAGTAATCTATATTTTCAAACCGAGTGTAAAGAAAAAATAAATAAAACCAGTCAGTCTCCCCAGATAGTGAGACGCTTTATTGAGGAAATTATGTGTTGTACAAAAAATGCCCTAACAATAAATTTTCATAGCAAAATTTTACGAATTTTTAATAAAAAAAATTTTTCTCAAGTTTTTAATAATTTTTAAATAAAACACATGCTAAAATTTGAGCATTTTAACTTATGTAATTTTCATATCCAAGGGAAGCAACTTGTGTAGGTGTTAAAAAACATTGAGCTGAATTGTTTCCCTTGATATTAAATTAACATAACAGGTAAGTGTTCTTGTCATAAAAGTTTATTTTCATTATTATAAAAGTGATTTTTATCCAGTTAAACCACATGTCAAGTTTGATAAATTAATACCGATTTTTAATGTCAAAAACTACTTTAGAAATAACTGAATTAAAACTTTTCAATAAAGTAAAATAAATAATGTTTAAACTAAAACTTTCATCTAAAATTATTTTACAGCCATCTGAATAAAAACTATAACCCATTTGAGACCACTTCCTCGAATTGACCATTACTGTTGTAATGTGTATAACCCTTTTGAGATTACTGTTACTGGTGAAATATAAGGAAACATGGTCATGACCTTAGTATTAAAGCTGACAGGCAGACATCTTAACTACTGGACATTTGATGTGTTACTCAGTTCAAGCTTTATCCATGACAAGAGACAGAAAACAATGATATCTTACCTCGACCTTGAACTCTACACAGTCAATGTCCTTGAACTGTTTCCTTGTGTATGTCTGTTTTACTGACTCCAGGAATCTGTCTGGCCGTAAAAATACAGATAAATTATATGATGCTGGCTTGCTTTCTAATATGTAAGATCTTAACTCCTTCAGTTTCACAGCTAACTCCTTCAGCCAGTCTGATATTGACCCTTCTGACTGGAAACACTGGCTGGTCCACGACATTGGCACAGTGTTTCTATTTATACAATAAATAACTTCATTCAGTTCTGGTGATGGTAAAATTTCTCCTTTAGCTTTTCTTTGTAGAAGACTTAAGTCATTGCTTATCTTTTCTATTAACTTTCTATAGCCCTCGCTCTCATAATGTAAAATTATGTCCCATCGGGCTAGACATTGATTCTTTGGTTTGGTTCTTGGTAGAAGTGGGCAATAATTCTGCACGCATAGAATATATACTGGGGTATGAGACAACTTTCTCTTAGGGATGACAGGCTTGTACTAAATTGTCTGGCCAATGGTATAACATGATTAAATAATTTCTGGAGCACCATCATAACTTGTCCCATAATCTCTTGATAATGAATACTGAAAATGATATCAGACAGTATCAGTCAATATAGCTAATAAAATCAAATTCAGCTATTATTCTGATGATATAAAATATCACTAACAACACAATTATGGCAATTTTTTAGTTTTGTTTTGTCTAATAAATCAAGTACATGTAAATACATTGTACTTACATATTTAAAAAAATAGAAAGAAAAAAAAAAACAAAACAGGTTATGATTAAATATTTTTAATAGACACATTATCATTTATAATGATCGACAAAGAATATACAGTATTTGTAAGTGGTGTAATGCCTTACATTGTATCATATCACACGAATTTCCTAGGACACAAATCTGCAGACCTCTTATTAGAAGCGGCGTTGCGACTATTAGCAAATATATCTATATTATTTTACCAATATCTACACAGCAGAGGCTTGGTTCAAAATAACAAAGGACCGCTAAAGTGTCTATAGACGGCATGATGATATGACAAAGAACAGAAAAAAGAAGATATTCTACTGGGCTGCCTTTAGAAAGTTTTTTTCTATATCCTGCCAGTTAATTCTTTGGCAAGTACAAATACGGTTTCTGGCCCTTGATGAGACATGCCTTCTATCTGGGAATCTTGGCAGCCCCGTTTTAAGTTGACAACTGTGCTTCATCTCACTATGTAACTTAGATTTTTACTTGCCAAATAATCGTACAATAAAGGCTGTCTCTGGCTGCTGCGAGTCTTACTACAACAGTATGTTAGTATTAAACAAAATGGATCACTGGTTCTTCATGTAATCAGTCATGTATACCCTTTACATCAAGAAGGGTGTAATATAATATATGGTACAGTTGTTAAGAAATATATCTTGGTTACTCATAGTTCCGCTATATAATGCTACATACTAGAAACATATGCAATTTAAAAAATATTTTCATGTTTCTAAGAAGGTACAAATTACTACATCAACTTTAATAATTACAAGTAAAGTACGTTATCCTCACGCAGTGTAAAAAATTTTTCAAGCCTATCTTAGTGTCACTTTGCATATGACAAGAATTGTTGAATCAACATACACAAAAGCATCTACGACAGTCATCAGCACATCATTGAAATCTCATCTCTATAAAGTTAACTTTATTTCAAAGCTTCTATCATCTATTTACGTAAATGCTTCTTACACTCACACATGATCACATTTTCCCCAAAATCAAACACGGAGACCAAAGTCAGCTTGTAATCAGTACGCCGGACAGCATACAGTGGCTACTTCGCTAAGGTTTCGTATACATGATATATGAATGAATTAATGAATTTCCCTATGCTTGTTTGGTACAATTATTTGTTACAATAGGCTGTACTAACCTGTTGTTCTGGTACAGCTACGCATATTATAGGCAAAGCAGTTGTATCACAGAGAGCTTTCACTAACAAACGATAACATAGATTGACACTGCGCTGTAGCAATTGATCCTGTGATATACTTGGCTCAACATACTTCAACTGTACACTTATCTTACGAAGACTCCGCAGACCACTTTGACCATAACGGGCATATTCAACTAGTATAACACTAAGAGCCTCTGCTACCCTACTATAAGAATAGTAAGAAATAGACCATGGTTATACCTATAAAATAGTAACAAATCAGCCATGTAATACCATTGATCAAAAGTAGGTAACAATAGAGCTGTGCATACGTAATACAGTAACTTAACTAGTAAGTACAATCACCATGTATACGCTAATTAAATAGTACAACACAAGAAGCCTACTTTATCTTGCTAACATTTACCTGTAAATAGTAAATAAGTAAATGAACAGTCCACTGTGTTTTAGGTGTTATTGATTGTGGTCGTTTACTTTTTTTTGGCGTCTATTACTTCACAACCAACAACAGTAAATATAGGTCATATGGCCATACCAGGTCCAGCTATTAACGTGGGTGGGGAAACCGGCCTCAGGTCGCCCGATCCGTGAATTATTTTTCAGTGCATGAACAGGCCACTGAGTAAAACCACGGCACATTCCACTAACGCCTACGGTGTATACGATTGCAATCATTGAAAAAGAATGCCAAGTCCTGCGCGTGTGGGATTTTAATGGCTACAGCAGTTTAGAGCAACGTGCGTTTGTAAAGTGACAGTAGAGCCTCTGAAAGCAACGATTGCCCGCCAGCTGAGGCTGCGCCATACCAATAAACAGCCGATGTTAAATTCGCCCATGTTATTCTACAGCTCTTGATGTTGATAGTTTTAGTATGCTACAATCGCTGAAGATGGTTGCTTGTGCGGTATTGTGCATTACTACTAATATTTCTGCAAATTTTCAGCAGCATTCCAATTTGCTTATGACAATACAATTTCAATTAGTGAGCCGTATTGTTTTATATGTGGTAAGACTCCATATCTGCCGATAAGAACTATATTCTTGATGACCAATGGTGCATCGGATGGAACCAAAGGATAAAGTAAAGCTAATAGAGTGAATGCCATTATATATAATGGCCTGTTGGCAGAGCAGAAGATCGCTAACATAGCATAACAAGTCGGAGCTTGGAAATTTTACTTATTAAGATTTGACTACTAAAAGTCGGTAACTGTCCTAATTTTGTAGGTGTGATTTTTCTTCATAGGCCTATGATTTGAAGACATCTACATCGCCTAATTGGCAAGATGTCGTTAGTGACGCAAACTGAATGTCTCTCATGGACATCTGTGCTTTGCGCCACCTGTAAGTAACTTTTGTTTGATAGCACGTAAAGAATAGTAGATGAGAGAGGCATAACTCCCTGCTCGTGCTCTGTCCAGGCTTGGTGGTGCTGTATATCTAATCTTACTAAGATGCTGAAACCAAAACAGTTCTAATAGATGGTTTAAAGAATTGGGCTGTTTTTTTCATCTTTACTTGATACAATGTATTTTCTTAAAACCTTAACATAAGTTCCAGTTAAAGTTGCAGCAAATTTGTTTAGTTGGAAGCTATGAAGCTTATTGAAAAACTAGTCTCAAATAATGTTTTTGCCGATGGAATATAACGATGGCGATGTAGTGAATGGTCATGTAGTAACGCAGATTCTAGATATGAATCTCGACATAATAATAATCTACGAATATGTTAGTGCAAGTTCCAATGAAAAGCGAAAAGGCATATATGTAAATTCTTCACGCAAAAGATATCGATACAAAAATTCTAATTAATACAAAATACTACCAATGTATAATGTACTATGGCAAGACTTTATAGGTCATATATACTAAGACAGGTAATTGCTGACAACCTAGGCATATAGAAAGCTAACACTATGTGCTAATTCATTGCAGAATAAAATTTTGTTATGTGGCTACAGTTCCAGAAATATGGGAGGTGGTACACGATATTCTGGTAGAACAAGACATAAAATCACGGGCCAAGTGATCATGCGCTAGCAATAAAAATGTGTTACACATGTTTTCGTTAGTCAGTCTTGTTAATAATAAAAAATAACAACATCTGAGGTGTTCAATGGTATAGTGAACTGTACAATCGTCTGGGTGAGAGAAGATGGAGTTATTCAGGAGGAAATCACCAGAATCTGTTAAGCCTTTCTGTAATGTAGAACTTGAAGTTAACCAGTACCTTTCCATTGGGCTGTCTCCTTTGAATGCATGCCTTGAACAGAACTCCTGAATTACTTAAAAATATATTAGTTTTTCATTCAATTGCTTAATATATGGCAATGGTCCACTACGACAATCAAGTTTGCTCTTCAGAGCTATGATATCACTATTTGTAAAACGTTATACAATTTGTCCTATCTGCTATTTATGTATAAAATTTGGGAGCTGCATCAAGAACTTTGCGTTTTTTTTTTGCTGAAGTCATAATAGATGATATTGTGTAATCATTGATATCGTATTATTAGTCAAATTGGGTTTTTTTTTGACAACTTATTTTACCAAGTTACTTCCTCTACATAAGACAATTTTAATTTTCTTAGACTTGGATCCCGTAGCCCATAGCATTCAGATTACTAGGCTTTTAAGTAACAGTAAAAATACCTGTATAAAGTTCTGCCGCAGTATCGTGAACTGTGTTGTGAATCCAAAGATCAGATGAATGTGTTAGATTCTCTATACACATGAACCATCCTGAATTGAATTATAGTTGTACTAGAGAAAAGTAAATGAGGGAAAGTGGAGTCAAATCTGGCGTATAGATGTCTGTTTCACGATCAACCTGATATTCTTTACAGGACAATCATGCTTGTGTACGACAATGTACCTCAACATATCTACCTTATCATATTAATAGACAGGAGCAATTGAATACGTCATTATAAAATTAACAGATATGATCTATCTATAAAACTAGTAAATAAGTGACTGATTCAAATATCGAACATAATATTCGCCTGCGTCGCTAAACAAATTCTTTATAGTGATTGATTTTCCAAATATATAATTTGTCAGTTCTGCAATTTTTGTTATATTTGGGGAACAATAGTGGCATTATTACCAGTGCATATGGTGATTTACAATTTTTTTTCTGGTAGTTCTTACTTCAAAACAGCGTCCACTACAGCAAGTCGATTTCAAAGTACAAACGTGCATCAGTTATTAGATTACCATCAAGCTTTCTCTCTAACATAGCTCCTATTCATAACAATTTAAAAAGTCTTTGACCAAAAGAATAAAAACCTAACAGTGCGAAAACTTTAAAGTATTAACACGTCAATTAACCATTTAACACATATCGATGGTGTGCCAGACAGCAACTTTACTGATTTTAAACCGCAACCCTGTCATTTTAAATGGGTAACATCTATTAAATATTTCATTGCTAAATGTTTACATCAACAAATGAGTTTCTTTCATATTTATATATCGCATTGTATTGTTTCAAGGTAAGATTGTTTTAAACTTTTACCATTTTTACAGATGAGCAATTATTAGTATTTGTTTGTTTTGGGTTTACGTCACATGCGGGACAACAGTTATGGTCATTGATCACGAATTCGCATGCTTTACTGGTGGAGGAAGACTCAGGCTGCCCCTTCTGTGGCATATATTGCAAGTTACTGAACGGGCTCTAACCTGAGTAAAAGCGGCCACCGAATCCATAGTTGCCGCATAAGCTAGCTGGAATCAGCTTTCCTGCTACATGAAAAGAATCGCAGAGTCCTGTCGGGATATCGGAAGCCATCACAACAACGGTAGGCAGGGCAATAGTGGTATACAAAATTATATATACTTGTCAGGCAAGAATACCTACTTCAGTAGTTGAAAAGAATTTCTTGTTTCTGAGTTCCTTCATGCTTATGATGAATAGTTTTTGTTATACAGAAGCGAACAGTAACCAGTCGCGGCAATAGCAACTCTTCTAACAATGCATGCCTTGACCCTCTGACCCTAGACCAATCAACCGCCAAAGTTACATGAAACCGTGTGACGCTTTACCTCGATCGCTATCGCTGCCTTGCCAAGACGTTTCAACGACATCATGCTGGAAGGACTTACAATATGGGAATTGCGTCGTGTATAAAATTTTATATGTATTTCAGTGTCATGCACGCATTTATAATTAATTAAGGATTGCAGATTTTTATAAAGCAAAGAGAGACACATGACACACATGGAATTTTCTGCCCCGCACGTAGGGCATGATATTATGTACTTTTTTAATACAATATGACCCACATACTATGACTATCATACAAAATAGCTAAGGCTCGGTCATTGTGCAATGCTAACAGATAAATATATATTAGACATTTCGACAGTTATGTAAAAAGCCTTGTGGAGCTGTCTACTATGTAGCTAGGCAAAAGGCTGAAACCATTTTTTATATTTCATTTAGTACAGAGGCGACAGCTAAGGAATAATTTCTTTTGATAGCTAGTACTGTACAAGATTAATAGAGACGAAATCAATTTTGTAAAGATACTGTTCTGTAAAAGATCGATGCATGTGCCGTACTAAAAATTCGGGTATAATAAAAATAAAAGTTCTGAAATCCTTTTTTTTGTCAGAAAATAGTAAATAAACTTTTGTTGCACAAGGTAATGTTTGTGTCCAAGATATATACAAGTAGCTAATGGTAATATAAGAATGTTATAGATAAAATGAATAAGTCAGCATGAAGTACAATACAGATGGTAATAGTTCATAGAACAAAAAGATGATATTCACTGACCTGATGCTTGTTTGCTAAAGGGTGATAAGAAAGAAAAAATGATGAAATTATGAATGGACTGTACACTTTAGTGTCTTGCAGCACTCCATACGGACGTCGTGGTAGAATAGATTAGGTAAAGTACAAATACAACTGTGTGTGTGTTTCATGAGGTAAAGTTGTTGACACCTGCCTTGATGTTAATGAGATGTCAGTGTTACTCGTCGAATAACTTCACCTAGCTCATTAATAATATAAGAGCTTGGTGCCACTCTCAGATAATCTGTAAAATTAGATGAAGACGAATATCTGAATTAATAAGCATCATATACATGAATGATCCTAGTGGAAACTTTATCTTACTTTTCGTTCCTTTTCGCCTATAAGAAAAAACTCCATCCAGATAATGAAATGCACTAGCTTTAGGTAAGTTATAGTTATATTGTTTTTTGTTTATGTGTGCTAGTGTACAGTTAAGTAAATAGTTTTGGCAAATATTGCTACATCGCACCTTCCATGCAGTAGCCGTAGTAGCATCCATAAAAACATGTCAAAAATCTTTAATAACAAATTAATAATACAACAAATATTCATTCTTAAAAAAAGAAAGAATCTACATAATAACAATTTGCTAGCAACTGTGTATCAGTAAATTAATAAAAAATCTGTCAAATAAATTAATCTTGTGTACACTAACAGACTATCGCATATAAAAATACAAATGTGGATATGAACTTAGATTAGCTTATCCAGGCAAAAGTATGTTTAACTTCATATATTAGGATAATCATTGCAAATATAAAGTGAGCAAAAATTCAAGATCGTTTAGTGACATAAATATTATGTATTCTTTGCAACAGATGTTTAAGCCAGAATAAACTTACGCTGCTTTCAGGAGGCAGCAAACTTTCCACAAGGATACATTTCTTAAAGATAAAGAGGGTGCTTGCCATGGTCATAACGAGGCAGCAGTGTTTGCATCAAGAAACTCGGATGCTACAAAGTACTACGCTTCCGACTGCTCATATGTGTAGCCTATTCAGTGTACTTTCCTTAACCCATGGAAGGCATGGTGGAAGCCTGCTGATCTAGTATCAAACAAATTAACCATAGTGGCTTGGGAGGCCTCCATCTACCAGTCGGTTCTGTCCAAGCAAGAAGGAAGCTTCTGACAAGGGCCACGCTGCTATGTCAAAAGCGTTCAAAAAGATAACAAGGTGTCCTATGCACCCGAGGCCTCTGCCGAGTGCTGAGTGCTATGTTACTAGAGCTAGCAAGATAGGTTGAAAGTTAACTAGGATAGTGGCTGCTCAAACATCAATCATAGACAACAAACTTGAAAGATGTTTTGGTATACACTGCATCATAAGATAGTTCCTTTGCTGCGTGATGCCAGAGGCGCAACTGTTGTATAAAATATATGAAGCAAAAAAATAATTCTACTGGCAAACTGATATATAGCCAGTAATATACGAGTTCATGTATTGTTCTAGATAATTGTTCATGAGTTAATCATTTCTAAATTACAAATATCTACATGAAGACTTTGTGAATCTGATGTTACACGATATAAATCATCAGATTAAGAAAAAACATTTTGAATATGATAGTTATAACACAAGTTATCTGTTATAAGAACCAGAGACAATAAATCAATAAGAATCAATATATAATTAAATTCCCTCATTACAATGTTATTGAATAATTGTCTAGAATATGAATATCTAACAGCTTACCTTGCATACTATATATGTCAGTTGAGTTGTTTAAGTGCTGCCTGTACTTCCTGGCCATGTTAAAAACACATATACCGCCTGGCTTAGAATACCAAAAAATTTACGATCTTAGTAGATGTAAAGAATTGATAATAAACTGTTTACTTAAGTAACAAAGAATGATTGATATTAAAGTTTCAAAATTAAATGTTTTGATGAATATTTTTTTACAATATAACTGCAAGGTCATAAATGAATCAGGCGCCACTTCACCAGTTTGTTCCCCATTTAATTTCTTCGATCTCATAAGACTTTGAAATGTACTGCTGTAAATCATAGCCATCGAATGAAACTTGTAGATATGCATAATTATAGTAGGAATGTAGGCCACTAAACTATTCTCTGAATCGGATGTTTTATATAATTCTTATGGCTGCGCCTGACAATGATCAATAGAAACACTAATAAGAGAGAACTTCTGCCTCGATTAAGATGGTCAGCCATAAGTACCGAGAGTGCGCTGCCCTCTTAAAGAATGATCTTGGTTAACGTTCAAGCGCTGCCTTTCTGCCAGTTTTATTAGTAGAGTACTTAGCATGTCCTGGGTTCAATAGGATATGAGTTCCAGAAAAGATACATATGTTCTTTGCTCTCTAAAATCATTTCCTATTAAAAATATAGAAAAGGAAGCAGGGATAAATAAATTAAAAATAAAGTAAAGAATAGGGGGTGGTGATTAGTAATGTGCCTGCATATAATACATCCGACTAAAATCAAACTATATGAGTGTGTAATATATTTTTGTTCCAATGCGGAAAATAAAAATGAATATCGTTTAACTACAGAATTGATGAATAGCTGGTCTTTCATATCACAAGCTTTTCTGTTATCCATTGGCAACGTTTTAATTAGTTGCATATACAAATTGTGAATACCACTTAGGACATACATAAGTGCAGCTAACATACATGTCCTTGATGCCAGTTTCTTCTATGCTTGTATAATATCATATTTCATTTGACCATTTCTTTGAACCTTCAAATTCCTATTCCTCTTGTGCACTTTCATAGTTTTGCGTGTAAGCAGGAAGTTAGATGAATTCTCATCACGATGTGAATGACATATCGTTGATGATAGCAGCATGGTCTGATGTAGCGGATAATAATTTGTGGTAGCCCATCACCCTGTAAAAAATATATAAACTTAACTATTTTAACCACAACTAATGGTACGACGCTAATAAACTGTGTTAACTATCATCTCTATCTGGGGCAAAAATCCACTCATCATTTTACACCAAAATTTAAGTTAAATTTTCAAATATGTACTGAGTGAATAGTATAAGCAGGCAAGATGTGCCATGATATAACAAAGTGAAGATGTACTAGACTGATCTTAGTCAGTATGTGTCCCAATGGGTTATAAAGTATATAATTGCATCAGCTTGGCTTAAGAGTATTAAACAATAGGAAATGTTCATTGTCTATTTTGCAAAGGGTATTGATCAATGTATTTAATGACAATAATTATTACTTATTTAAACCATTACAGGTCACTTCAGCACTATCCTATTTTTTACTGTATACAGGACAAGATTTGCCTGTTTTCAACATTTTAGTGGGCATGCTGAATTATGACCTTTTTATGAAAATTAGTTTATTGCATCATAATTTGGTTCCATATGTCAATGAAGCTCTATAATAATGTTAAGCCCTAAATAGATAAAGGTCAGGCCTAATTATACATAGTTTTAGTTATGTATTGTTTAAATATAAATTAAAACTGTTTCCGCATGGTTTTTAGTCATCTATATACTTGTGTATATGCGTCATTTTGGTTCCCTTATAAAAGACGATCGTCAACAAATCTTTAGGAATAGGCCGTGTGAAAACATCTACAACTAAAAAACAGAATAAAATGATCATAAATTCTATGTTTGTGTCCCAGACTCATGCAATTCAGTATTAAACAAGTCCACACCAAATAAATTAAACCAATCACTTGACCAGTTAACATGTAACATCATCAGATCGTGACTAAATATACATTTTTTTCAGCACGGAATCAGTGGTAAACCCGAAGTAGCTCAAATATTAGAGCAGCAAATTCTGGGATGATACACCCGAACTCGCTAACTAGGCAACCCTGACAACTGTTGGTTTCGCATCTTTAGATTCCACATAAGAAATGTTTGAGAGGTCAGTGCACGGAACAGGGGATGCAAAGGCCTATCCTTCGCTAGACTGTAGCGATACATCAATTTACTGTGGCGCTACTAGAGCCTAGTTGTAAGAGAAAAACATAAGACTTAAAGTCTACGTGGAATGATAAGATACTTATAATATGACGATTTTGAGGTTCTTTAAACTTGTGAAGCTTTTAGTAAAGCATTAACATATGTATCGTTTGCGGCATAAGAATTGAATAGAATAAAACTGATATAGTTTTATTGCTATTTCATATTGAAACTAAACTAAATGCGCTGACTGCGATTTCATGATACGTCCCGTACCAGCATGTCCTTAGACAGAAGAAGGACTTGGAAAGGTGGTTACAGGGCCATATAACATTGGTGTGGGGCTATATAAATACGATAAAAAAGAAATATATCATGCCTGGGTGAATGAAAAGACTACAGTAAGAACAGGTATAGGTATGAAATATATTATCAATCAATCGTTCGAAATACAGGTTACAAAAACTTATCTTTTGCCTATCGTACTAAATCAATTTTATTTTTAAAGTCAATTTTGGACCTTACATGTTGGTGAGCCTTGACCCTTAAATCTGGCTACACGGATTAAGCATGGGGAGTTCATTTTTGCACATGCGCCCAGTTTGGGCCTGTGGAAACAATTCTGGAGTAGAACGTTGTTGAAGAAAATCGAAGCTATCCTAATTAGTATAGTAATTTATAGAGACCGACAGCAATAACTGGTCTAGTATGTGATTGATGTAAATTTGAAGACTTTAAAAAGGGGCATAATAACTTTCAAAATAGCAAAACAAGAGTAATCAAACTTGACCTGCATATCCTTATTGTAGCGCATCTCATATATCTTAAAGTTTTCAAACAATACCTGTGCTAGTGGTTCAAGAATTATTCAAGTACATGTATAAAATTTAAGTAGACCATTTTCCTATAGCTCAATTTATTTTAACCATTTCAAGTGTGACCTTTGACCCTTTAGAAGGCACAAAGGTGAACATAAAATTCATGCACATAACATCCTGTGAGGTGAAACATATTGATAAAGTTTTTTGAAAGAAAATTCATTCCTAAGATATCGGATATACATAGAAGCTCGTAACACGAACAATAAGTTGTTTTATATATAATATGATTGTAATGTAAATTTCGAAGAGCTTAAAAAGGGGCATAACTTTGTTAAAATGCAATACAAGAATTTATGAAACTTGACCAAGCATAATCTTAATTGTGACACTTCAAATACATTTTAAGTTTCAAGCAAAAACCTTTTCTAGATCTCAGAAATATTCAAATAAATTGTTAAAATTTAAGGAATATTTTCTAAGTCAATTTTGACCTTCAAGTGTGACTTGACTTAAGGGCCGGCAAAAGGGTGACATGGGTTCTGCACATCCCCTTGTTTGAGGTGAACATTTGAGCCAGGATTGAAGAAAATATCTTTTCAATAAGTGTAGGACTTACAGAGCGGACACGACATACAGTGTAATATTTGATTGTTTGATATTCTGACCTTCAATTGTGACCTTAGCTGACACATGGGTTAACATGGCCGGTTCTACGCACTATTATTCCAGCTGTTGAGGTGAAACATTTGAGCCAAGGTAATGTGAAGAAAGATCCTTCAATTTAGTGTAGGACGTTACCAGAGCGGATCAGCGCAGCAATATAGTGAGTAATATTTGATTAGTTTTGATATTCTGACACATTCAATTAGTGACCGTTGACCTTGAGCATTGACTACATGGGTAACATCGGATTTCTGCACTGATCGCGACCTTGGTTGAGCGTGAAACATTTGAAACCAAAGTTTGAAGAAAATCCTTCAAATTATAGTAGGACGATTTACTAGGAGCGGACACGACAATATAGGTGTAATATGTTTTGATTGTTTGGACATTTGGACCTTCAATTGTGACCCTGACCTTGAGAACCTGGTAGCACAAATGGGCTACATGGGTTCTTGCACAATCATGCCTTGTTGAGGTCGAACATTTGAAGCCAAGTTTGAAGATAAGATCCTATGCAATGATTAGTGTAGGACTGTTAGCAGAGCGGACACGAGCATAACCCTTGTGTAGATATTTCTGAATTGTTTGATAATATTGAAACCTTTCAATATGTGACCTCGTAGAACGCTTACAGCTGACACCATGGGCAAACATGGGTTCTGCACATTCGCCCTTGTTGAGGTGAACATTTGAGCAAGTTTGAAGAAAATGCTTTTCAATATAGTTGTATGACTTTACAGAGCCGGACTAGGACATACTGTGTAATTATTTTTGATTTGTTTGATATTTGGACCTTCAATTGTAGTGGACCCTTTTTAAAACTTCAGCTAAGACAGCATGGGGCTACATGGTTACTGCGACATGCCTCATTTGTTTGAAGGTGTGACAGTGTTGAGGCCAAGTTGAAGAAAATCTATTCAAATTAGTGCTAATGGATGCTTTACAGAGCGGACAGCGTACATAAGCTGAGTGTATATTTGATTATGGTTTGGATAAATTTTGACCATTCAATTGTGCACCTTGACCTTGAAGGCTGGCACACTGGGCAACACTGGGTTCATCACATCCTCTGTTGAGGTAACCATTTGAAGCAAGTCTTGAAGAAATCCTATTACAATTGGTAATGGGCAGTATATAGATGCGGACACGAAATGGAGACGGACCGACCGAGCGCAGCCGACAACGTCGACCGCACGCCAGTAGCGGAGCGGAACCGACCGGCGACAAGCGTAGCCATCATTCTAAGGCCCCACTCGCCGTCACATTTTTTGTGGCTGAGGGGTTATAATAATCCATGAATTAACATTTGCAGTTAAGAATTAATGTAAATGAAACTGAGATAAAAAAGGCATACCATGTTACTATAGGCATTTTATACCAGTCTGCTAGTCATAGTAAAATGGGTCAATCTGCCTCTATAATCCACAGATATCTTGCGATGTTACATAGTAGACTGATCTGGATGTTAAACTATAACATTCCTATACTAGCTGTTACGAGGTTAACGGGACGTAACTTGCTCACTCTCCTCATGTATTTGCGAAGGAATCGTGATGCTAAAAATATCAGCAAATAATAAATAAACTTACATGGTAGTTATAAGGTATTGGCATTAAATCAATACAATAGGCTAAAAGTTTCCATTTTATTTATTACTGAAGACTAGCTAGCATTATAATAGTTATTCATTTAGTATTCCAGTAAAATGTTTCAATTTTTTATACTTGCTTTACAGGGCGTTTTGGAAACATAAAAATAAGGTGTATTACATCATAACATTCGAGTATATTTACTTAGCACGACAGTTACTTGTTAGTAATACAGTATAATACCTGTTTTTGTTTTTTTGTTCTTTGTTTTTTTGGGGGGTGGGTAGGTGGGGGTTTTATCAACAACAACAAAAAAATCTTGAAAAAATATCTGCATGGAAGATGAATGTTAGTTGATGATCAAACTAAAATGGAATAAATAATACATCTGCCATGCCAAAAACTAGAACTTAGAAATTAAAAGACCATATCCTGTTCCAACTTAGTCTGTTATGAATTGTGTAAGCATTTGTGTTGTATATCATATATCATAAAACAAATAGCTGTTATTTAAACATTATTTTACAACCATGTTATAATTTATCATTGTATTTATATTCATCTAACCGTTTAGTGAAATCTGTTCCAGTGTTGGTGGTTAATGTGTTAGATGTGCTACTGGTACGTCGTGTCATCGCGCCATCTTGAGAATAATCCACGGAATATTCTGAGAATGTGACACCTGTACCACGACTTGGAGGACAGGGTGTTGACCCCTCTTCTACTTTGTCATCAGCTGACGGTAATTGCGGAAGATCTGAAAAATAACCAACATTATCATACTGAAATAAAACCAAAATGTGCGTGGGAAAAAAATAACAGATTTTTCACCCTTAAAAGTTATCAAAAACAACTTTGATAATAAAAATAATAAAAACTAAACATAACTATGCTGTCGTGATTGATAATATACAATCTCTTGTCTTGATAATTTTACTTAACAAGAGCTGTTCTTAAGATTACATGCTTGTGGGTGTATAAAAGTAGAATCAGAATAGGTTTTTCAAAACTTGTATATCAATTAAGGATATAACAGTGTTAAAATCCATGAAAGATATGATCTATATCTATATCTCAATAAAATATGTAAAATGATGATGATGATGATTCAGAGAGAAGCCTGGATGAGTAAACAAGAACTGTCGGAGGACAGTAACACTCGACTATTTGAAAATTTGTCACAAGGGTGTTTCATTGAGTATAATAATGCTTACCTATATGAATACATAAAATTGTCCGAAAAGGTACAAACCCTTCAAGTTTCAATACATTCCCTTCAGTAGTTATGGAGATACAAGCTTACACACAAAAACTTAACCAATAATTTATGGATCGAAAAAGGGGCATAATTATGCAAAAAAGTAAATCAGAGTTATGGGACTTGTGCCAATCATCTTAGATAATCACAGACAACAAGAGTGTGAAGTTTCAATCCATTCCCTTCAGTAGTTATGGAGATACCAGCTTACACGCAAAAACTTAACCAAAAATTTTTAAGTAAAAAAAGGGGCGTAATAATGTGAAAAAGCAAATCAGAGTTATGGGACTTGTGCCAATCATCTTAGATAATCACAGACAACAAGAGTGTGAAGTTTCAATCCATTCCCTTCAGTAGTTATGGAGATACCAGCTTACATACAAAAACTTAACCTAGAATTTCTAAGTCGCAAAAGGGGCATAATTATGTAAAAAAAGCTAATCAGAGTTATGGGACTTGTGCCAATCATCTTAGATAATCACAGAGAACAAGTGTGTGAAGTTTCAATCCATTCCCTTCAGTAGTTATGGAGATACCAGCTTACATACAAAAACTTAGCCAAGAAATTCTAAGTCGAAAAAGGGGCATAATTATGTAAAAAAGCAAATCAGAGTTATGGGACTTGTGCCAATCATCTTAGATAATCACAGAGAACAAGTGTGTGAAGTATCAATCCATTCCCTTCAGTAGTTATGGAGATACCAGCTTACATACAAAAACTTAACCACAGGGACGCCGACGCTGACAAATGGGTGACTGCATTAGCTCGATTATTCTGCGAATAGTCGAGCTAAAAACCTCTTCTTATTGTATAGATATAATTTCTTAAATTGCAATTTTAAATCTTCTTTAACCCTTTAGCTGCCAGAGGGTTATTGTTTTATTGATCACCTATTTGCCAGAGGGTTTTCTAAGAAATTACTATATTATTAATAAATATAATTATTATTATTTGTTATTACTATTATAATAATTATGTATGTTTCCAAATCTGTGAGTATAATAATAATTATTGTTATAATTTTCTTTATATTTATTATTAATTTTCTTCTTATTATTATTTATTTATTATTATTACTATTATTATCATAGGAACGGCTAAAGCCGTCCATATGTCAAATACGCCCGGCATATTTAGCCGTCCTAATGGCAGTGAAAGGGTTAATAGATTTACTGACAAGGTTTTATCTATATACACAAAATTTAATACATCATATAATGTAAACAATTAAGTTTAGATAAAAAATTTTATCATAGATGTGTGTATTTACAATTTTGATAACATTTTCACTATAAGAGGAAGTTACTACTAAAATGTTAAAATATTTGATACATTTGAAATTATATATACTGTAGGCAGTGAGGGTTTACAGATGCCAGTATATATAATAGTTTTGAGAAATTTAAAGACTTCAATAACAATGGCAACAGGTGGGGATATCACTATAGATGAAACTGACCAAATGCAAGATGAATTTTTTGATATTCAGTGTACACTTTGTGAACTAAAGAATAAAAACTGCAAAGCAGAAAAATATTGTGTGGACTGTAAAGATAATTACTGTTCAACATGTGTCAAGTTTCATGAAGATATTCCAGCTTTATTAAAACACAAAATTCTAGAAAAGGATCAATTCCAGTCAATGTCAAGACAAACACAGTTGCCCATACCAACAGAAAGATGTGAAAACCATAATCATAATTGTGTTGACATGTACTGTGAAGAACATAATCAGGTGGGATGTCAAATGTGCATGGCTATATATCATAGGTAAAGTCTTGTATTTTATGTACTCTTTTAAAAAATATAACATATAATCTGTAAATTGTTTTTCAAATATTGGCAGGTTTGCGATTCATGAGACTAAATCATCTCTGTTTAATTACTTCTACAACATCTGACCAAAGAGTTGTCATTATTAAATCCAGCAGTTTTTGTTTTGGTGCCAAAGTAAAAGGGGATAATTGTTCAACTCACAGTGCTTGGGGGATGGACCTTTTACCACATGAGCATATTGTGAAAAATGGCTGTTTTCATTGAAAAGCTTCCTGTAACAAGTTCAAACTGCTAAAAAACTGTAAAAAATGCTTACTGATCAAACTTGGCAATAAATGTTGACTTGACTATAGCCTTTGTAACAGCATACTCAATCTTAAATTTCCTAATTTACCATGGCAAGGGGGGGGGGGGGGGGGATGTCTAAAAATTGCAAAAAAATTCTATTGCTTTTTTCCATCAAATCTGTTTTCTAAGTGCTGCAACTGTTCAATGGACTGAGATGGAGTCAAAGGCTTTTCAGCATTGGTTACAGATTACCTTAAGATCGACCTCAGGTCATTTTTAACCCCACACAAGTCAAAAATTAAACCCCTAAACAGAAGGGGGCACGTCCCCCCCCCCCTCTGGCACCCCCTTAATGTACCTTTTTGATAGGGGGCAGCGCGGAAAAAAGGGATCACTTTTTTGAACAACATTTCTCTAACAAAAAACAGTGTTTGGGGCCTAAATGGGCCATTTTTTCACAATTTGAGCCCTCAAAAAGGGGGTTGGGGGTAAAAAGCTGTCAAAACACACCTATATGAGGTAAAAGGTTAAAAAAGAATTTTACTTTCTGACTGTCAAAGTCTCGGCCAATCCCAGGGACTGGAGGTAATGTGGTTTCAAATGTTTGGTGCATAATACATTTAAAAGTCAACATATATAGATCTATGTTTTATAACAGAATTATTGCTTTATTATTACAGATCTTGTAAAGACATATCCTACATACCTGAACTTCTTACCAACAAAACAAATATTTACAAAGTTGAAGATACCGAAAAAAAGCTTCAAGAAATAATGCAAAAAGTGCATCAGTATCAAGACAAGTTTGAAAGTAAAAGGAACAAAGTCCTTGGAAACAAAGAACAACTTTTGCAGCAAGTAGCTACAATAAGAGAAAGTATCAATAAACGGCTAGATGTACTGCAGCATGTGTCTATTACACAGATAGAGGAAATAACAGAACCAGCCCTAGAAAATATCCAAGATGACCTAAAAGTACTTGAGGGAACTGAGGCCCTGCTGCACTCTGCAACAAACACTCTAGTATCTACAGGATACAACATTTCACAAGACTTTGTAAACATAATTAAAAGCAAAAACATTGCAAAAGAAGTTGAGAGGTTTCTTGATAGAAGTAAACCTGAAGAGCAAAATGAAGAAATTGAGCTGAAGGTCAATGAAGTCCTCTCTGATATGCTCCGAGAGATGGATAGCTTGGTAAGCTTAGAAGTAAACAAAGTTCCCATAAGCTCTATAGATGAACCTTCCACAAAAAATGAAATGTGTAAAGATGATGACACCGTAGTTTCAGAGGACTTCAAGGATTTAACAGAGAAGAAAACAGAACTGGAAAAATTAGAAAATGAAACGATCTCTGGAGAATGTACCACTGAAAGTAACCAAAAAAGACTAAATAATGTTTTACAAGAGGAACCAAAAGAAAACAAGCATTTAAAAAAATTCAAATTCAAATCTAAAAAAATGATCGATGTCAAATATCCATCAGACCTAAGTACTCCAAATATCTACAGCATTTGCTTCCTACAAGATGGAACGCTAGTACTAGCTGACTTCAGTAACCTAAGGTTAAAAAGAGTTGACAGACCTGGATATTCTATATTAGACTACTGTGACATCCCGGGAAAGCCGTGGCAAGTTTGTACCATATCTAACAACGAGGTGGCTGTCTCTTGCTCAGATACAGTCTTACATGTTGTTTCCCTTCAACCCAAGATGAAGAAAACTCGCACGATAAAACTTACACATAGCTGCAGAGGTTTGGCATATGCCAACGGAAACTTGTATCTTTCTGATTCTACATCAGTATATATTTATGAACTTAAAGGCACTACGCTTAAACAGTTGTTTAAGATTCCTTTGTCTCATGGCATCAGTGGTTTAGCCGTCACTAATGATGGTTCATCAATATATGTTGCTGACATGGAAGAAGGTTTACTTGTTCTTAATAGAAATAGAAAAAAGTTCATCACAGGTAAATTTTATAACAATCTGTTACAAGGAGCCAATTATGTAAGTGTTACAGAAAATGGAAGAGTTTTAGTTGCTTGTAACCATACTAGGAATGTTCTCCAGTTAGGTCCTGAATGTGAGTTTATAGGACAGTTATTGAAGACAGATAAAATCAATGTACCAGTTTGTATATATCATGACCATCTGTCTAACAAAATCATTGTAAGCTATACAAATCAGAACAAAATCGAGGTATATGACTTAGAATAATGGAATAGACTTGTCAGGTATTGAATTCTGAACTGTTCTTTTATATGACATCAAGATTATAATGATAAAATTTAGCAGCATAGAGTAAAGCATGTCATCAGAATAAAAGGATGTGCAGCTTTGTCTGGCAAGTTTTTATTGCCCATTTATATTAAGAAATTAACTAGGAATATGATTTCACTCTTTTCTGCCCAACTAATAAGTCTATCAGAGAATCTATTATAAAATATGCATAATTATGTATATGTTTAATTCCTTTAGTCAAAATATCAGAACTGTTTAAATACTTGTTTTGAATTATAGATATGTATAGATATGTATTTAATGTTTTGAGTATTTGGTTTGAACTAAAGATACCTATATGTGTTTGTTTCTTTTTCAACTAAGGTATAAAGAAGATTGACTGCCATTCAGGAATACAGTAAAGGAAAGGCATAGTCATATTTTGTTGACTATAACTAATTAATACTTAGATTTTATGTAATTTTAGGATAATTAGCAAAGGATTTATTTTTGTAATACATGTACTGATAGATAGACATAGAGAACAGTGTGCTAACTGTGCATTCTTATTGATGTTTCAGTTTGTATTATTCATATCATATTTTGCTAGAAAGATTAATATTCTTTGACTTTAAATAAAATATAATTATTATGTGTAACAACTGTATAGTTCAAATTTTTGAGTGTTGTTATGTTTGTATTTTCTGTTTCTACTAGGACAATAATATCCAACTTTAATCTTTGCTGATCGTATCGTGATAAAACATGTTGTAGAACAACTAACATGACTGGTATAAGTAAAATGATGGTGAAATAAAACTTACATGATCAATATAAACAAAATGATAATAAAAATAAAATGATGAATGATTACCTTCAGTGTCATTATCATCTCCATCTCTAACATCTTTCTCTGAGAAAATGTTGCCACTCATCTGTATGGCCTTCACCCATGTCTCTGCTTGGTTGTCTGGATCAATCAATAAAGGCCAGCAATATTTCCTGTTGTAACAACTCACTCTCATAAGTAAAGCATTCTGAACTGAGTGTAAATCAGTTGGAAGTCCCTCAAGTCGCCACTTACTAAGTTCATCAAAGTCACTAAGAATTTCTTGTAGAGAGTACGAGTTCCGTGTTAGGAGAGGACTCTGCTCGGCTTCATCATCAGAATCATCATCATCGGCACTAGTTGGCTCGTACTCAACACTCCCGTGACGTTTTAGCTCTGACTTGTAATATTTACTGGTATCATATACAACAGGCTGGTATTTATACGTCCTAACCTCTGGAAGAGGAAACAGTCCGCCATCACTTTGACTTTCTGTCTGAGAACTTGAAACTTCACTTATAGAGTCACGATCTTTCTGAGACTCAAATCCAAACCAACCCTCTATACCGTTACCAAGCTGGTAGACATCTTGTCCTACAAATTTTGGTAATTTAAAGTTACCCTGTTTACACCTATCTAGCCAGTCCTGTAGGAGCTGGGCCCGTAGTTTGTCAGTGAGAGGTCCCTGGTAGCAGACACATGCTGCGGTGATTAATGCGTCTCCAGGAGCTGTAAAGATCTGGTGCTTGGCTTTACGAAGTTCAGACTTCCACATGTAGTGTTGCATTGACATGTTCTCCATCAGATTTACAGCTCTAGATATCTTCCTCTCTATGTTCTGTTATAAAATAAAACCAAAATAGAAAACATTATTGATAATATACAGGATAGCAAAAAGATTTAACATATCAAAGTTTAACAAAAGCCTGTCTCTATGAAATAAGGACAAATAATAAACTCTTATTACTTCCCTTTATTTTGCATTCTTTTTAGAAAAAATATTTGTTTTCTGGGTTTTTATGGGGGGAAATGTGTTTAACAATGCACTATATTCGTGAACTCGTAGTTCCTCACTTTAATGAGTGATAAATAGCATATTCATTAAAAAGACAAAACAAAACAAATCCATTTTTTCATGTCTAATAAGTAAAAAAAAATTAAATAAAAATTATTTACTGTGGGACTGACCCATAAAGAAAGAAGACACAAGATATTCAATGACCACGCATTTGCTGCAAAAGAAATTCAAGTTTATAGTTTTCATTGAGGTGTAATTATTTTAGTAAAGTAATTGTACTTCAATCAAGAAGTAGTGATAACCTATCTATTTTATATAGCTGTTATAAAAAGTTATGCATAATACCTATAAACTGATAATATAAAACACTGATTGTACAATTAACAATAGATAAATAAAAAACAATTCACTTAGAAAATCAATCTAATTGTATTACATGTATTATATAATGCCCAATTTTGTCGATTTAATTGCAATGTAATGCCATTATATTTTAATATAATTGACCCAAAGCCTGGAGTGATATGGAATTCATTTCACAGATAAAACCCAGTATTTCAGTAGTTAGTATATAATATATAAATATAAACCATTACCTGCATCTGTTTAAGGATTGTCTTAGCTCTCTTCACAGCTGCTCTATGAGCCTGAATCTTTCTCTCCAAACCGCTCTTTATTCTGTTAGCATCTACCCGCAACTGACCTAGTTTTGCTTGAGCCTGAAGAATGAAGAAACAATTTATTACGACACTACAGGTAAGATGGTCACGCTCATGTTTAATATAGTGTGCACTTGTCGATTCATTAATACAATCTTAGCTTTATTTATCAAGAGTCTAAGAAGGTCACACTCATTTTTAAAATAAAGTGTGCACTTGTAAATTCATTAATATAATCCTAGCTTAGTTGGTGTCAACCAATGAGGGACAGTAGTGAATAACCTCCCCTGAGTACTCCCTATAAATAGATAGGTCCTAAGCTATTGGATTACTCGGACTTTATCGCCTATTTCTTTGTAGCAGACTGAATTAATTAGGGCTAATTATGATCATTTGTAATACTCAGATTAGATGTTGCGATAAGATGTAGAATCTGTTGACATAAATGAAACATTTTTTCCTTAAGGTTTACATATTTGTTGATGCATGTGTAAATAATTGATTAAGACATATCAACCTGTCTTATATAAAACTCAACGATAAAAGCAAAGGATTCCAAATATTTGGACCTACTTACATTTTGGTTAACCTCGGTTTTTATCAAGGGAAGATAATCCACTACTGTCCCCCATTTTATGCAATCAAAATCAAAATATTAATAATAAAGTCTGATTGAAAAATCATTGAATGCAACTACTGTATAATTCATATTGTTTGTTAAAACATTAATCATCATACCCTTGTGAATTTTTCTTCCTGTTCCATCAGATTTTTCAGTCGAGGCTGCATGTTTCTATGGATGTCCGAGTATTTCTGCACTGAATGAACCCAGGAACAAATTCCAGCGGCTGCAAGACTCACAGATCTCACCAGATCTGGTTGAAACATTGGATTTTTGACAAGTCTTGATAGTTCCACAAACATACCTTCAGGTATATTGTCCTTGTCATAGAATATTAATTCCTGTATGAAGTTTTCTCGTGTAAGTAATAGTTTGCCATTCTCCCAACTGTAATAAATATCATGTGCTTTATTTAGTTTTCAGTCATTACTTGCAATAAAAACTTGTGATAACAAAATATTTCAGCTATATCTTTAAGTAGGTCCAGATTGTCATTTTTGCTTTTTACTTTTAGTTTATTTACGGTCATGTACCATTGCCTAAAATAAACAAACTCTTTAGAGTTAGTTATTTTAAAGGTAATACAGTAGTTGTCTTAATCATTTTACAGGGTAATAATGTAAAGTGTGTTGGAACATTTCTTATATATTTTTTAAATGTTCATGTTGATATTTAATTGTAAAGTTTCTATATTAATGATACATACTCTTGTGTTTTGTTGAAGAGTAGACAAAGAGAGTTGACAACATATTTCACAAGTTCTGGTGGCTCTCGGAAACTTTTTACTTCATCAAGGTCCTGACGACTGAGAGCATTGAGAGCCGCTATAGCCGCCTTGTAGTTTGGATTTAACTGTAATAAAACAAATTATAACTATCATAGAAATCACTTTAGTTTAATATTTTATATAATATAATATACTTGGTGTAATAATTATTTAGATTTTGGTTCAGCATTAATGCAAATGAATTTACATTTTGACCTATATATATCATCTTACAGTTATAATTAGTTTCCTTGAATCACGATTTACATTATTTTTGTATCAAGATAAAACACAAATTTTGTTTTCTGATTGGTAATTTATGATTATTATTATTATTATTATTATTAAATTATTAATGTATTCATTTTCATTCCTTATAACCAGTGTACAGGAATATATCTTTATCACTGTTATGTAAGTAAAAAATATACATGTAAATGGTAAATAATGAATTGAAATTTGCTTAAAATTTCATATTTTCCTTAACAATTATAGAAAATTGATGCTTTTTTGTAAATTGAAAACAACAAGTGGTGTGTGTTTTTTTTTCATATAAAGTGAAAATAACAATCAATCACAAATGTCCATGTATCATGCAACATTCAAAATTTACGATCAGTTCAATAGACAAATGGTGTTTACAATATGGACCGGCTGATCTTTACAATACAGTACCATGTGACATTTTAATAATCAAAAGAAATATTCTTTTTAATATTAATATGTTTATCTTCATTTGAGCATGCAAATATTTTAGTATACCAAAGATCCTAAATAGACTTAGCTAAGTGGCATAATATTCTCAAAAATAAAAGAACTTCTGCAAAAATCATTATTTGATAAAAGAATGAAATCTGTAGATAATTCTATCAATCAATCTGTAAAACATTTTCATCACTTTCACAATAGAGAACAATACTAACACATAGAAAACAAACCAGATTATGTTGACAATCTGAAATAATTAGCATTATTTTCTCAATCTGCACACTGTTGATATTACATCTTATTGTAAACATTAGTAAGTTTCTATACTCAATGTTTCATTACAGCACTATTATACATGTCCTGCTACTTCAAAGATTTTGCTTGGATAGTGTTGCATTATACATTATATGTATGAAAATCAGGAAAAATCTGCAAAAACTTCATTCCGAATACCTCAATTTCACAACAACAGTGCATTCCCAATAAATTTCATTCCTTTTACTCTTTCTAATAATTTATAGCCAGCAACTTTTTTAAACTATTTAAAAAAAATGCACAAAATAAAATGATTCATTGTCAAAAAAACAAAATAACATAAAAAAAAAACAATTTATCAACAAAAGTTTATTCAATGAAAATTTATTCATCTAAGACCATTCACTTAAAATCATCAGAAGAATTTGCAAAAAGACCAATCATTCTTGTCTAAAATCCTCATTTTTTTTTTAACAATACTGAAATCAATATTAAATCTCAGAACTTCTCTTACTTTAATTTCTATAATGCATTACATATGAAATGTATTTTTCTAATATATGCTGGTGAATGTTTTTCATCATATATCCCCATATTTCTCAACCACAGTGAATGAATTTCAGTGCTACCATTTCCATTGTGTATAATTTTTACCCTGTACTGGGAAGGTGTATAATAGTCAACAAATCCATGATCTTCTTTGAACTTTGTGAACTATTCATATATATACATATAGTAAATTATTATAGTGTGAATTGCATGTATAGCATATCAGTAACTTTTCCTAAATATATATCATACATGAATATCTACAGTTGTAACTAAATTTAACTAAATTTTCAAGACTTATGATTTTAAATGAGATGCAGTAAGTTAACCAATTAAAGTTTATAGATGAACCAATATGAGAAATAAATTGTATCCAAGATGTGCGAGTAATCCTGATGCATATTTAGCCATGTTTTTATTTGATCGATAGAATGTCAGATAATTCACTTGCTAAGAGAAGAGAGCAGAGTCAACTATGTTTTTAGCATTACATAAAGATTTTACAGCTATAAGGTTACGAACCTTATCAAACTCAGATTGAGCATCTTTCCTTAATCTCTCTAGTGGTCCCTGTAGTTCCTCTATAAACTGTTCTTGTTCTTTACATTTATCCAACGCCTGGAGACAAACAATATGATATCATACACAATAACAATAATAATAGCTATCAATTATATTATTTGTTCTTTTAGAAATAAAAATTTGACCTATCTTTCTCAAACAAAAAAATGGATCTATGTTTCTGTAACAAATATAGTTCTACCAAAATTGAAATATTTATACATAGATATGATAGAGACAATGCTTTGCAGAAAATTAAACTAATACCATATAGTTGTATAGTTCTATGTTATTTTAATTATAAGTCTGTAAAGTTTTGTTTTTTTAGATTTTAACATAGATTTTAGTCATATCTTGGCAGTTAATTCACATATAACCAGCTTTCCTGTAAAGTGGTACAAACAACTGCATGAATTTAATCTTTCACCCCATCATTAGATAGTTTATTGGTTTACTCTGGCTATAAGGTTAACCCATTACTTCATATACACGCTTTTTAACGCCTTTTTCACCCCCCCCTTTTTTGTTGTCTCAAGTGATGAAAATATGCCTTATTTAGGCCCCAAACACTTGTTTTTGTTTGAGAAATGTTGTTAAAAAAATTGACCTCTTTTTCGGCGCGGCCCCCCAACCAAAAGATACATCAGGGGGTTGCCAGAAGGGGGATGTGCCCCCTTCTGTTTTGGGGGGTTTGAAGGGGGGTGGAGTCCCCCTCATCGCCAAGAAAATTTTGGACTTGTGAGAGGCTGTAAATGACCCCAGATTGATCATAAGGTAACGTGTAACCAACGCTGAAAAGCATTTGACTCTATCTCAATCCATTGATAAGTTGCAGCACTTTGAAATCAATTTTGATGGAAAAAATCAACGCAAAATAGTGATTTTTGGCAATTTTGAGATGTCCCCTCGTTGCCATGGTAACAGAAAATTTAAGTCTGAGCATGTTGTTGCAAGGACAATGGTCCAGTCAACATTTGTGCCAAGTTTGATTAGTGTTGAAGCAGTTTTTATAGTATTATAGCAATTTGAACTTGTAACGGGAGACTTTTCAATGAAAACAGCCATTTTTCACAAAATGCTCATGAAGCAATGGGTTAATGTACTCACCACAATATAATCTTGTTTATGAGCCTCCACTTCTTCAACAAGTCCTTTGATACCATCAACAGCTTGTTTATGTTGAGGACTGAGGTCAGACACTTCTCTCTTAAACTCACTTATACTACCAAATGCTTCATTTACTTTACTCAATGCTCTCTCATGCTTCTGAATATTTCCCTACAAATATATAAAGGTATTTTATATGTAATACATGGCTTGTTGTAGGCAAAAACCATATAATTCCAAGATCCAAGCAAGATGCCTTCTTATAATAATCTTCATAATTTCATAATTTAAATGTTAGGTCTAATGAAAATTCAATCTGTCTTAACAAAACCTTATGATACCTCAAGTGTCTTAATACATTATATTTTGGAAAATAAAGTTTTGATAATACTTCTCTCATAGTTTCTTTTTTAAATTGTTATTTTTGTATAGTTTTCACTTCATTTTAGTATTATAAGTTGAACTTTTGTTGTTGTTTTCTTGTGGAAGTGAAACAAGTTATTATACAAATATAACACTTACAGTCTCTTGTTTGACAATATAGGCAGAGATGATTCTGAAGACATGTACAAACTCCATGAATGTCAAAGGTGAGAAGAACCTGAGTGGATCCCTCTGGTGGCAATATTGTCTCTCCATGGCAACTTTAGCAGACATGTGTATATAGGCCATGGCCTTTGACATCATATCTACTTGTTCTATCTTTCTTGTAGGGTGCCATGGTATGTACACCTGTAACAAACATGTAACCAGTCTAATAACTTATGTGTTTTTTTGTTATCACTTCTTCTTCAAAAACCTAACACACATTACAAACAATATTTTTTATCATTCTGAAGTTCACAATATTCCCATTATTATATTTTATACCTGTATAATGTATGGTTTTATTGGGCTAGTAAATGGAACATAATTTAGAATGCTTTTTTAGTAATCAGAACTTATTTTATATATTAGCTATGCATAAATCCTAGTAAGACTAATGACAATAGTGGAACCAACATTTCTTATGACTAAGCCACTCAACAGTTTCCCTTAAACTACCTATAATCATAATAATACTTCAATATAAATCTAGCAACAGACAAACCTTTGATTTAACATCCTCCAGCCAGACTTTAGCAATTTTAACATAGGCCTCAAATGACCAGGGTTGATAGTGATCCACACAGCAAGAATATTTCAACAAGCCTGGGAACTTACACATTACATTATGTAAACTCTTGAAGTTCGAGCTGAAGCTGTTACCTAAACAACAAACAAAAGGCATTGTAATGAAAACATAAAACTAACCACTACAGTTCCTGGTTATATAAACACAACTTTAAATCTCAGGTAAATCAAATGGATTTTGATGAAGGAACACTGACTCACTCTAATGGTGTAAGTTGTTCCTCTGCTGGGTGTTTACACCCACAATAAAATCAATAAATCATTCCATATTAACATATTTTTTGACTCAAAAAGCCTACAAACACAAATAAAAGGATAGTTGGGTTTGGATATTTGATGACATGTACATAGTGACATTCAAGTATAACGGTTACAGCAACCTCTAGGTGCCCATCATTTCTTGTATAGACCAGGACCTGGTAGAACCATCTACCAGTAAATTAAAATAATAGTCTCAAAATATCAGTATACCTCTAAAGCTAAGGCACACTATAACATGTAGATGTTGTTTGATCCTCTTGATGAACCTTTCAAAGGCTTGTTCTATCTTGTCTATACGTTTAGTCTGTACTCCACCTGGCATCATCTGACTTACTATACTCTGTAACTCATCCTCTGTATACAGTCCCGGACTCGTGCCTGAAATATATTACACCTGCATATAAAATACATTCTAGACAAGTGTTATGTTTAAGACATGGGAAACTCTTTGAATAGTTATTGATTTTTTTCCAAATAGAGTTGACAGAAAATTAAACTTAATACTTTCTGTTAGTATTTAAAATACAACATAATTAAAACAAACAAAAAACAACAAAAAGAACCAGCTTGTAGAAATAAGAAGATACCTTGTGACATGAGAGCAGCAACATCTTGTAAACATTCCATACCAAGATCTTCATGTACCAGGAGTACCGTAGGTTTTCCTAGAATTCCTGTATGATGACAAGCTCGCTTGATATGCTCTCGTACAATTCTCAGATTCTTTGACGGGTCTGTTTGTGCCTTCGGCTCATATAACTGTAAGTATTAAATAAAGCTTTATTTAGAACTAATAGAAAATTGTCATTTGATCACACAAATATGTATATTACCTAAAAGTTAAGATTGGGAACTAGATATATGTTTGTGTAATTTTTCTATGTATGTGTTACTGCAGTTAAAATCAAACATTTTGTAGTTGAAAAAATAAATTGATAAAACATTTGATCATTTCTACTAACCCTAACTTGTGAAATAAAACATTTTGCAGTGGAAACAAAAATTAATTAAAAGTTTGTACATTTTTACAATTGGTAGACATTAAAATAATGTGTCATAGATGTTTCTGTATCAAATGGATAAGAGATATATGTAAAATACAAAAAAATAAAACACTAAAAATACTTGTAAAAGAATTGAAAAAAAAAAGTTTAAACAAATAAAGGAAATATTGCATTTGTTAGCCATGTAATTACTAAATATGTTCTTCATTTTATCTGAACAATTTTGATACATTTCTGTTGTTTGAATCATGTTTTCATTTGGATTTATATATGTGTTACATTTAATTTTCTCTAAGCTAACAAAATATTACAATACATAAAACATTTTCTAAGACACAGTTATGTTTAATCTCATTTGTTATATAAATAAAGATGTTTATAAGAAACAACTTCTAACTACAACATTAAGTCAATACCTCACTGTTAAACATATTTAAAATTACCAAAATGTTACATGTTACAAAGAGTAACAGATACATTTAATTAACAATCGGCAAGTTGTCAACACAATTAACTGGCATCATGATGGAGAAATTTCTACTGAATAAGTAGTTTATAAAATGAGAACTTAATCATCACATAAAATTGGTAACAAAAAGTATAATTACCTATATACTTGTTAATAAGGCATTACACACACTTTTGTTATAGCAAGTATTTACCAGCACAAATTATTTGATTCATTTTTAAAATCTGTATGCATATTTTTTAAGTCTTTACAATCACAAATCAAGATATTGCCATTTGCTGTATTATAAATAATGAAATATCTCTGACAAATTTCTATTTATATAAGCCAGATACCTTATAACAGCATACATGTATATGATGTACCCACAAATGGGGCCAGTGTAAAGTTTTTAGACTAGATACCTTTTTAAAGTTAGTATGAAAATGTATGTAAAATAAGCTAAGAAAAATATCATGAATATTATATTATTTTACAATGAATAATTTATTACCAAAGTACCAAAATAAAAAGAAAAGGAAATGAAGAAAAGGTAAATAAAACAAGTCAATCAAGTATCACACAGCAAAACCCATATTTGATATATATTACAGCATTCAAATAAAAATATCTTATCCTTCTATAGCTTACATAAATATATAGCTAATTTATTCACCATCACTAAATAAACATATATAATACACTGCCAAACAAATGCATATATTTTGAAAGAAATAATCTGTAAATTTTGCATTTATTTAATAAATTGGACATGTTTGAATGAATTGAGCAATTATTTAATGAATTTGACAGGCCTGCCAGAACAGAGCTAGGGTAGCAAAAACACTAGACACAAAATTGTTTTCTGCCCAATTTTAGAAGTCAGACATTGATTTCTTCAGACAGGAAAAAAATCTAAATTGTAAATCATCAAAGGCCAAATGGTAAGGGCTAGCATTTGTCAAATGTGAGGATGAATTCTGCTGAATCTATGTAAGCTATAGCAGGATAAAATTCCTTAAGCCATTATTAAATCAATCACACAGTGTTATTATATAAACATCAAAAGCTACATATTGACAATGTCATCTGCCAGCCCAAAATATATCAAACCTACCATGTTACGCTGTCTACGTGTACGACCCATCTGTAGCAATATAGTGCAAAATATGTGACACAATATTGAAAGCAGTGATGTGCTATGCATTATATTTTTCTATTTTCAAATATATATTAATTTGCTTCTGTTATAATATTTTTCAATTTCCCCCATCCCATTTTTGTTTATTCCATATTTAATCCTATAGATTTCTTCTGTATTTCATTAGCCACAACTCCTCATTTCTTTTCTTTATTTTCAAACCATTTGCCCAAAGATTAATATTTTCTCAACCATTTTCAGATTTTTAATTTTTACAATTGCTGATGTCTTAAAAATTGCCAGCTCTCACCATGTGATGTGCTATGAACCAATGAGGCTAAGAAATCACTTGCAAAATCATCACAACATTTAATTTACACAGCAACATGCATGGTTTGCCGACTTGCATTTTGTCAATACACCAAGTGTTGTGCAATAAAAAAACATGATTGACAAAAGTTCATCCATATGTGAAAGGTCACTTACTCCCCTACAGTTGCTAAAGCAACAAAACTCTGGTGACATCTGACGGGATAATAATTGAAGATTTATAATTACATTGATATTAGAACACACTAGTGAGTGTGGTGTACAGAAAAGTTATTGAAAAATGTTAGAATCTCTGATAAATATAAAGTTAACAGGATAATTATGCGTTCTCTGATCAGTAAGAAATAAACTGAATATATAGATTACATGTGACAAAGGAAACATAAAGTTATCAAGCAATGCTGATAAACTTGCATATACATATATATATACATATGTATGCATCTAATAAGAAAAAAATAACTTCGGTATTGGCAGTTTGAATATCAGCCCTGCCATATTTCTCTAAGGTTAAATGTGTTGTGATGAAAACCTGCCATATATCATAAAGAAGACAGTACAAGCAATTATTATCTTTTGAATTACAAATACAATATATGTAAACTATCCAACTACAAGCGGAGAGGGTTATTGTACTAATTTTGTTTGGAAAACATGAGGGTTGCAAAATAAGGGTAACAATTTCTTATTTTAACTTAGAGAGTACAGAAACAGATGATGTATACAAACCTTGCAATGGGCAATATAGGCTGCCAATCTGACAAGTGTAGCTCTACCAGTGGAGTAGGATGTTCCCAGTAATACAGCATGACCACCTTGTAATGCCTGTATATAAAATAATAACTTTTATATAGTTATATAAATTACCTTATATTTTGCAGGAACCATATTTTAGGTAATTGCAAGAAATATTGTGAACTACTGGGATCCTACATATTACCGGACAAAATATTATGTTTTTTCGCTGTAACTTTTATCTAAAATAATAAAAAAGAATGAAATTTTACCAAAATAATTGTGGGTTCTTAATATACGTAAACATTCCTTTATCAAACATAAAATTAAACATTTGACCGTAGAAATGTGTCTTTAAAGTAGGGCATTAAAAGAGGAAAAAAATCGTGTAGACAACTCAATTTACCAGACATTGTGTTTCAAATTTTTTCAAAGTCTTAAATTGAAATTAAGCAAGGAAACTACGACTATTGAATGGCAATGTTAAGATACTGGAAAAAAAAAGTATGTCACTAAAATAGACACGGCAGCCATGCTTGTTATGAAAAGGCCAATATAGGGGTTTAATTGAAATTAACACTATTAACTCAATTAACATATTGATTTTTTCATGATCCTTAAAGGTATGGCACATTTTGATATTCAAATGAATTCTGTTCTTTCTCATACAGTGTCCTTTTGGTCATCATGTAGCATGTTGCAAAAACCATAAAGTCTATTTTTTGAACATTTCATGCAGAGTTTCCTCCCATGGGTGTAACCCGTTTCCTTATATGTTTTTTTTATTCGCATTTCTATGTAAAAGACAACAACGAGATACTGTTTGAATGAACATTTTAATTGCTTTTATCATTAAAATATGTTACGATTGTCTCCCGAGGTAACGTTGAGAAGAATTAAAAGTAAAACCTATCTAAAATAGCCTTTAAAAGGCCCCTATTAAGGGCCTAAATATTCGAGAATGCGCAGAACAGAGTAGTCCCCCGCATGACCAGGTCATGGAATAACTAGTAAACATCAAGGACATGTTAGTAAATAAAAAACTGAATCAACAATGTTTGCATGAGAGTGGTTTAGTTGTTATTTACTTTGAAATAGAGTGTGTTTACGATTCAGACCGGATTATCTTTGAATCGAAGCCAAAAGTAAAGCCTTATTTGACAGGAATAGATTTTGTCCGGTAAACTGATTGTCCGGTAAACATGTAGGATCCCAGTATAATGCATTGATAGCATGAAAGCTGTCACAAATTTAACACCATCATATCATACTTAAATGAGTTCAATGTGTAGATAAATAATTATTATGTAACATAATTTATGAATCTTGGTCATCAATATAGTATACAAAATATCTTCTATTTAATTCTAAGTTTCAACCTTTTTTGAAGCATTCTGACAACCAGATGGCTCTTTTTGCAGTTATGATAAGTTGTGATCTCTCTAAAACTTTGAGCTCAGAATGTCAATGAAGATGATTTGTTAAAGGAAAGCATATCTTAAACAATGTTGATAATAACTTGGATAACATTAATTTAACAACAAGGAAGACAAAGAACATCAAAGTAAAAACAAGGTGTTTTTAGCTGATATAGGTTATTTTAATTATTACCAGAACTCTGCTTAGTCTAGCAGCATGTTGTATGGCCTCTTTAAAGAAGACAAGTTCAAGTCTCTGTGATGTACCCAGGTTATAAACATTCAAGCATGTATGTAATGCATCAACAAGAGTTTCTTCTGTTGTATCTACATAACCTGTGACAGAAAAATATATGCAATGTAATATTTATAATCTACAAGAAATGTTAGGTTCTTTTCTTGCAATGAAGCTTTTAATTTGTGTAGGACTTGTGGTGGAATTTAATAGCTTTCAACTGTTGAGGATGTCAAGCCAAGATGGGCTGACACCCAAGTTAAATCATAGCTTCATCATTTGAAGCAGAACCACTAAACTATTTGAATAAATTCATTACTTTTAAGAATTCAATGTCCCTGGTTATTAGATAAATGTATTGGACATGACATGTATTGGACATGACATTAATAATACACTTTTTAGAATCAAAATTTCCTAAGAACAAATATTCTTAAATACAAAGTCTTTATAAAATAACAATAGACAGTTTAAAACAATACCTTTCTCAATAGAAATTCCATGTGTCTCTGTGTATGTGGTCATAAAATATTTACTGAAGATAAAATCTGTCAATGTTTCCTGATTTCCTTTAATCTAAAATACAAAAAGAAATTAATGTCCATGTTAACAAATATCACTGTAATAATATTCATATAACATAAACTGTACTCTGTAAAAGGTCTAGTGACAGTCCAGTCAGTCAATTGTTTTAAAGCTACTGTAGTTTGTTTAATGTTGTTCAATACATGTTAAACAATTCAGACTTTATTTTCTTCTAATATTTAAGAAGGTTTTTATCCACCATTCACTTTAGAAATTTACTCACACATTATTTAGGTCATTCTTTTATACCATATATAAGTTTATACCAGTATTATTCAACTTTCTTATGCAAAGGTACCTAAACTTTACTCTTAGTATTTGGATACTGTGCACTAGACAAGTTAAACAAACAGAATAGACAGGGTAAATGTATTACACAATGTCCACCTTGTAATAATTAAACTGGTATCTGTTTGAATGTTTGTTGTCAATCAATATATCTGAAACAATATAAAATCATCATACAAACCTCCTCTAGTTTTACAAGCTGACCGAAGTAAGCGATATGTTCCTTGTCTGTCATCAGACCAGGCTTAAAATGTACATGTCTTGAAGTAGCTATACTTCCACGCAGGGAGAATGACTTCTTAAATCTGGGTGTTCCTTTTATAAAGTCTACAAACAAAACAAAATTACTGCTGAATGTAATAATATAACAATTTATGTTAATATAACTAGACATGCAAAGATCAAAGTATTCTATAACCAAAGAGTTAAGTTTGAATTAAGTTTACAGCCTATAAAAGCATTGTAAGAGTGACACTGGTTATTACTATTAATATTAAAGAGCTCTATACTATGAAGAGATTATAGAAAACAATAATAACTACTAGTAAAATAAAAGCATCCAGCACTACAAAAAGCTTTATTGGTAATATTTGTAATAGTAGCATGCAAATATATTTATACTTGTATATATATATGTACATGTATGTTTGAGGTTTTTGTGTTAAAAAAGATCCAAGTAGCTTTTTGTGGATTTCAATATAGTTTACTCTGAAAACTGAGGTTATCTGAACAGTGTAGATGTATTAGGAATTTGTACAAAAACATTTTCTCATCAATAATTTATAATACAATCATGACAAAATCAGATGAAATATAACATGTATACTACCATATCATTTTTTTTATACAATATAATAAAAACGGGATGAATTTTTTTATTAGAATTATGATTGATGAAAATGAACATTACATTTCCAAATAAACATTTTTTTGTACCGAAATATATAAAGTACTATGTGGCTTTAAAATAGTCATCATAAAATAAAAAAAAAATTAAAAGCAAAAAATTAAGATATTAAAGCAACATCAAAAATTGACATTTGTTAATAATATATATTTTATACAAGAGCGATCAGTAATCACATGTGTCGCCTCATGATGGCCAATTTTATGTTGGGACAAGTTTTGTGACAGACGGACAGACAGACGGACAGTGCACAACTAGACTTGGTACTGATCATTCCTGTAAAGTTTGGATAAAATTGCACCAGTAGTTTATGAGGAGTAGTCCGGACAAGCTTTTGTGTATCTGGCAACACACAGAAAAAACACCTTTTTATCAAAGGGCCATAACTCGGCCAAAAATCATTCAACCGGAAAACCTGTGCAATATGCGCAAGGACTTGAGCTACAGATCAATCCTGTAAAGTTTCATTGAAATTGCATAAGTGGTATAAGAGAAGTAGTCCAGACAAACTTTAAAAATAAAAATTATTAAAGGGCCATAACTCTGACAAAAATCATTGAACCAGAAAATACTGACAATATGCACAACTAGACTTGGTACTGATCATTCCTGTAAAGTTTGGATGAAATTGCACCAGTACTTTTTGAGGAGTAGTCCGGACAAGTTTTGTGACGGACAGACGGACAGACAGACAGACAGACGGAGAAGTGATCCCTATATGTCGCCACTACTCCGTAGAGGCGACACAAAAAGCTCATAACTAAAAAAAAAATTATTTTAAAAGTAAATATTGCAAGTTTTATCAAAAGAAGCCTTTTGCAAAAACATGGTTACAAAAAAAATCAAAGTTAATGAAAAATATTTTTTTTTTAAGTTTCAAAACACACCAATATACTTATTAAGAGAAGAGAAAAAACCAACAAGATTTAAGAATTTTATCATTATATCACACATTATACCATCAGCAAAGTTTGTTTGTTTTCCGGTCTTGTCCGGGACAGAACGGTCAGTTAGTTCCTGGTCACTACTGTCTGTACTTTTTGAGGAATCTGTGAGTTGTGGGTAAACATGTTAGAATACAGGATATATAAGGTAGGAAAGGTTCATGCTATATCTGATTATACAATATTAGACTATCTTGTCAAATCAGCTCAATTATTGAAAAATGAACTAGAAAATCTGTTGGTAAAACATTTTCAAGAGATAAAATTAATCTGTTTTAAAATAACACAAGAGATAATTTAGAAAAAAAATTAACGATACACAAGTAAGTCCATTATTAGCTAAAGGTCTTCAGCATAGCATTTATATACATGACATGAATGCCGCGTAAGATGAAAGAATAAAATGATAAAATGCAGATTATAAAGTTTTGGAAGCCAGAACTAGTTTATTACAGCTATATATTTCAATATTTATTATTATACCGGAAGAAAAATTGAAGGATTTTGCTGATTTCACAAGCTATTACTATTACTATTGTTAACTGAATGGGCTAGAACTTTACTATTTGTCTACAAAAGTATGTGATGAATTAAGACATCTGTTTCCAGTATATGTTCTAAAATGTCAAACCAAACAGAAATGTCCATATTTTCTCATTGTATCTTAAATAAACTTAAGTACGGTCTTAGACAAAATCAGGCTCTAGTCCATCAGACTGGAAGTCAATAAATAATGTATCAATTAATGTATTGCAGATTATATATTCTAGATATATAAGATAAACTAGCCATTTCTGAATATGAATCTCACAAAGTTATACATAGGTAATTTCTATAAAATATCATTCTGTAAGGTTTTCAATTAAATTTGAGTTACTCTTTTTAAAACTATATTCACAAGTCAAAATAAAAACTTTTTTGTCAAGGTTTATGACTGTATATCAATCATCAACGATGATGGTTAAAATTATAGTATAAAATTAATATGTTACATTGAACTGTGTAAAAATTACAAGTTAATCTATATGGAAAATCAAAGTTAATGGATAGGAACAAAAAACTACAAAAAAACACCAAAATTAACCACTACCAGTTAACACTGAGTAACCTATATCATAATTCCAGTTAATCTTTGATAAATACCAAATAATACATTAACAAGTTGAATTATTGACTTAACTAGACCTTATGATAAAAGTATAATTTAACCCATCCAAACAATTCACATCACTAACATTGTAAAAATAACCATTAAACCATCAAATATGTAAATGTATCAATCAACATAATAAAAGTTTCATTTCCACCATGTACATAAAATACAAAGTAGACCATGTTAATCATTAAATATTATATATTTTCCTGCAACTTTATGGTAACTAGCAAGGATCAAGCCCAGGTATGGTAACTATAGAACACAAACTGTGACAGATTACTTACACTTGTAAGAAGTACTCATTGTTTTCAATGTAGTGAATGTAGCTATATAAGAATATAAGTAAGTTAGTTAGTCAATAATGACATGTTAGTAAAAAAACACACAAAATGCTACAAAGGTTACTTAAATTGAAATTGGTGACAAGTACCAAAAGAAAAGCATAAGATTGGTTAGTTTGATGTGATGTTTAACAACTGACCAATGGTAAAACTGACATTTTTGACTTGTTTTCCATCTCTATTTTACAACCTAGCACCATAAGACACAGTGTATATTCAAAAATACCTAGGCCATTTCAGCAAACATTCAACAAATTTAATGAACATTGCTCCTTTGACTGTTACTCTTTTCAATTCAGACGGATTTTTAGAATTTCAAACATATTTGCACAGCCAAAAATAAAAATTCAGGAGAAGACTAGAAGATAAACACTTTTCCCTTCCATTATGAAATAAAAATATATATAGATTACTCGTTTCATTATACAATCCAAAATGATATTTATACATGAATAATTACACAGAGCCATACAGGTGAAAAATGAACAATATAACAATAGATAATACTGTCATATTCTTCATACTGATAAGTACAAAATGTTAAACGATAGAAATGTAAGCTTTGTGAGGAACTGGAAAATAAAATATGTACTGGTGCTTTTGCTATTATATTGTTAATACTTGTTAGGAAGAAAACTGGCTTAAAAATATTGAAATAGTCATATATTTTAATAGTCTCATTCTAAATAGTTTTGAGATTTTGTTTGTTGCTTTCTAATTTAAAATGAAAAATATAAAGAAATGAATAAAAAAATTGAGCTTTAATTTAACATTAATTTACATTTTTTCATCAACATTTAGGAAATCCCTTTATAAAAAAAACAACCATACACTGTACATTATGTTGATTAAAGTTCCTAATAAGTTAGGGAAAAAAATGAATAAATTGTGAAAAAACACCTGTCTTTGATCCTAATTATGATTTTTCTTTCCTAATCAAGTAATATAAAGCCAAAAAAAAAAAAAAACTGAAACAACTGGAATTACCCATGCAACCAGTGCAGACCAAGATCAGTCAGCACATCGTGCATGGTCTGTCTGCTAGTCAGTCTGTACATATTTTGACATTTTCCCTGACAAACGATCTTGTCCAGATTGACAAGTTTATTTAAGGTATCATTTTAAATGTGGTATTAAAGGGTTAATTAATAAACTGGTAACTATAATGGCTACTAAAGTTAGATTCAATGTATATTATATTATATTAAGATCTATATTAAGGTCTGTAGGGAACTAGTGTAAAATCTAAGATTACATGCTAACTGATTAGCTCAACAGTCTCTTACCGTGATACTGATATTCTAGAATAATATATAATATATAGTTAGTACTGATATTCTAGAATAATATATAGTTAGTAATGAATGAAAAAATCCACTTAACTCTTTAAAAAAACATAGCAATTTTAATAGAATAAGATCCCTGCAAAACAAGCATACTTAAGCAATGCAAAAAATAGAGAGAGAGAGATTACTTTTGTTACAAAAAGTATATAAAAATATCAGTAAAACGCACAACTTCACAACTTAAAAGATGATTTATAACAGGTTGAGTATATAAAACACGAATATGAAATAAATTCACATAAAATCAAACAATTACACTTTATTTCAAAAGCCAAAAAAAAAATCTTACTTTCAAGTCAGATATTATATGCATAACATTAAGACAATAGTTGGTTCTTTCTGACCAAGAAAAAAAAGGGTCATAACTCTACGGTTACCATCATTAAATCCTACACACACAAATTTGCAATTTCTGACATTAAAACAAGTATTGTTATATAGTTTTATGTTTCTAGGGGAATAAAAGCTTTTCCAGAAAGTAATAACACAATTGAAGTATAAGCGAAGGGCATACAACACACTAAACCTTGTGTAATTTGCAGTGCAATAACAAAGACATTTGAGTTACAATATAGCAAAGTGATCCCTCGGGAAGCATTAATCACAACAAAATTACATGAAAATTGCAGACTCGGTTTGATAGAGTCTGTTCAATGTCTATTTCATACAACATCTTAATATACTCATTTGTTACTTCTTTAAAGATTTTCTTAACCCGAATTCATCTCAGCCTCTAAAATATCTTATGAAATACTATTATGTTATAATATCTGGCATATACCGTATAAGTACTTTTTTCTGCGGGAACTTTATTTCTGCTATTTCTGCGGCTTATAACGACACCGCAGATTAAAAAACCGCAGAAAATTTAGCCTTTTGCTATGTCTACATGTATGTCGAAATATGTCAACTACCTGTATTGTATAATTACATTACCATGTATCGTTATCAGCTTTTGTAGATGGGAATAATTTTTCTTTATGTACCCGTCATGAATGAAATATTAGAAAAAAAAGTTACTTTACTTGTTCTTTTTGTTTAAAAAATGTCATGTTTGTATGATTTTCGCTCACCCTAAGCTTGATTTATTTTAAAAATAAAACTATTATAGTTTGACGGGTGCAATAAACATACCCTTTTGTATTTGTACAATATATTGTGTCTACGTGCGATATTACCATTGTTTATTTTTCACACTTTTGACATATTTATACACATGCAGTATGACAATTAATTGTTGTCATTTTGTTGATTTTTGTTTATTAACAACGTTTTGTTTATTGCGTTCATTGAACGCCGCCTTTCTTGTTGATCTTGTTAATCATATTTAATATACCGATACATGGTGATCACGATGAACACACGTTATAAGTCGTCTGCATGTTTACCGGAAGTAATGTACATGTTACATCAACATATCTTGAAATGTTGTCTGTTCGTATCGGTTAATTTTGTAAAAAATATCTTAATTAAAACGCAGAAATAAAACTCATCAATGCGAGAATGATGACACCGCAGAAATAAGATACGCAGAAATTTAAAACCCCTTATTTTACCCAAAATCGCAGAATTTTAAGCCCGCAGAAATAAGTACTTATATCGTATATCTGACTTGACACGGAATTTATGTATGAACAAAATATAAATTTAAAAACAACACAGGTGAGTGTTTAATGAATATATTTATACCTGAAGTTCTTGATGTTCCTCTACTTGAGTCATCCACTGTTCCACCCATATCTGAAATATATATACAGGTTATATACATATATATTTAATATAATTTGACACCAAATTAATCTGATTTTGAACAACTGACCACACAATGTTAGATTTAATATTAATAGTAATAAAGAAAAGTTGAGTTGATTTTGTCACTATATCCATGTCATATATGCAAGACTGTAACTACAAATGATGTTTTTGCTAAAAAGAATGTGTGCAAAAAACTTAGTTACAATACAAGTACTTAGAAATAACATTTTTCTAAAGAAAACTAGAGAAATAACTTTTTGCTTAAGTGAATTATAGAAATGAATGACTAAGTGATGAAGATAACCTCTTGGTGTACCAGCAAGCGTCTCTGTCTCAGTTTCTGCTTCAGTCTCGGAAGCTTCTGATGAGTCAGATTCTATTTCTGTCTCGTATTCGCTCTCAGAGATGGCTCCTGGACCGAGATCACCTGGTTCCCTCGCTGAATTCTGTCCACTTTCAACAGCTTCATCTCCATCTAAAAATATTTTGTAGTTTTTGATGTTTTCAATTTCAATTTATTTCAGTTATTGTAAAAAATTACCATATCTGGTCATTATATTGCTTTAAGTGTATAAAGCAATATCTGATGAAATATTTTATAAAAATTTAAAAACAGTAAGGTTAGATTTGATTTTATAAACTTTAACCATCTGTTGAATCACTTGTATTATAAAATGTCAATGTACTTTAATATATATGAATATTCTATTTTAACAGAATAAAATGTTCCAGAACAAAATATTACACTGCTATTATTAGTAGGTCTCTCCACTTGCTTTTCAAATTAATATACTGACAAATTTCTTTCATTTTACGTATCATTTTAATCACAATATAAACAATAATTTTACAATCCACAGATATCAACTATACAGCTTAATACTCTGTAAGGTGCCATGGTAATTCATAGGATGTTGAAAAACAGACACAGTTCTACATAAATTTCAAGGTTACCTGTCCATTTAAAATGGATTTCCCTTTAAAAGTAAATGAAAACAAAATATCTTTGATCTTGTTTTGACAAATAAACTTTAACAAAAGTTTAATGACAAGGAGAAAACCAGTACAATTAAACTTCTTTTTTCAAAAAATAAGATGATTAAGAATGTATACTTTTATAAATAAAAGCAAATGACACTGTACAAATTAATTACAATTACCTATGTCAATAGCAATGGATTAGTTGATGGTCTCTGAATTATCTTCTGATGAAGTTTTCTTTGACGAGGCCTCTGATGACCTTGATCCTCGGGAAGCCCTCGAGGCTCGGGATGTACATTTAGATTCTCCTGACTTAGAGCTCTCGGGACTCCCTTCATCTGACTCTTTCCCTGCAACTGACCCTTCTTGTTCCTCCTTCATATCCCCTTCTGCTCCCTCAGTGTCTGATGGGGTTAAAAGTGCTTGTGGAGGTGGGGTTCCTCGAGGAGATGTGTGACCCTTAAATATATACATTCCACTATACATATTTCCTTAAACACCCATATTCAAACAAGATAACATGTAGTAAGCCTGTCGCTAAAGGTTACTATTTATCTATTTGTTTTGATAAAATAACAATCAAATGAGACTACTTGTGAATTAAAATGTTTTTTACCTCAAATTACTGTTCTTTGTGGTAAGGTCTGATTGTAACTAGGCAAATATGACCATGATCTCATGATCTTTGTGGTCTAAAATACAGCTGGCTAGCCTGCATGTGCAATAACTATAAACAGATTTTAAACCTTAACTCAGAATTTCAGTCCTGGAACTAATAGTAATTTGAAGCACACGAGTCAAAATTAGCAGGCTTGAGTGTAAACATAACCATATTTTAGCAAGAAAACTACTGATGATTACTGAATTTTTAGCCTGATCATAAAATATAGGATAAAGGCAAGAAGTCTATATACATACAGCTCATTGAGAGAAGGTTTCCTCAGATATAGCGGCCATTTCTGTCTTAGGATCATCTCTAGGACTACAGAATTGTTTCACCATAATCTCTTCAAGTATTCTACCAAACCACTGTGTATCTGTAAAATCAACAAACCACAGATAAACTTAAATGATAGATGAGATGTTATACTACTAGAGGCTGTAACAAACTGAAAAAGAATGCATTATTTGTGATGAAGTTTGGCTGTCTTTAACCCCTGCAAATGTGCATTGAAGTTATGGAATAACAATTGATTCATATACACATGTACTAAGATCAAACAATTTTCTAACTAATCCTTATCTGTTGTTTCCAAGTTGATTCATTCAGAAATATATAAAGAACTTGTTTGATCACCTGTCTAAATGGCATAGAACTATGACTACAGGCTTTATCAAATTTATACAAAAAGAATGTTGTATTAAACTAGTGTTGTAATAAACTATTTTACCTTCATCATTGACTAGTCTATCAGAGAATGTTCTTGTACATTCATGACACCAAAGTTGGGCTATCACTTTCATCATGGGTGGGGAACCTGCCTTTTCTTCAGTTTGATTACTGCTACTACCTCCTGGACTCAAGCACCCTCTAGAGTCCAACGATGTGTTCCTCGATGTAGTCTGACTACCTCTCTCTAAAAACATAGAAAAAAATTTAATGTTTTTTTTTTTTAATCTCCATACCTCTGAAATGACTGCAGTATTTCCTTCCCTTTTCTGTTTTTGCTATCACAACCAGAAAATATATCATAACAATGAAAATATGCAAAATATTTCACAGGAAAATGTAAAATAAAACAAAACTTACTATCTTTCTTTATTTTCATCATTTTTCTTGTCCTTGATCTTGGCAACATGATAAGAATACCCTGAACTACACGTGATATATCATGTAAGGAGAACACATAGTGTGCATGTGACGGTGTTAGCTTGAAACGTTCCTTTACACGCTGATACAACTCCAACAATCCCAGCGTTAATGCCTAGTACATAGAAATATTAAAAAAGAAAATATATTTCCCTTTAACTGAAAAATGTGAGCATTTTGAATTTTTCATTTTTTTTTTCATTCAAAAAGTTTCTAAAATCATAAACAAATTTCACCTATGTCCATCTTAAAAATATTGTTCACTTATGAAGTTGCATTCAATACTATGAACTTTTATGAAGTTTTTAAACCTGTTAAATTTAGCACTTGATCTTGATTAAATAAGACAAAAAAATGAAGCATTAATTTTTCTCTTAGGATGATAGATAATGTATTTAGATTTAATGAAGTCACATGCAGATATACAAACTTTGCTGTAAACATTCTTCCAAAGATTTAGAATTACAACAATAATAAATATAACCACAATAAATTTTTTTTTAAAGATTTACATACAAATCAAGAAATTTTATTGATTTAAAAATAGAAAATTAAGTAAACTTACCCTATCAAATTCAAAGTGGTGTTCTACAGAGTATGTTGGGAATTCCTCTAGCCAGTGTTGTATGTTCATGATGTTAAGACCAAATGTTGACAATATTCCATCAGCACTTGGGAAGAACAGTGTTATGTTCATAAAGAGACGAGTAAGTCGACTTGACATAACATGACAGGATTCTCTCATACCTACACCTGCAAAAATATTTATATTTTTCACATTATATTACCATATATAATCACATGACAGGGTTCCCCCATAAATTTTTACATTATGTTCATTATATTTCCATTTATAGACAAAACACCTCAATTTAAAACACTCAGCATTTAAAGTTAAGTCTTATTGTTAAAGAACCAAATAACAGTAGTTCTTGGAAAAACTTCAATTAAATATGAGAGAGTTATCAGAACTAATATTAAACAACATAAAACTTCAAGACATTTATCACTCACTAATTTTACATAAAACTTAAAAAATTTCCAAAAAAGGATAAGAAACACCGAAGAGTTCTTGTAGTTTTAAGCAGTTCTTAACTAGCATCCCCAACACTTGTTATTGTGTAAGAAACACACTCAGGGTGACAACTACAGAATATATAGTATGTAAGAAATTGTACAGGTACAGCATGAACTTCAGAAACAATGTAATATAAATATTACCAGGACAGGCTGGTTGTGTGGCAGCAGCTAGAACCATTGCTTCATTCATCTCCTCGAATTGTTGTCTCTGTCTGTCATATACACCTCCTTGTGATAACATCTGTGTTAGTAACTCTAGTGGCGGCTGATACCCTGTTTACATATACAAGCTTGTAATTATTTATCTCATTAATACATAAATATCTTTATAAAGCCTGCCAAAAACTTTCTATAATGTAGTTTACATGTCTGTTTTGTAAAGGTTTTTACTCAATTCTTACTAGTACTACAACTGAAGTTGTTTTCAAGACCTGTTGTTTAACAGTTTCTTAAATCTGACTTACTTCGTCATTTTAAAGCTGTCTATTTACAGTATAAAATTCACTAATGATGTTACTTTGACGTTGTGCATTTTACCCATTTATGAAATAACTGGGCTTTTTGTTTTGAGGTAATGATGTTTAAATACTAACCTGGTTGTTTTGAGGCTGTGTTGAGGTCATCTATAAAGAAGAGATGTTTTTGAACACCTAATGTATTGGAAGCTGCTGGACCTGATGTAATCACATTCAAAGCTTTACTCTTCAGCTCTATAATATGTGCCATCAATGATTCTTGAAATATAGCTGATGTCATCCCAGGTGACATAGTTATAGTTGTAGATGTCTGTTTAGGCAATATCATGTTCTATAATAGATATAAAATCATGCAATGAAATATTGAAACATCAAATATTGTACAAAATTTGTTTTCAACAGCAATCTATTTAAAAAAAAAAAGATGTCTCTGCAAACTCATTAGTTAGTTAATTTAGATATAAATGTTGACTGTGAAACAAGTTTTAGCAGTTGTAAAAATAATAATTTGACAGCCTACCCTGTTATTTAACACCATGTTTGTATTGTAAAGAAAAACCTTGAACTTTAGACCAGAATTCTTGTTCTCATTTTGATTAAATGTATCACAAATTTACTTGGTTTTAAAACAAAAATCTGACCACCAGCAACAAGTTAACAAAACATTATCTTATATATAACATATGTGACAGTAAGACTTTTATCAATGATAAATAAAACAAACTTTATAGTGCTTAGTCACTTTGTTGAAATCTTGTTTTGTTCTTTTTATATTTGCATTAGCAAGTAGTCAAACAATAATACAATATACCTGTACAAGTGTAGATTTGCCAACACCTGGTTGTCCAGTAATTAAGACAGGCTGGTGAGAGTTGACAAGAAGCTCTATAAGGAAAGTGTACTTCTCAACTTCTGGTGTCACGATATAACCACCAATGTTCTTTGATCTTTCCTGTGCTTTCTGTGTCCAGCGTACAAAAGCTCCAGTACTCTCCTCCATGGTGTAGTCAAATACTGTACCAGGTAGTGGAATACGTACTGGGTTTGATGCCCGGTATAAGACATCATGGGCAAACTTACTAAACTTCTCTCTGTGTCTTAAAGTGAGAGAAAGATGATGTTAGTGTATATGAATAACACTTTATTAAGGTACCTATTCTCTGTTAAAAATAAATTTGACTGAACAGTATTTGTTGCAGGTAATGCACAGACCAGTGTGAGCTCAATGATACAATACTACAATACATGTATATCTATATAATGAGTGGAGGCTTATTTGAAATACAAATTGTACATTTCCCTGACCTTCCTGATTAAATTACTGTGAATCTAAAGTCTATGCAATGCAATACTATAAGACCATGCTTCAAGACTCAAACCCTGTTCCAATGTTAATGTTATAAAACATAAGTATAAAGTTACCTATCATGTAAGTTTCCACCAAAAGCCCAGATATAAGCTAGTGCAAACATTCCTTTCATCTTCTCTATATAGTTAGATATATTATTCTCTATCTGTGAACTACTTGTCATTCTAGAATTAGAACCACCCATACTGCTTGGTGTAGCAACCTTTGCTGCTTCTGTAATAACAAAATAATATACAACATTTAAATCTGATACACTGTATGTTTTAAACTAACATTTACAATAAATAAAGAGGCTCTACTACCTGTTCTTAACAGCAAATATACATTACAACAATTCTTCTATATAATTTAATTCATATCTAACTTAACCTGGCTCCCATATCACATAATTGGTTTTGATAGATCATTAACTTGGAGCTGGTATCTTTTATATCTTTCCTGGACAAACTTTGTGACATCGGTTCTGTCAAGGTTATAGGGCAACATACAAGCTTTACTGAACAACAGACTCAAGTCGCTACTTCATGTGTTATCTTATTGTGTAATGTATTATAACAATTGCACATTTCAAGGGAAAAACAAACGCTTGACAGTTTTGTAAGAAATTTTCAAAATAACAGTCCTGACTGGCTTGTCTATAGAGGCTGCTGTAAATGCTGCACAATTTATTGAGGAAATTAATGTTATTTATATGCACTAACAATGTATCATCTTTATAACTTTTCAAAGCAATTTTTATGGGGAATAAGTCATAGTTTGATACAACTACCTTAATTCAACAGTAAAAATACACAGTAGATATGAGATTTATAAATTAATAAGCTGTTCATATAAATAGAAATTACGAATATCTAAAGCAAGAAAAAGAAATAATACAGCCATAAACAAAACAAAACAGAAAACCTCAAATCAGTGCTCAAGCCACTTCATTTTGATTTGTGCAATAAAAAATAAAACAATTGAAAAGAAATCTGATAAATATCAGATCAAGGACAATGAACAATACTGTATCAACAAAAAATAACTTATAACTAAGGGATAACACGGTGTTAAAGGCACATTTAGCCTATGAAAAAAAAAAGTATTTCTGAAGACAAGAAAATTGGTTTCATAATTTTGTGCCTATGGATTTGGAACAATTTAGATGCATATCACCTAGGAGTAAATAACTTCAAATGTGAAAAAAAATCTGATATAAAGGTAGCAAAATGTTAACAAAGTGGTACATTTTGACTTCCATACAAAATACTCCATACTGAAAAAATCACTGTAACTGTTCAAAATTTCCAAAAGGAAGCAATTAATGGTTCAAATATGAACAAGAAGTAACAAATTGGAAACTGTGAGTGGACATCAAAAATAAAAAGCTTTTAAGAATGAAAATAAAAAGCTTTTGATAAGTAAATAGGTCTTTTGAACAATAAAAACATATAAAATATGTATTTATGAAATCACTTTTTGCTTTTAAAATCAAATAGACAGAAGGCAAATGTATAATTGTTTTCTCTAAAGGAAATCTTAAACAAATATAGATTTGCTTTTTATTATTGCTATTTTCAATACAAAAATTTGGGCATTTTATGTGATTTAACCCTCTGAACTTACAACTTTTGTCAACATTAACATTTTTAACTTTTTACCTTCCATCAGATATGTAAGCCATCTCCTCTCTAAAAATAATTAAATACCTAAAAATTTCATTTATCTTTAAAAGTTTGTTTTTTTTATCTTAAAAATGTCTTATGAAGAATTTGTACCTTTTCCCCTCGTTAGAAATAGCATAGAAATCAATGCTACCTGAGAGACTTGAATTTAAAGTAACAGCAAATTCACAGAACAAATGAATGAGGAAAATATTCAATTACAACCCCAGGTGAATCTTACTGTCTAAACACTATGTTTTTTTTCAACAAAGTAGTAAAGAAAAGAATTATGTTTACTAGGTAAACAGAATGAAAGGCACAATAGAAATAGAAAGCCAAATGGAAGCATAAAGTCACTGACTGTGTACGTGTGTGCAGAATAAAACCAGTTGCTCAGATTTACCATTTTTAATAAGCTCTGTCAGTTTAATATATGATTATTAATGATTGAGAATAATGGCATACTAAAATATTCTACTGTTAGTTTAATTAAAACATGTAATAAAAAAAACTTTCCAGAATTTTTACCAGAAGATAATCAATTAACTAAGTTTAGTAATTGGTACATTATACACCAAGAAGCAACTATTTCTGTAAAAGATGTCAATATAACTCTTAGAAACAGATTTTAAAACCCATAGATTAATTAGACAGGAAATAAAAACACCTTGTCTGTTCCAAAACTAAGGAAGAAAATTGTGGTTTCAAGGGAGACTACTTGTGATCAATAAAAAAAATTTGAAAATTTAGTAATAAAAAATCTTACTACATCTACATATATCACTAAATTAACCAGAAATATCTAAGTTCTACAAAGAGAAAAAGGTGTGTTTGTGCAATTATTTACCCAAATGTCTGGAAATTATGATCAATTTTGTTTCCTCTGAAAATAATATCCAATTTTTATCATAATATAGTGTTAGTACAAATACTAGCCAAACTCCTGTATAATTCTTAAAACCATTGCCCATGTAAATAAAAAACTTGAAACCTTTTACTTTGATTTACTAGAAGCACTATATTTAACTACTTTACTAGCATTCCATATAAAAACAAACTTCATGCAAAGATCATGCTCAGTGTATTATCTTAATTAAATTATGAAAACATGCTTAAATAATATCAACTTTCTATATAATATGCCACAACTTGGTCATTGGTGAAACTCTCTAAAAGTTAGACGGTGATAACAATAGACCTACATCACTAGTTTACATAGCTGACAATTTCATTTGGTCTTTGACCTGACTTTATAAACATTGACTTTGGCACTTTTGATAATTACACAACAGCATTTTCAAGACTTAAGTTTTCCACCAAATCTGGGATATTTGCCCCCACACCCCTTATCATTAAAGTTAAACATTTGCCTCACTCTCCCTACCCCCACCCCCCAGTGGCAATGTTTAGGTGGCCACTTGCCCCCAGTTTGGAAATTATGCAGTCTTAAGCTTATGTTTCAATAAAAATGCAAATAAAAACTGGGCAAATGTCCATTTATAGACCCTTTTTGGCATATCAGTTGCACAAAGTTATTTTAATAACAGACCCCAATTAAAGGGATACACAGGCAAAATAATGACAAAATACAAAAATGATCTTCTGTAGTTTAAATCATCCTAAAATGACTTTTACTAAAGTCCCAGCATGAATTTCTGTATAGTTTCTGTATATTTTGGGTTTGAAGCTTAAATATATTTATATATGTTGAACGAAATTTGGTCGCCAACAGAATCACCGAATAGTTTAAAAACAAGTCATGTGATTTGAACAAACCCTGGAAGTTACTATAACAGGTATTTCAGATATTGTATGATTGAAACAAGTCTAAGTAATTGATTTGACATGTTCTTTAACGTTTCCAGATTACACAGTGACAACTATTGTGAAATCTTAGTGCTCTAACCTGACCCATGCGGGTCAAGTTAGAAAAACACCATTTTATTCTTTATATGGAGAAAATTTTAGTTCTTTTGACTGTTTAGTGTATTCATTTTGATGACATTTACAGAATAATGAATGAAAAATTAAAAACTAAGACATTAAAATTTTGCCTGTGTCTCCCTTTAAACAAACTTGACAAGAATCTTTATCTAAAACAAACAAAATTAAATACTAGGTTATTTTAATCCCTCTGAAATAAAACCACATCGCTAGCATACTTTATGATTTCAAAACAAGTAAACTAGTATCTTTTATAATTTACCATCAGGTTCCCGTGAAGTTATCTTTTTCTCAAAATCATCTCTAGAAAAACCGCGATCAAGTAAAGCGGAGTACATCATGATAAATGACTGGACTTCCTGTACACCGGGAATTACACGGTTCGCCATGGCAACAGTGTGACCTACATCTGTTAACAAAGCTGTTGTACATTCAGAGTTGAGGAACTTGATTGTCGGACCAAACACATCATGGGCTAGATCTATAATCACCTTCATGCTGAAACAATACCATCAATATGTAAGACAAATACCAGATATTTCTACTGAATTATGTTTGTTTCTGTTAAAATAAAAATTAAATTACTTGTCACACTCAAAATTTGTTTTAATTTATAATTATTTTGTTAAATAATTGAATAATTACCAAGTTGAAGTAAAGATCCATTTAGATTTGGCTGTTTTTGCCCAGCATTCAAATAAGGAGCTCCAATGAACCACAGCGTCACCGAAGTGTATAATGTTACAATGCGAAATTGTTGATGGTGATACATTACTTAGATCTGTTGTCTCAAATAGTAACTGAGTGCTGTCCACTGAAAATAAAACAGTTCAAGATAATTAAATATGTGTACAGTTTTAATACAATTATTTACTAGCATATTAACTTGAAATTCTTTCTAATTTCTCTTGAGAATCTTATAAATCCCAAGAGAGAGATAGAGAGAGTTTAAATGAAGTTTCTAAATGTTTTTCAACAATATAAACTTAAATGCAGTGTTTTTATCAATTTTGTTTGTACGTGTCTGAACAAGTTATAATAAGGTGTGTGCATGAGAAAATGGCAGGAAAATTAAAACATTAATAGAATACAAGTTTATTATACAAAGTAAATGAGATAAGTCTTAATAGAGAACCATCACTCATAAATCTCTGCCCTAGACAACTTATGTAACTGTAAACATATAATTAACACTTAGAGTGTATGACATAATAAAATTAACATTTATGTATACATAAATAATAATTCTAACACAACCTGCATTTTCCCTATTGAACATAGAAGGACCGAAAGTGTGTTATTATGCTGTAAAATCACTGTTGATATTCTATATTTAGACATGTGACATAACCACTAAAAATGCGACACGCTGAAAATAAGTACGGACTCAAATCAGGCCCAATTTACCTTAATATCAGGTATGGCAGCATTTATTTGTTGATGTTGTGTTAGAATCGATATAATATATCCAAATCGGTGATTTTATACGCCCTCGTGATATAATTCCTCACATCCAAACTCCAAACAGTGAATTTATTGTGTGATTGTGTTTGTGTTTGGGATATGTTATTTTTTTTAAACAACAAATGATTATATTTTTACCATTTAGTGAAACTCTACCACCATTAGCCATGGACAATTGTCTCTCTGAATCTAGCACAGTGTTTAAACCTTCAGTCCAGTTAGGATGTAATACCCCATCTAGCACCACCCACTTCAACAGCACTGATGGTAGATCTGTCTTGTGTTTCTGTTTAGTTTGTTCTTGTTTCTTGTAATTTTTAAGATAAGTTTTCACAGCATCTGACATAAAGTTGGCATCACGTAGCACCTTCTGTAACAAACCACCTTGCCACATTCCGTCTCTGAAATGGCCTAGAAACTGAAATTTGAAAAAAAAAAACACAACATCATCTTATTGTAGTTGATAATTTAAAATATATAACAACTGTTTCTTCATTGGTCATATATTAAGTAACAAAACATCAAATTATAAGATATATGAGAAATTGCTTAACTGTTACATGTTCAACAAAACTTGCAAAGTGAAGATTGTGTATTTATTGTTAAATTAGATTGTTTAGGAAGAAATAGAACTAATGATATCTTTCCAATATAATATTATATGCTTATGCATGTATTTTCATCTCATGAAGGTAGTTGATAAATAGAAGAAACCAATCAAAATTTTCTAAATACACAATAAACTCAAATATTTGAAAAAAAAAATACCAAACACCATCAATGTCTTGAGACATTTTAAACTTTTTCAATAAAATCATTTTTTAATTTTCTGGTAAATAACTGTAGAATATACAAGGTTAAGTGTGGCCTACTGGTTAAAATTCCACAGAGGGCATATTCCTTACTTAGGTCATAAAAATATTTGTTTGTATGACAGGTTAATTCCAGGAAATAGTGACTTAAGAGTATTTAAAAATTCTTGAAACTTTCTTCACAAATAAGCATAAATAAATAAGTTTAAACAAAAAAAAACACATTGCCACGAGTACATACCTCCTGGCTAGAGAGAGCTGTTGGATTTAGACGCACCATGTCTATTTTTGGATACATAGCATACTCTGGAGACTTCTTAACTTCCAGTTCGTGAATCGCCTCCTGAACTTTTGTCAACATTGAAGCCATGTGACGAAACTTCTTACCTCCCTTTGTTGGTTCTGTCTTTGGTGGCCCAAGACGAGACAAAAACTGCAAAATACAATTACATAAGGTCAGCTTTATGTAAACAATTCATGGCCATTTGATTTTGCAACATCTGAACTTTAAAAAAAGAAATCTATATAACTTTGAAAAAACAAAGCTATAATTAAAGTACATGTACATAAACAAATAATCTAACAAAGGGATATGTTCTTTATTTTACAAGAGAATTTTTGTTGTTGCTTAAATAGTTACATATAGTGTTCAATTAATTTTTTTTAATTAATGTTTAGAAGAAAAAAACATAATTAAATTATGAATACAACAATGGTTTAAATACATGATCTCTATGGCTAGGTTCCATTCTATAAAAATATACATTATGTGTATGTAGAGCTGTCATTGCTATATATAATATCAATGCATATTCAATATTTTCCTGGATTGAGCATTTGTAAGACATGGGAATTAAATAAAGTATTAGCTCCGTCAAAAAGCAATCCTCCTATGAAGTTTGAATATTGTGGGCCAAATGGAACTTAAGGTTATGCTCTGGAAACTGTGATCTTAACCGTTGACATTGTGACCCCAAAATCAATACGGGTGTTCTACCCAATACGGTCAATCATCCTATGAAGTTTGAATATTGTGGGCCAAACAGAATTTTAGTTATGCTCCGGAAAGTGTTTTCAGTTTTAAGATGATAGTGACCTTGACCTTTGACATTGTGACCCAAAAATCATAAGGGCTCTTCTACCTAATATGGACAATCATCCTATGAAGTTTGAACACTGTGGGCAAATGGAACTTAAGTTATGCTCAGGAAACTGTTTTCAGTTTTAAGGTAATAGTGACCTTGACCTTGTGACCCCAAAATCAATAGTGGTGTTCTACCCAATATGGACAATCATCCTATTAAGTTTAAACACTGTGGGCTAAATGGAACTTAAGTTATGCTCCGGAAACTGTTTTCAGTTTTAAGGTAATAGTGACCTTGACCTTTGACCTTGTGACTCCAAAATCAATAGGGGTGTTCTATCTAATATGGACAATCATCCTTTGAAGTTTGAATATTGTTGGCCAAATAGAACTTAAGTTATGCTATGGAAACCAAATTGTTAATGGACGGACAGACGGACGTGCCACTTAAATGGACTAAAGGGCCATTTCTTTTGTTATTTTCTTTTGTTTAATAGAGGGCCAATTGGCCCCTTATTCTATTGTTACGGAATGAACTCTATTGTTCTCTTTTGTTCTGTTTACAGTTAGATGGCCCCCTACTTCTCTTAAATAGCCCAGAGCGAGAGATGTACGCCAGGGGGTATAACATAATGTGCCCAAAATTCTTTCAAGTGAGAAAAAATCATTCAACAAGACATATCATAATTGTATGAACAAAAATGTATTTTACTGAAATCATTTAAACAGGTATGAGTGTGAATGATAGACAACTAACTAAAGGTAATTATTGTTATATCAGTGTATTGTTGATATTTTTCATCCTATATTGATAAACATTGTATATCTTTATATGATTTGCACTGAATCAATGACAGCTCTACATGTATAAATGAAAAAACACATACTGAAAATTAAGCTAAAACAATGAAAATATTACTACATAAACTGTTGCTCTGCATTACAAAAAAGCATTAAAAAACATCTTGGTTAACATAACAGCAAATAGCAAATACAATACAGAAATAAAATTATCACACATATATAGCAATATGTTTATAACATGCCAGGAATGGGATCCTAATAGGACCTTCATATAATCAGCAACTACAAAAACTCTTTATAAAGCAAACACAAGCAAGCAATTATTATTATAGACTATAGCTCGGTTATTTTCTATCTTCATCTAGAATATGTAATTGATTCCAGGTTGATTATTTTTTTAGGCCAGTATCACATAGGGTGTGGGACCAAGGATGTGATCCTTTCAAGTAAAATCCTTTAGATTCAAATATAATACGGTATCTAACATGGGTCAGGAAAACAATGGCTTTAAAGAAGTAAAGAAAATGTATATATTCATTCAAAAGGTTGTATATACAATTTGAAACAATGAAAGTATCATCATCATTTATAAAACAAGAATAATAAGCCATTTTTTTAGATTTACTTTTTTTGTGATAGACTTATCTGGTTTTGAATTTGGAACTGTAATTTTACGAATTTCAGGGGTTTTTTCCAGGATTTACGGAACATGACCCATGCCCATAGAATTGGGAATTCAGCGTTGATTTGTTGAAAATTGGGAAAAAAAGCATGACTTTAATTTGGCAGTGATTAAATGAATGCAAAGAATCACTGTCTAGGATGGCATCTTCAAACATTTAAGCACCGTAACATTGAAGAAACAAAGATTTTAGAACTTGTTATTCAATATTAATTTTTTATATTTTGTGACTTTCAATTGGGAATTTTTTCCTGTGGATTGGGAAAATAATATACTATTTTCAATTGGGAATATGACCGAATATCAAAATATGAAATAAGCAAAAAAAAAATCCCTGAATTTTAACAACAAAATGATATTTTAGTTATATTAACTGATCTGCAGATGGGGTCAATAAATATTTCACTACAAAATTTCTATACCTTTAAATATTTGTATAAGCATAAACAAAAAAGAAAGATTATAACTCTACACAAGCAAAGTTAACTTAAAACAAGATTTCATTTGTAAATAAAATGCTTTGCCACAAAATTGGTACAAAATTAAATAGTAGGAACAGAAGTAGATCATTTTGGTTTCTATACAATTGAACTCCATAATGTGGTAGTGTCTAGTGACTTTGGGGGTCATTATTACAGCATGTCAAATGAAAAACGATGTGCAGACGTGTCTGAGGTTCAGATACAAAGGACATAGTACATGTATAATAATATTTTCAAAAATAAAGTATTCTTACTTGATAAAAATTTAGACATTTACATTACTGTATTAAACTTTGAATTACAGTTACAGTTATTATCCTTAAATCTTTTCAATTAGGCATTACATATTTTTTATAACATAAAAAACATTTACGATTTAAAGGGTATAAATCTTTATCTTATGAAAAGTTTTTATAAAATTTATTAACAGTAAAATTATATTGGTTTCATAATTATATGGTTGATTCCTGAAAAAGTTGTAATAATTAGAATGTCTCTTGTTATTTAACACACATAAATATTGTATGTTAACAGAATAAAATGTTCCCGAAGAAAATATTATTTGCTATTTTAATTAGAGTTTTATCCAATTAGCAATGATTTTGTGCATGCGTCATTCCCTTTGAAGGCAATTTTCTAAAATGTTTATTACATACAAGCATTTTGGAAGTATTCCTGTTTGAAATTCAGACAATAATTTTCAAAGCAGATATATAGCTTTATACACTTTAAAACTGTCATTAGAGGCAATGTATTAAAACTAATCTATACTGCCTTGATTGGTATACATTGTGTGAATCCTAATGTCCTTATAATGTGCTCAAATCATTTCATAAATATCTCTGGAAAGCAAACATCTCTTTTCCTAGAGGTCAAGACCTTAAGACTAACTCCAAGCTATTGGAACTTTTTTTCTTTTTTAAAAATGCGTAACATGTATAAATATTTCCAATATGAGTTGTTTAAAAAACCTTTTCATTATTTAACTCCTGAGCTAGACTATTTTATAGCAAGGGGAATGATTTGAAGAAAATCCATGCTGCAGATTGAAGCGACAAAAACAGTTCTTTTCATATATAAATAAAGTTGGAGCCAATATTTAGCCAAGGACTATTTATTTATAAAACTTTTGTAAAGGTCCACTAGTTAATGCTAAATGACAAATTACTAAGCTTTTCAAAAATCTGAAAAATAAACAAAAATTCTAATAATAACAAAAAAAAGAAAAAAAGAAATTTGTTTTAATATAATTTTTTTCAACTTTAACAAGAAACATTTTCATGAAACAAAAATGACATATACCAATCCTAAAGGTGACTGCGACTGAAAACATTAATAGTTTCATTATGAAATTTTACAAGCTATGCTACAGCTATGCAACACTGGAATAAATATCCACTAGGTGGCACCACCTATCCATTACGCTAGGGGGCGCCACATTACTTACTTCCTCTTCTGCTTCTATAAATTCATCCATATCCATTTCCTGTATGTCATAATAGCAGTATTTTGAGCATCTTAAATCCTTAATCAATCTCAAAAAATAGTTATCATCTAAATGCAAGTTTAAAGGATTGAAAAAGACTTTGTTTCAGGTACTCTAATATTGACAATCTTAGAAAAACTGTATCTTTTCACTCCTAAATGGACATATCAATTGTTGCACAAGAGTTTTTATTTCAATAAGCTAGAATTAAGCAGGCAAATGAATGCTAAACCTCATGTGTGTGCATCAAATTGTATGAATGTGTACCAAACTTCATGAATGTGCACCAAACTTCATGAATGTGCACCAAACTTCATGAATGTGCACCAAACTTCATAAATATGCACCAAACTTCATGAATGTGCACAAAACTTCATAAATATGCACCAAACTTCATGAATGTGCACCAAACTTCATAAATATGTACCAAACTTCATGAATGTGTACCAAACTTCATAAATATGTACCAAACTTCATAAATATGCACCAAACTTCATAAATATGCACCAAACTGCATGAATGTGTAGGTAGGCCTGCATTGATTTTATTGAGAGCTTGACAATCAATGAAATGTTATTTTGTTCATCAAGTTAACAGAGAGAAATACTTAGATTAAAATAAAGTTGGTAGGCTAAAGAATGGAATTCACTTCTAGTAATTAAATAAGGAAATTTAACCAAAAGAATTAATGGTGTTCATTGAGGTGATTAATATAAATTATTGAAATAAAGGAACCAAAATGTTGTCAGTGTTCAGAAAATAAATATTCATCAATATTCAATCTATAAACTTTTGAAGACCTAAAACTCCCTGGTGTAAAAAATTACAAATAATATCTAAGTTTTTATGATACCATACTAAAACTCTGTATTTAATTAAAATCATCCAGAAATGATTTGAGATTTTCTTGTCGGAGACAAGTTAGACTCGAGTATTGATGAACATGACAGCACTTATTTGAGATTTAAATCACCATGGAAACCCATCAGTACAACAAGTATTTATATATAACTGACCTGGAGCTTGTTTTTAGCGTGAAAGACAAAGTCTCGGTCTGTTGTTAATTCATCTTTAGAATGATCCGGTGCAAACAGCAAGTAATTGAGCCGGTTTAATGCCCGAGAAAGTACACTGAGGCAGGTAGATTTCCCAGAGCCGGCTGGGCCAGTACAAATGACAGATTCTCGCTGCTGGATAGTGGCATATAGTTGAAGAATCTGCAAATAAACAAGAAAGAAGTCAATAATCAAAGTCTGTTCCTTTCAAAGATATAGACTAAACTAAGGGACAAAGACAAAGACCATGTTTGTTATTTCACTATGGTGGTCATTCTCGGCAATTTCAAAATAAAATTCACAATACTGCTTACATTTCAAATATTTAACCTACCTTATCCATAATTTCCTGGGTTTCTTTCACATTATCTTCATTAAGCTGGTCTTGTACAGCATTCACCAGTTTAGTATCAGCAAACTGACCATACATTGTCTTGGGTTTTGTACTCAGTGGGAAAACATCACGCAAGATTTCCAGGAACATGCCAACATCATCCTCTGTCTCCAGGCCTGGTTGTAATACATCTATTATACTTTGAACTATACTCTGTTCCTCCAGGGCATGGGAGTCCATGGCAACCAGTGGTGGTGTGTCAATCTTGGTATCAGTTTGTTTGGCAGCATCCTCTACGAGAACAATGATCATGTAATTTTAATATATGTTCCAACAAGTACAGGTTCCAAGAAATAATATACTAAAGCTTTGATATATTTATCTCAATATACAAATTTAGTCTTGTACAATTATAGTATACTGGAAAAAATCACCGAGATATAATTCATATTGATATTTTAGTAATATAATTGTGAAATAAATATTCTTAATATAAATTACATGTATTTCAAAGGACTGTCTTAACTCAATAAACATAAAGAATGTGTTTTGCTCATGTTGGACTGCCTTCAAGATTTCAAGGTTTCCTATGGTAACTTAATTTAGAGTCTTACAAAGGCTCTATTTATCTAGATATCTGGTTTATATTACAAGTTTGACTGTAGTATGACACCACTTACCCATCTCTTTCTTTTCAAATTCCTGAGCTTCCATTAATTCCCTCAATAAATTCACACATAGATGAAGAATCATTTTTAAATCCTTCATACCAAAGTCATACTGACTCTTTCTGGGTAACTGAAAATTTCAACAAAATCTCATTTTAATTGGTTTTATTACATTATACATACAGGAAAATTCCTTTTTTGAGTAGATATGAAACATATTTTACTGAGACATGGAATAAAATCTTTGTTTGATTTTGTCACTGAGATATTATGCGTATTCAATCATAAGGGTGAATGACCAAAATTTTTTTGTATTTCATCACAACTGATGACAAGTAGTGAATGAATGCAGTCTGTAATATATAGCAAAAGGAAGTGAGAGTATTGCTCTGTCTTTGTTGCCATTCCTTGCATACATTTAGGGTACAGATTATTAATGTTTATGAAATTTAGGGGCTTTATTTCAGACTGTCACTAGCATATTTATATAGAGATCATCCAGCTTTATTTTTGAGGAAAAAACACAGATACCCGTTCTCCTAAAAGACTATTTCAGATAAAAGAGTTAATCTTGGTAATCCGAGTAATTTCAAATTAATCACTTTATCAATCAAAACAACAGAGACTAGGGACAAGAGATTCATGTAGGAATACCATCAATGCCATAGACCATTCCTGTAAAATTCTAATTATCAAACAAATGTCAATGTACAACCTAAAGCAGAAAGACTAACACATAACAAAATAATATTTACATTCATCCTGACAAGTTTAACGAACAGTGTTAACTTTTTGGCCCAGATTTCAAAGTCCTGGAACCCACAGCACAGTAGAGATACCTCAATAAATGGTCTCAAATCCGGAACTACCATAGAACATGGTCGCAGTAATACCTGAAACAAGATATCAATAAAATAAAATACTTTCATTATGGAAATCATGATTGATGTTAAATTCTATGAGTGGTAGTGATGATGATGACTTGCCAGTATTTTCAGTAGGGAACCAGTATCACATGACTATACTATTGGTGGTTTGACCACATCTTTTGATAATAAATTTCCTTAATTATCAATTCAAAGTTTCAAAATTCAATCAGTCCATTTTAAACTGTAAGCATGGTAGAGATCAAGAAAACAGTAAATGAAAGCATACTTTATAAACACGTTTTGGCTTAAAGATATCTTAAAAAGATTCTAAATCTTCGGCTTAAAGATATCTTAATAAAAATTCTAAATCTTTTGAGCTCAATATTTACTTTGTAAAATCAATCAATAATGATATATTTTTGCATGAGCAAACATGTTAATATATTCTTTTTGCAAGTAGAGATCTATCTTTAATAGTAAGCATCAGTTTTAAGCAATTACATCAATTTTCCTATTTAGCATAAAGAATTTGAAAATCTTAATTGAAATCTGTGAGTAACAATATATGCCGAAATTCTTACGGGCGTATAATGAAAATCTGTGCCAAAATTAATTTACACCTAAACAACACCTATATTGGTATCATAAACTATCAATCATATGTAGATATTAAATCATACCCTGAATGTTTCTGGAATATTTGAAGCAGCAGGATTGCCCATGTTCATGGTCAGGAAGCAGCCGTAGTTGGCATTAGCCTGGATAAGTTTACCGTTAAACATAACATTGCCCAGTACTTCTGACTTGTACACTGACTCCTTCAACAACTTGCTGTAATCTGGTGATGCTTTCTTACCCTTGAATCTAGCATGCTCTGTTTTATAAATATTTATAATATATATACACTTCATACAGCATTCAAATAGTAAATTATCTCCTAGGTAAATCTGGAGTACCTACATACATCTCCCAATATTTTAACTGGGTTTCCTTTGTTTTGAGCGGAATATTGAAATATTCTTCTGCATCAAAATTTTATGAACATAATAGAAACAGTAAAGGGTTTTGATTATCACAAACGACAATATTAAAATTCTTAGAATTTTTTGTCAGTCGATGTGACTATAATTACCATACTATTCATTTTTAATAATTTAGGCCCAAATCTCTGTCAATATTTACTGATACTGATGAAGACCTCATGGTAGGTCAAAACCGGTAAATAATATAAACATTCCTTGTGTTGACGTGTAATTTTCTTCTTACTTATCCTATCTTTAATAATATTAAAATACATTTGTAATTCACAATCTCAACTGCTAAATGGCTACAATGTGACTGAAGAAAATAAAACATGAATTCTAACACTATCTGAAATTTTTCTATATAAACAAAGAAGGCCCGAAGCGTGCATTATTCTGCAACAATGCACTCGCCGTTCTTATTATCTCCCTGTGTATTTTCACATTGAGGGCGCCATTTTGTTTGAAAAATCTGATAAATAAAAACAATTTTTTGTCGAATTTTGTTGTGAAAACTATCTAGAATGATAGAAAATGGTCTAACTAAGAAAATAAATCCGAACACCAATATCTATAATTCAGTCGTTAACGCTGTACAGACGTTTAAAGTGTTGTTTACGTGACGTCACAATGTAGCGCCAAACAGCACGTGCAAAACAATCAAAATCAAGTACGCTATTTTAACGTCGCAGACGAGTTAAGTTTTACATTTATTACACTTTTAATAATTAGTATTTCGCTTGGAAAATTATAGACCTTTATAAAATAAACAAACAAAGTTTTATCAACGTTTTCAAAATTCGTTATCCTTAAAATGTTTCTACACACGGTAGATTTAACGACAGTTTTTTCAACCCACTGGAACGGCCTTTAAAGAACATTTCTATTGGAAACTCTGAGGCGAAAACAAATTTAACCGCCAAACATAAAGTCCAAACTTTATAATAATAATTATATTTTTACTTGACGTGTTAGAATGGAAATAGATATTAATTCTTCGTGCATTATTGTATAATAATGCACGTTTTTCGTTCAAATGCTTTGTAATTAATCACTCAGGCCTATCGGCCTTCGTGATTATATTACTACGCATTTGAACTCAAACCGTGCATTATTCTACAACAATGCACTCAGAATTGATATCTATTTCCTAAATATAAATCAAAGTGCCCTTATTTATTATTTTCACCATTGATACCTAAAGAAATACCAACACCTTTACAAACACAAACACAAACAAAAGTAGACACCTAATACCTTTGTATGAAATATAATAAAACATTTTCACTATCATATGAATTTAAACAAATAAAAATAATATTTAAAAAAATTAAGATAAAAATATTTGTTCTCCCAAGACATTAAAAAAAAAGAGTAGTCAATGTGTAATATTGGTAAATTCTAGACTAAATTAAAGTTTAAAGTCAACCAATCAGATGTGAGCATTTGGAAAATGTTTCCAATCAAACAATCTATTACCTTAGATGTAAAGAACTTAAATCACCCCAGTGTACATTACATTAACATAATTTATTAAAGATATAATGAGAGAGAAAGCTTTGTGTTCCACAACCCTGTATAAAATTGCATGTGCATTTTCTTACTGGCTTTTGGTCTCATGTAAAACTTGAAAATTTGGTCAGATATTTTTGGTTCTGTAATGAAAAATTAGCTAAAATACAAACAACAGACCTTTTTCAATAACAGCATACCACAACTCTATTGCTGTATTGGCTCTCTACAAGAGAGGGCACAAGAGTACAACCATAACTTAAAATAGCTGAATAACTTTCTCACATTGTAATATTCAACATCCCTTGAGAAGTATGAAACGGAGCCGACATAGTTTTTAAATACCTTTCAGTATGAAAACTGTATCCTTTTAGTTAAATAATTTTAAAGCGAGGTAAAAAGGACATTTTCTTATTTTCAGCTGAATATTTTTAGAAGAGAAAGTAAGTTGAAGCCACACCTAGATTTTATTGTCAAAGAGCCCTTTGAACAAGTACCGGTACATGTGCTTTTCTTGTGTTATACAACTGCTATACCACAAAACAAACTTCAAAGATACATGGGGAATGTTGTGAATATATATAATGCACAGTGTCTCAGGTTGTAAAATGATTCTTCTATGACATTACAACTTTCATATCTGATTTTAAGAAACTGTGAATATTTACTTTATTTTTATTCATAATCGAGGACATAATTATAAAGACATAAAAAACATGTCAGCTGTAAAAACTAAAACATGTAACATTACTATACTTTACTATACCAGAATAATTTTTTTTACATAAACAATATCACAGCTGTTAAAAATGTTAAAAAGCAAAACATTAATTTATTTATAAGCTTTTACAAATTGCCAAGGTTTTATTATCTATGTTAAAGTTAACTGATCAACAACTTTTATACAGTCTAATGTCATTTCATCACCCTTATCAAACAAATGGCCATTGTCAACTATTTCAATTCTTATTTTCAGCAGATTCATGGTACACTGGTAACATTATGCGACTATTTATCCAGGGGAAGCAACTCTTACTAAAAGTGATTCCCTTCTTTGAATAATTCTTAAATTTAGTCACTAAAGTTCTATAAATTCCTGCTGTAAGTGATGCATATTAAAACAACCATTGATTGTTTGGTTGTTGTTGTTGCTTTTAAATTCAAACAACTCAATTAGTTCATCACATATCTTACCCTTTGCTGCAGCTGAAAATACAGCCAGAAATAACTATGTGCTTCAGTGAAAAATAAGTGAGCAAAACCTGAAACCGTCAAAATTAAACATTGCTTGACCTATCTTTAAATAGTCCTGAAATGTATATTTTCATTCTATTTGATAAAAAATATCTCAGTCTTGATTTACCCTTGCATATCTTAAGAAATAAAATAAAGGTATTATGATAAAAGTATTTGTTTTATACCATAGAATAATGGTGGAGGTTTATTTTTGTTGTACAGTTCAGATTCTTGTATTTCTATCTCTCTCTCTATAGAATGTCTCCTTTGTTCCTTCTCCGCTATCCATGTCTCCTCAAAGTATGTTACCAAACCTTTCTCCTGTAATATAAAGATGATATTGGATGTGTGTACGTTTAACACTAAATTTATTGAACAAGTTGATTAAAATCATACTATGCGAGCTGTTGGCGAGCATAATATTGAGCTCAATAAATTTATTATTAAATCTTCATGAATAAAATATATTCTTTTTAACAAATATTCAAAATAACAATGATATACAGTTAAAAAGAGCCATTTTTCTTTGACGTGTCTACAATGTTAATGTAAGCGGGTTTTAACCTTTTGTTTGTATATAACACAAATGACGTCATGTCAAAGTGTAATTACACTAGTGTAATATGTTTTTCACATGGCTTTATTACACTCCTGTGCCATAGTTAATGTGATAAATGTCTTTATTTTCATATAAAATTCTATGACCATTTAATTGTTCTTTTTTTCTTGTCTCGACTTTGGCACAGCTTAACATACTGATAAATCTTGATTTATACAACACTGATTTATATGACATTTTTTCTTTACCATCATCTGTAATGTAGGGAAACAATGTATTCAGTAGACAGTAAACAGAAAAAATCAACATAGTTTCATTTTTCCAATGTTTGCAATGTTAACAACAAAAAAATCTATATTCTTTAAACACATGAGTTGGTTTGTAAAAAGGTCATTTATAAATAATTTTTCATAGACAATACTCTGAGCATAGTCAGACAACATAATCTTTAAATCACTGGTTCCCTCACTCATTAAACTAACATAGTTTGGTTAAGTTAAAAAGATTACATTGAATCCATGTGGAACAGTTTTCTGCCTCTCTAACTGAGGTGAGGCACTTGTGTTCGGAAGTGGATGAAGTGTGGTCAAAGAGTTCCGGCGAATAACAGCATCACCAACACCTGTTTTCTACAATATAATAAAACACCATTCCCTCTAATCAGTAAAAATTGATAAAATAAAATTGAACAACCCTTTAACAAAGTAACTAAACCACCTCAAAATGTTAAATATTAGTGTCATTATTTAAATCAAAAACTATATTTTTTCTTATGACAGTAACAATTTAAAATATAAAGATAACAAAGGGATAAAATATCATAAATAGAACATTTCACACTATTACTAAGTGTAGGCATCCTGTTGCTTCAGCTTGTTTCTCAATCAAGTAATTTCACCTCCGTTGTGGTGAGAGATTTTCATGTCTTTATTGTAAATGAAATATACAATTTTAAGAGACTCAATTAAGACACATGTATACATTGTATAGTACTGTTAACTTGTAAGGCTTTAGTGCATAAAAGTTGTAACTCTTTCTTTATATCATACAAGTTACAACCATTTAACACCAAACCCTTAATAAAAGTTTCTTAACATTAAGTATTATTAAGTGTTACTAAAGCTTCATCAAAAGAAGAAATTTACATGTTAACCTAGCAATATTTTAGAGTTATTGTAGGGTTTTGTGAAAAATGGTTGTAACTCCTTTATATCATACAAGTTACAATCATTTTCAAACCATGCCCTAAATATAATTATCTTCATCATGACAGAAATTGTTACTAAAGCTTATAACAGGGTTGGTTTTTCTATTTTTTCCAAGTCAAGGCTTCTATTTTAAGCTGAATTATAGAACACTAGGCTGGTAAGCTCTCTCAAGTCAGGCATTCATTTCTATACAAACATAAGCCCTGCAAAACTTTCACTAATAGGAATGTAATATATTTAAGATAAAAAAAATAACTTCATATCAGGAAATATGAAAATATAGATCAGTAAACAGCATAAAAATAAAACATGAAAAATAAATTATGTTTCTACTAAAGCACTGTTTGATTGCATGCAGGAGGGGATAGGATAAATACTTGAATAAATGATTCAAGGGGGAATTGTAAAATTATTGTAATGCAATACAGTTTACTATATCTATCTACATGTATGAAGCTGACACACTTTTGTGTGTTTTACATAGAACAGAAATATGTAGCGACCTACCGACAAAAGGAATCTCATATTTACACTAAATATACAATGTAGATCATGTAAAAATTTTGAATAAGTTTGTTTTCTTGGTATCAGCAAGAAAATTAGCGTTAATGTGTTTTTCAATGAATCAGTTGGAACAAAACATACATTCAAATGAATAAAATGGGAGAAATATCTACTTCAGTACTGATGGCAATAATTTTCTAAAACATTTTAATTTCATAATATAGAAAGATTGTAGCTTATTCAAACCACACTTGGGTTTGTTTCCTGGATCTAGCCAGTACTGGTGTCATATGAGGAAACATGGTTATGACCCAAGTAGGGCTCGAATCAATGACCACTTCATTAAGAGGGAGACACAGTTACCACCACTAAGGCTGTAGCTTTACTTGAAGGCAATAATTGCAGGTCCAGTATAATGATGTCATGTACAATACAGTTTAACTTCGTTCGCTCGAACTCGGATCGCTCGAATACCTCACTTCGCTTGAACTCATTGCCCAGTCCCGGCAAAATTCCTATATAATATATATTGTTCTACCTCGGATCGCTCGAACACCCATCACTCGAACTCTCGAACCTGATCTCTGGTCCCGTCGGCAGAAATATAGTGTAAATCACACCTTTTCGATCGAACACAAACAGACAACAGAAGTTGCGGTCGACATGTTCTAAATAATTGACAGTCGGTGACACATGTTTTAACACCTCGTGATCGTGACAAAGGCAATTAAGGTTAAATGAAACCAAATAAAAGGTGTTGTAACCGATTTGTTTGTTATGATACAATTGTTTATTTGCCGTCTTTAGAAACGATAAAAGGAAAATGACTCCTAAAATGCACAAAAGTCAATAAATTAATGGTTCATGTAACGTGATTTGTAACAGTGTAATCGAATGATACTTGTACGTGTGTTTTTTTTTAGTAAATGACTACTAATAGATGCTGCTGTTAAATGTTTTTTTTTTTAAATATTTCATTAATTCATTGTTTAAAGTAAAATTCACAGTTTGGATAATGATCGCCCGATCGAACTCAATATGCATGAATATAGATAAACACAGTGTACCGTTAATACTGTTTTTAATAGGATAATCATTCTGAATATAACATATTCCACAAACAGATGTTTTAAAAATCAATTATATTGACGAATTTATTATTTGACTGGTGTAAGCTAAAAACCTTTAGGCCTATCATCAACATAATTATAATTCAACCTCAGTTGGCTCAAACTACCGATCTCTCGAACAAATTTGCACAAGCCCTCTGAGTTTGAACGAACGAAGTCCGACTGTATTACATAGAAGGGTGCTTTATTGTGATCTTGAAATCTTGAAAAGTTTCTTTGTTCTTCTATCACGGCTATAATTTACAAGTTCTATGCAACAACATTGTAACTCAACCACCTAGAGCAACAACTTACTACATTGTTGCTTTAAAAGCCTCAATCACACACTTCTTTATTTAAAATATCTACATGTTTGGCAGTACAATAGAATTGAGAAATAAGATTGTTCTCAACAAAAAGCGTATCATTTTATAAACAAGAAGGCAAATCTAGCAACATCTAATGCTTATATTGCAATAAATCTATCACCCACCACTGAAAACATCTGAAAGCCGGAGAAACAAAAATCAACATATTTAATAATCATATAATATGAAAGTTAGCTAACTCTTTCTTTTTTTTAAATAAAAACTTAAAATATGGCCTCTTTTTCTTATGAAATACAAATTATTTAATTAATCAATAAATCAATATTATAAAAAAAAATGCTACTCAAAAGAATTTTTTCTGAGAAGTCTGAAATCTCAAACTTAACATTTAATTTGGGTCATTTACTTCCTACCAAACCATTTTAATTAAAAAAAAACTTACCTGGAAAGAAACAGTGATAACTATAGTTAAATGAATAATTTGCTTCATGTACCTTCCCATCTAATTTCCATTTTATCAAACAATCACCAGTGTAAGTAACTTTATAAAATTACTGTAAATGCCAAAATGTCCAGTCAAATGAAAAACAACATATGTTTTCTAAAGAAATGATAAAAGTATATATCAAAAATACCCAGTTTTCTTTTGGTAAAAATGGTATATTGCTGAATAAATACTATAACAAACAAAGATCAGGACAAAGTGTGATGTATACCTTGTCTGCTCTAGGCTGGCCTCTTATCTTATACTGGTTCTCACTAGACAGATCTAGAGTTCTGAGAGCTGTACGAAGATAGTCCAGATGTTGAGCTGTCACTGACATCAAACCTGGTAAAATATAAAAATATCACTAATCTTTGTTTTCCTGTGTAACTGATACAGAATATCTCTTGCTTGTAGGTATAGTTATGTCCCCTTGCTTGTAGGTATAACAGTGTTTGCGTTTACTGAGTAAACATATCAATTTACTCGCTAAAATTGCCAGGGAGGAAAGAAAAAAAGGGCTGTTGAGTCCCTGGGACGAAACACTTTTCCCCGATAATTGGTCAATTCTCTCTAAAGTTTTTTTGCTCTGCTTGAAAATGATTTTCTATTCACTTTAAATAAATTGTATTATAAGAACTTGACTTTCACCTCATTTTCATTTGTTCCTTTCTCATTAGCAATGCAGATTTATATCCCAAACGTAGACTAGGAGCAAGTGCTCGGCCTCGTTTTGGGCCAACCTATCAATGGTATCTGCGAACATCAACAGTCACAAATTTGATTGTATTATGAAGTTATGCAAACATTGACATTTTTGTAATTGAGGACTCGTTCCATTTGAATTGGGACGTAACAGATCTATTAGCACTGAGTCCCAGGTACTCAGTAAAGTTAGGGAAAATCGCTAACACTGGTATAGTTATGACCCCTTGCTTGTAGGTATAGTTATGACCCCTTGCTTGTAGGTATAGTTATGTCCCCTTGCTTGTAGGTATAGTTATGTCCCCTTGCTTGTAGGTATAGTCACATCAATATTGTTAATGTCAAACAACAATCCTGGTAAGAAACTCAATGTACCTACATACATATAATCAGGCAGAAACAGGGATCTACATGAAGCAGGCAACTTTGCACAATCAACCTTTCATTAGCTCACCAAATATCTCACTCTCATGAAAGGTATAAACAATCATTACTCCGTGGCTATAAAATCCCCTGTATTTAACTAATACATGACTGGACATCAGTTACAAGTATTGTATTATTACCTTTAGTTAGTCTGTCTGTATCATCAAAGAGTGCCCAGCATCCAGACTGAACCATTCCCATCATATACTGTGTCATCATAGGTAGTGTTACCTCACTGTTACAGTTGATAGCAAACAGGCAGCAACCAAACATCTGTTATAATACAATAATACATTATCATTATATAGTATCAGGTTACAATTAAAAATATCATAAGACAATTTCAAACTTTTTGAATTGCCACTATAGATTTTATTTTTGGATCACTTTCAGATGACATTTACTTTATATTTAAAGCAATTGCACACTTTCTGTTTCATATACAGAATTCTACATTTAATACATCAAAAAGTTATTGCATCTTTCTTTGTAAGGAAAAGAAATGATAATTTCTACATAACTGCTATAAAGCACGACTAAAAAGCTAATGAATTGGACCTCAAGATATTACCCGTACTTGTAATATTTGTTTTAAAAACTAGACCAAATAAAAAGCTACAACAAACTTTTTGACCCAAAAAATCATGGATCACCCCCCCCCCCCCTCACTCCCAACCCTCCTAAAAAATATTTTAAAAATCTTGAATATTTAAACAAACCTTGGCTAGATCCTTGACAGTATCAGATTTTCCAGTACCAGCTGGGCCAATCAGTGTTCCACAGTGGAAGTTTTTCACTGCCTGTGTAAGTGACAGGAAAGCTCGTTCTGTAAGTGGTGTGAGAACAAGTCTTGTATCCGGACCTAGGTACTCGTAGTCATAGTTAAACACGTTACCTAGCTGTGTTATTGTACATGAACCAAACTGAAAATCTGTTGATACACTCGTCTTTGTTCTTGTTATTGACTGCATTGCAGTTTCATCTGAAATAAGATGTTACAGTTAAAATTGTGCAGAAACAATTGTGATAATAATAGAAAGTCCTTGCTCACAGATTAAGAAATGTAAACTAGCATACACATTTATATCCACCATATACTCCATAAAACATAGTTAACTACAAATCCGACAAATTACTGAAAATTTTAATTGACAAATTATGTTAAATATTATGTAAAAAGATGCAAGATTATTCCATTTTTTCAACGCTTACATGCATTTGAAGACATTTCACACCCTATAGCTAAATCCAATAACACCTGATGTGTTTAATTCCTGTTACCATGTTTCAAGTTTAAAATCGAGGACATTTGCTATTAAGACTGCTAAGCAGATATACATGTATGTATGTATAAACTCAGTTAATTTCATCATATTCTAAGGGTTATTTGGTCATCAAACAACCACTTACCAACAGACTCTTTCCTAGTTCTTGATGAAGTATAAGAAGTAGTTCTACGTGTAGTGGCCCTGCTTGCCCTCCGTATAAACTGGTGATCAGTTTGGACCGAGGGTGGTGCTGGTGTGGGCTCTATAGGTTCCTGTTTGGCCCGGAGAACATTTCTTATGTCCATATGGTAACGTAACATCCTCATCCAAGTGAATGACTTCTCACTGATCACTTTCTCCAACAGCATAGCTACAATGTTAATTTATACTTATTTAATAATAGACGTTCATGACACATGTTAAACAGGTCTCTTTTTTTGTTAGTTTACCTCATAACCTCTAAGTGGATGGCCAAAAAACTGATTAGACTCTTCAATAAAATGAAGATATCACAGAGGTTCTATATGGAATCAGAATTTCATCGCGATGTTATCTCTTAAAAAATAAAGGTACTACAAAAATTTATGGCTATTTTTATAAATTTTTCAACAAAATTTCCATTCATTTAAGATGATTTTTTTAATCACATTCAAATATAATTTCACATTATACTGAAAAGCACATAACTATACAAACTAACCTTCTATGGAGTCTCTCTGTTGAATGTTCTGGTTAACAAGTATAGATACCAGTGACTGTAGTCTTTGTTTTACATGTTCATTTACACCAGTCTTGTGCATTTCCTTCAATACTTCAACATACTGTTCTAGTCGAGAACTACTATTCAATCTGATAAAAAAATTACATAACTATATATTGTTTAAACCACAATGTTTAATTTGTGTAATTTACTTGTCCCACATTGAATTGAAACTGTCAGTTGTTGATTGAGTGATTTAGGTTATAAAATCATAACTTTGTCAGCCAATGTACACATATACTAGTAATAGATTTAGGTCAATGCTCGCTAAAAAAAAGCCTAAATTCCTCTATGCAAGATATTATTTGTATCATTACACTTAACATTCAATTTCGTTCTATATTTACATACAAAGATAGCATCTAGTTACAGGTAAAGAGCATTTAACAACTCAAAAGATACTGTCTCTTAATATGTACAACTACAGTATCGTTTTCTCTTTTTCCTTCAGTTTGTTTGGTTGATTTTTATGCTGATTTTAACATATTTTTGGTCACATCTCTGCAGTTAATCAACCTGTCACATCTCTGCAGTCAATCAACCTAACCAGCTTTCCTGGATTACTAACCAGTAATTACTAATTCCTCAGTAAGTAACCAACCACATGATTTCAGAATCATTGGTATAATCTATTCATAAAAGCTGTTATAATTCATAAACAAAGTTATACTAACTTTAAGAATTTCAGCTCATCAATTTCAAAATCTGGTTTATCAAGTATCCTATGCATGGCTCTTTCCCACAGTATCCCCTCAGCAACATACACACATTGAGCTGGGAACCGTAGCAACCAATGTTGATACTGATGACTAACTTGTACAGCCAGATCTTCCTCTGTCAGCTCAGACTTGGCTCGATATACTTTTATAAGTTCTTCTAAGATATGTACTGGCTGCATTTTTCCACCTGTATGGGAAAATAATAACACATAAAAATTATAAATGACTTGACTAAGTTTGAGATAAATCTTTAAATTATCAGCAAATTTCTTTCAAACAGACAAAAAAATTATTCTTTTCCAGTTATCATTTATATCAAAATCATTTTAAGCTTGAAGTCTTTAAGAACTTCTGGTGTTGCAAAACAGAAAAGAAAAGTAAAAATCTGGCAGAAATTATTTATTGTTAGTTAAAACTTCTACTTACCATCTTCCATTCTATTCTGTACACATGCTTGTAGGATGGTTGCTATGGTATTTTTCATGATGCCTTCAAGAAGTTTTAACCATATAGTACACTTGCCCTGAGCTTCAAGGTGAGCAAAGAATGGCACCTCCTCACCGTGCTTGCCCCGTACAGCTATCACCTGTAGCTTGTCAGCTGTAATAACAAATTATATAGTCAAACTTACTTATACATGATCACATTCATTAAACTGATACTTAGTATAACAATTAATTTTGTTGCATAAATCAACAGTGAGTTTTGAGCACTTTTTCATTTTCACTCATGTACAGACTCAATCAAACCGAATCAGCATTTTTCATATAATTTAGTTGTGATTAATGCTTCTGATGGGTCACACTTTATCAAGATTTTCTTACTGTATTTGTGAACCTATCGCTCCAATGTATCATGTACATAAAGAGTAATTCAGTTAAATAACAAATAAGGAAAAAAAATCTGAAGTGTAATCTCCAAATTTCTGTAAATTCTATCACACTTATTTTCTGTCTGTCCTCTTTAGTTAGAGATGATTTTTAAGTTACAAATCTATTTGCACTGGTATATATATTAATTTTATTGATGAAAAAACATTCCAGGTTTCATGCCATGAAATAGTGAGGGCACAATGGACGTGCATATTTTACTTCACTTGCTTTTCTATTATTTTCACATAAGTCTAATTTTTCAGCCATGTATGACACACAATTATATATTCCTTAACACAATATTATAGTAAAGATGAATAAATAAATACCATGTAAAGCAAAGTCTAGATGGGTATTCAGACTTGATGTCCCTGGCGGCAGAGCAAATGCCAGTGACTCAATACCAGGGAAACATTTCTTGGCAAACTGTTGCAGTGCCTGTGGGTTTCTGGAGATACCCATCATTTCTACAAGTTCTTCATCTGACAGGAAGTATAGACGTGTAAACTCTTGCCGACAATTGTCCATCAGAGATGTCAGGTATTTCAATATTTCTTCCTGAAATATTACAATATATATTCTAACTCATTGTCATCAATAATGAAGTGATAATTCCAGGATAAATTATTTGTCTCTTTCTATATTATTATAATACTTCTACTAAAGCTTGATACTGAAAAAGCCACATGTATAAATTATTTCAGAACAGCAAGTCTGTTTACTGAACAAGCATAATGAGGAAAATAAAATCATAAGATTTGTAAGACACTCATTAGCAATTACTGGGAAGACATTTTAACAATTTGGATATCTATATCCTATCATTCAATATGTATCTGATTTTCCTTAAGTATTGAACAGCTACCTATTTAATTGTTCTGAAATAATTTCTAATTCATTTTACATATAAAAATTTTCTTTACAAAAAAGTTCAAAATTTTTAAAACAGCTAGCAATTACATAAAAGGGTAAAATAAACTGTTAATGTAGAAGGGGGGATAACCTGTGTTTGAATGAGTTGTAAGAAAAGAGCTCTAAGGTTGTCTCCCTGGAGTAACCTGTAACCTTTCTCTCCACGTCGTCTGTTGATCACAGTCAAAACCTTCGAGTCATTTGACACAACACGCATCCAGTCCTATAACATATTCAATTTATCATCAAAATAAATAGTCTTGATACATGCATTAACAAATGATATAAATTGTACTAAAATGAAAAATCTATACCTTATAATGGCAGGTGGAAGAACATTTGTTCTGAAACAATTTTTAGCTATAAAACAAGCCAAAGATATTGTTCTCTGTGAATATTTAACACTTTTTTACACGAGTTTCATATCTTATTCTATTTTTGATTCATTTCTAATGTATTTATATCTATATATAAAAAAAAAAAAAAAAAAAAACACTGTCATTAGTCTGAAAGTTAACAAGTAAATAACAATGTTCACAATGCAATGTATGTTTTTATATATAACATATTCCAAGTTTACCTTAAATTTAGCATGGACACCTTCAAATTTAGGAGCATGTTCCTTGAATCGTTTGTATAGTTCCGGCCACTCAAACACCTTCAGTAAGTATAGCCACTGTAACCAAAATAATATGTCATCATTATCTTTACGAATCAAACATGTTATCTTACACAATTTTTTGAGTGGAATTTAAATCATACAATATTTTCAGTTATAAGGGCTCTACTAAAGTTTTAATAATTTATGACTTTTCCTAATGCCTGCCCACTATGAATAATAGTGTTATAACATAGTGTTAAATTTATAATTCATTTCTTTTTATATGTGATCTATGTATCAATTATTTTGACTGTGCTCTAATGTATCCATATACATGTACCTTTTAATATGTTCTTAATGTAATAATTGCATATAAAAATAATTGCATATATTGCAAAATATAACAAGAGCTGTCGGTAGGACAGCACGCTCGACTATTCTAAGTGCTTGATAGTAAAAGAGCCTTGATAATGTTAAATTTTTTAAGTTCACAAAAGGGCTATTTTTTTTTTATAAATTCATGTTATAGGCCTTTAGAGAGAGTCTAATTATACAGTATTGGCTTGACTTTTCGGAAGGTAATGTCACAAGGGTGTTTTATTGAGTATAATAATACTTATTACCTATGAATACATAAATTTGACAGAAAAGGTACAAAGGCTTGTTATTAAGATGCTTTATTAAGTAAATCACTGCTTTATTATTATGAATGCATAAAATTGTCCCAAAAAAGGCACAAACCCTTCAGTAGTTATTGAGCTTACAAGCAAAACTTTACCATGAATTTCTAAGTTGAAAAAGGGGAGAAAAATCAGCCTAAATGCAAGATAGAATTATGGATCTTTGTCAGTGACCTACAATTATGACCCTAAATGCATATGTGAAGTTTTAAATAAATATCTTTAATAGTTATTGAGATATGTAAAACTTGCATGTAAACATTAACCAAGAGACTAAGTAGAAAAGGGGATATGAATCAGCCTTAATGCAAGATAGAGTTATGGAACTTGGTCAGTGACATACAATTATGACCCTCCAATTATGACCCTAAGTGCATGTGTAAAGTTTCAAGTAAATATCTTTGAAGACCTTTAACCTTTAACAAAAATTTCTAAGTTTCAAAGGGGCAAATAATTCTGCAAATATTGCAGGCAGAGTTATGCAATTTTGCAAACTGATGTACATTGTTACTATAAAAAAGTATTTTAAATTTCAATTGAATATCTCAAGCAATAATTGAGATATTTGACTTTACAAAAAACTTTAACCAAAATTTCTAAGTTCCAAAGGGGCATAATTCTGTCAATATTGTAGGCAGCGTTATCCAACTTGTCAATCTGATGTACCTTGTTACTATAAATAAGTATTGTAAGTTTCAATTGAATATCTCAAGCAATAATTGAGATATTTGACTTTACAAAAAACTTTAACCAAAATTTTTAAGTTAAAAAGGGGCATAATTCTGTCAATATTGTAGGCAGAGTTATCCAACTTATCAATCTGATGTACCTTGTTACTATAAATAAGTATTGTAAGTTTCAATTAAATATCTCAAGCAATAATTGAGATATTTGACTTTACAAAAAACTTTAACCAAAATTTCTAAGTTATAAAGGGGCATAATTCTGTCAATATTGTAGGCAGAGTTATCCAACTTATCAATCTGATGTACCTTGTTACTATAAATAAGTATTGTAAGTTTCAATTGAATATCTCAAATAATAATTGAGATATTTGACTTTACAAAAAACTTTAACCAACGCAGACGCCGACGCGGACGCTGACGCCGACGCCGACGCCGACGCCGGGGCGACTACAATAGCTCTCATATTCTTCGAATAGTCAAGCTAAAAAATGTAACATAGAAAAATTGACAAAGGCATGGAAGAAGATGTAAATGAAGGATACCTTTTTCTGGCAAGTAAACCATAGATCTGCTATTTCTTCTACTTGTTGTAAGGCACTGTTCCAGGATTCTACCTCAGCTGTCATGTCTCCGAGATATGGGGACTGCATCATTCCTCTTATACTAATCTGACTGTCCTGTTATATTGAAAACATTTCTTCTTGTAATGATTTTCATAATTATCTTCAATTATCTCAAAATATGAAATAAAAAAGATATGATTTCTAGTTCTAAATATGTTTCAAGGAACAATAGTAAATTTTCAATATAAGTAAGTTTTAAATGGAAACAACAACAGTGAGCTTTTCAATATAAGCAACAATTATTTCTAAGTTGTTCAAAATGATAGGATTGATACAGTTAAAGGGACTCCACTGAGATTTTTTGACATGACAGAACTGGAAATAAATTTCCAAGATTAGTCTACTGTTTGATGTAGGTCTAGGTAATAACTTGTATGCAAAAGTTAGATCATTTGATTGCTCTGCTTTTTCCAGAATCATTATTCTTATTGTAAAAACTGACCCATATAAGTTGAAAAGCGTTGCAAGGCTTTTGACTCAAATCAGGCAAGAAATTGCACAAAAGTGTGATTTTAAATTTATATCAGAGTATATTTCTTAATCATCTTTTGCATATTTTTCTGTTTTAAATGCTCATGCTTATTTACGTTAAGGAATCTAAATTTTCAAAATTTTCAATTTGTGATAGTCAATTCTTTTTTTTTAAGGTTTCATAGTTGAAATGGCTTTTTGCTATTTGAGAAAAATTCACATAAGGGTGTTATTAAAGCCATAAATGTAAGTAATTATGTTCACCTCTAGCTGGTATTTTAATTCCTCTACTTCAATAAGGATATAATAATCATCATCTGCCACATTCAGACCCCTCGGTGATCCATCTTTCATAGCAGCAGCTCTCTCCTGACGATATTTCTCCAGTTTTGTACGTCTCCGAGGACTTGATGGCTTCTTTGGTTCTGAAAAACATTCATAGATAATGTGAAAGATAATCAAATAATTTTATTCTTAATATAAGACAACAATATGACATAATATGATGATCAAATATATAACATAGAACAGATCTATAAGGGTGTTTCTTACTGAAGTATAAGAAAAGTTTCCCAATCACCATAACAACATCACAACTTAGCCGAACCTAACAACAGTATTATTTGTAAGAATGTTTTATAATAATTCAAGTATGTTTTTCATGCCCATGTAAAAGGCAATTTATACATAATCACTGAAAACACAAACAAAGGAAGTATTATTCACAACACAAGCACATTATCCTACCACATAATTAATCATTTTTCTCTTTACCAAGTTGAGATGCCATTCCCCTAGATTTACACTATGTTAAGCCATATACTAGTCATCATCATTTATAAGATGCCCATTATTATAATCACATAACGTTTATACCTGCACATTAATTTTATCTAATGTTAAAACATAGCTTTTACCTGCACATATGACTAAAGTTAAACACAAAATTATACCCTGCATATTCAACATATAAATATACCTGCACATTTAACATAAATATATACCTGCACGTTTAAGTTTAGCTAGTCTTACGTGTTCTCGTAATTCCTTTAATTGAATAGCTGTAAAAAGAAAACTTCTGAGTCAAATAATCAAGGACATATTGAAGTTCCTCTGAGTATCACCCATCTCAGTTTTGTACTACATATAATAACAATGGCCATATAGTAAGGCAATGTGTATTGATATTTCATATCAGGGTTTCTTACAAACTTATCATAAAATACCACAAATGGCAGCCAGGAACAAACTTGATAATATAAAATGATCTACAAATATTTCACCTGTACCACTAATGTTAAACAAGTCATAGAGAATCTTGCATGTTGTTGGCATAGCAATTGTTTCTAGAGGACATTCAATTTTTGACAAGAACAAAACCTCAGACACTGTTGTGTAAGTGGGTTCCTTTTGTCTTGTCAACACTTATATTGGCATATTGTCTTTATTCTCCTTACGGTGTCTCACTCAATGAGTAATAACAATTCAAGATCAACAAAAATCTGTTTCTATATACACATGATCATGGACATCAAAATAAAATGAAGACTTTCTTCTTCACATTTACAAAAAAAAAGAGTTATATACTGCGTGAAATCATACAAGATAGTTCAAGGAAGGTAAAATAACATTGAGATTTTTTCAAAGTTCTAGTAAAGATTTAGACAAAGAACACACACATTTGCATCTTTTACAGAATAAATCGTCAAAACACTCAGACAGACACACACACAAAACATAAGCAACACACTAACATCTAATAAAAACAAAAACTGTAGCAATTAACTTAAAATAAGCAGAATAAAATTATTGATGCCTTATAAATGATATAGGATTCTAAGGGACTTAAAATTTCTTTCAAGTCAATATTTTATTGTTGTAACATTATGTATTTGGTGCATAAAGCAAAATCAATTTCTAAAGCTGAAAACAAAATTTCTGTCAATACAGTTTAAACCCTAACCCTGATAATTACTGGTATCTTTATACCATTATTTTGTAACCAAGCATTTATAAATCATGGAATTTCAATATTAAAATACTAAAAATTAAACCACAAATAGTACAAATATCCTTGATAACCATGCTTTATAGTAGTCTAGTCAAACTGGAAAGATGTCCATGTACTATATATACAAAGGTCCTAAATTATCAAGTATAAGCATTTACAGGGTTAAGGATTAAGTTACTACAGTCATGCAATGTTTATTTCTTCTCTCACAAATGTTTAAGCTTGTCTTTGTTATTCAAAATGATGAGTTGTGGTAACAAGAAATTCCCTTATTTATTGCCACTTTCCCTGTTGTATTACCTTACTTATGAAGAGCAAGAAGCAATAGTGACATATGATAAAAGAAAATCAATGCTTTAAAATTACAATTAAGCTATTTACTGTAACGATGGTGTTAAATATATTTTTAGAACATGATTTTAATGATGATTTAATCAAACTAAGTAAAAATTTGAAATCAAATAAGACAAGCTTAAACTTTTTTTTACAGGATTCAAATGATTGTTACTGGGTCTTAAACAATTGTCACAATAAAAAAAAAAAAGAAAAACAATGTCTTTTAGCGAAAACTGAAAATATGACTATTAGACTGAAAGTTCAATTATTAGAGGTGAGGAGTCTAGAATAGACCAGTGCCAAACTGTTTTATTTATCACACTCAGGATATATATATATAGGAAGGGTATATATACGTATGCTGGTTTTACGAAGGCTTATTTTGCGAAGGTTTTGTTTGCGGAGATCGTTACCCTGTGGAATTAACGTCTTTCGTCTTTTCATGACAGCGATTTCCTCCTCGGTTTCAGATTCTGAATCACTCTCTGTTGGTAATTAACATACAGTCACAAAATACACATGATTACCTTGTATATATAACATCGTTACTGCAACCTTGATTACTTACAATCATAAAATTTTAACATCTACATCTCAAAAATAAACTATTTAAGTACTTTGAGGGGGATAAATAGTCACATTAACTATAAGTTTTGGTACCTATCAGGATTCTCTGAAAAACATTATAAATGTAAGAATAGTGAGATAGTGGTTCTTATATAATATTATATCCTGCATTCAAATATCTTGAAAATGTTTTTCCTGTTTATACCATAACGACAATAATGTTACACACAGTTCTGATAAATGCTTTGAACAATAACTTAAAATATATCAGGATGCAATTGCCCGCAATATATCAGGTCATATCTAAATTGTCAGGAAAAGAGAAGTATTCTACAAAAGAAATAAGACAAACAAGGCTAATCCCCTAATACCAACATGTAAACAAATATTTTACATTTGACATAAAACAATTAAGGAATGCACAAAGGAGATTCCTTCACCAACAAAATACATTATTTCACTATACTAAAACAGTTTCTACATCACACAAACTTAATATAAAAATATATAATATTTCATATAAAGAAATAATAAAATCTCCAAAGAATTTAGAATGAAATTTTGATAAATATTAAAGGCTAGGGCCAAAAAACCCTTCTTTGTAGAGGCTGAATATAGGCTGCTTCCCCAACCAAACTAGCCTCTTTTTTTCCCCAGTTTGGTCCTCAAATTCCCCAGTCTTTTGAAATTTCCCAAGAATTTAGAACAAAATTAAATGATGGAGTTGAATTTATTTCTTTTACTGCCTTATAGGCTTATTAGTATTTCCCAATGCTTTTTGCTTTTTTATTTTGAAGACATTGTTAAAAGTTTGTGTTAAATTTGAGACCCCTTTCCCCAAAGTATGCAAAAACCATGCATATTTTCCCCAAGAAAAAGGCTAAGGCCCTTTCCCCAAAAATGGTGTTTTGGCCCTGAAGGCTGTAACAGATTTGATGTTTTATTAATTTAAGCCAAGTTTCTACCGGAATTATCTTTATTTTTTTCATTTTAAAAGTTAAAAATGTCAGGATAATAAGCTATTATTATGAGTATATATCTACATTAATTTTTTGTTAATATAAATGTTAATTGAAATACCTGATTGCTACAGTTACAAATATTATATATAACGAGTTATTCAGTTTTATATCAAGAATTACCTTTAGAAGCCAACAGACTGTCTGGTATATGTTTAGCCAGTTTAAATTCTCTCTCTAACCAGAACTTCTTCATGTGACCTATCTTCAGTTCAAGGTCATATTCTGCAACAGCTCCGAGGTATATCTGATGCACCAACTGAGCATGCTCTTCAAGGTCATAGGTCAAAAGGTCAGCCACAGTAAACTGTTTCTTAGGGTCATATGACTCATTCATACCAACAAAAATAGCTCTCCAATGACGTTCCTGAAATATACACACATGAAGTTTACATAATTTATACATACATGAAGTATACATAACTGAGAATAACTTGAAACAAAGCAAGTACAAGTAAAACAGTGGCTAGAGATTGTAGCATTGAACATTACTGAGGTCATGACTATGTTTCCTAATATGATGGCAGCATTTATTAGTTCCAGGTAGTAGATTTGTGATTCAATAAGGTTTCAGGGTTTACTAACAAATAACTTAAAATAAATATATTTTTTACTAAATATGGTGTTATCCAAATTAAGGGCTGTTTTTCATGAACATGTTGTTAGTGTAAATTACCTTGAGAGCATCATTAGCTAGTTTATGTAGGACTGGTAAATCCTTCTTGAATTCCTGCAATGTCTTGAACCAAGTTGTAAGTACCTTGTCACCATGGGGAAGATAGGGTTTAAGCTGACTAGCAGCTGCTTGCCACTCTATTATCTTCTCCAATGCTTTCTTTATGTTCATCTGAAAACAAAACACTTGTCATTGTTACTAAATACTGTGTCAATTTTACATCATTCAATGTTCTATATGAAACAGGAAAATACATACAGATATACAGTACGATTTAGATTGCAAAGATCAGAAAATACCACAGAGCTTGCAGCCCTTTGATTATCCACTGTATGATACTACATAAATAATAAACTGTATACACAAGTGACATTATACCTTCTTAAACAGCATAGACTTCCAATCTCTGATAGCATGTGTTGAGCTCTCCACGTATTTCCAGAGTTCTTGTCGAACATCTAACTTTACCGTCATCTCATTCAGGAATGTCAGATCGTACGGTTCACCACAGATTGCTTCACGCCATTTACTGGCCTTCTGTAACTGATTCTGAATGTCGTAAAATTTATCTCGGATCTGTAACACAATTAAGCAATAGAAGATAAATTTAAAGCTAATCTGGAAAAAAAGATTGCTACAAGCAATGAAGAAAATCCTTAATAAAGTGTCACAGATGGAATGTTTGTATTACAGATGATTTTAAATATTTGATAATTGGAACTTTAACAAACTTTATTACTCATGATCATAACACTACTAGTACAACATCTTTTTTAAACTACATTAGTATTTGTACAAAAACATTAGGTAAAAAAATGTATACTTTAAAACCTGTGTTACAGGCAGACTAAAATCACTATTTCTTTCTCTTTTTTTTTTTTTTTTTTTTTTGGGGGGGGGGGGGGGGGGGGGGGGGGGGAAGGCTGTTTTTTGTTGTTATTATTTATAATTCATAGATTTACAGTAACAAACAGTGAAAGGGTCACATGACAACCTAGTTACACATGTACAAACCTGTTTCATATCTTTAATGATGTGTGTGGGATTCTGATCAGGATCGAGGAATTTACCATTTGTTGCCAGTTCTTCCAACTCATATGCCTCTCTTTCCAGTTGCTGTAACAACACAAAACATTCACATTATCTCTCAGTCACATCTTTCTTAAAAATCAGAATCTTGTAAATTTTAAGAAAGAAAGAGTTTAACAATTAACAACCAAATTCATGTACAGCAAAACAAACATGTGTATTTAAACAAAAATAAAGAACAATAAGATATGTTAAGTGATTATTTAGGAAAGCATAAATAGGCAGGGGTAATAATCCCAAAGTTAATCATGTAAATATCAATGTTTAAAAACACTACAACTTTCTCACTAAAATCATTATGGTATTTCTACAGAAAATGTTTGGAAATTTGAAGGGTTAAAGACAAAACTTTGAAATTTGTTAAATGGTTTATTTCTGCAAAGCAGAATTATTGTAAAAGTTGAACAATAAATGTTAGAACTTTTTTTAAAAGGGTTCAAACAAACAACAAAAAATCAATGGACTTGGCAAAATATTGACTAGGGAAGGCATTAATGAGTTAGCAAACAGGTTACTATTATAATCACATGAATCTGGCATTTTAACATCAATACAAATTGCTTAAAATGGGGAATAGTTAAAATTTATCCAACAACATTTAAACTGATTCTAATAATTTACACATAGGTGATAAAAATGCTGCATATTCTTATGTTCTTGTGTTAACCTTGCACACATTGTAAACTATTTTGATCAATATTTACACATTTTTACATACATTATTATTATCATATGTAAATACATTACACAGTGCACAATATAGGCTATATACTTGCAATTATATCATACATATATTTAAATATACCTTATATATTCATATAGCATGTCTAGAAAATGTGTGTATTTTAACAGCTCTACAGTAGTATGCATTCACTATCAAATCTTACAAGTGATTTATACAGAATTCATTTTAGTTTGATTGTGTGGGAAGCTATAAGCTTATTGACACACTTTCGAATCCGTTCCTGGAACCAACCAGTACTGAGCAATAAGTGTAAATTTTCTTGCTAAAGGAAACAATGACTTGCACCTGACGGGGTTTGAACTCATGTGCCTAGGGATCATTTGATTACTGACTGCGTTAACCACTAGGCCATGCTGCCACATCAATCTTATACTTCTAACATAAACCAATATTCTTTAATTATTCATTTACCACAGACACGTTTATTATATTAATTTACTGTCATATCTTACACAGTTTAAATTTAAGACTAATGTATTCTAACAGGTATTTGATCAAATCTCGCCAATGTTGTAACTAGTAAGGTCACTGTGAGTTTCTATCCCACATGTAATTGTAGCTCCTTATGTATACAGGTACATTAATTTGCTTGCTTATTTTAATAAAGCTTTTTACTACAAACCTACATTTTAATGACAAAGTTATTTATTGAAAGTATGAAATATCAGTACTGCATTTACACATTTTTTTCTTACCATATATGAGAAATTATTTGTAGGTTTATTATCAAGTTTAGGATGCTGAAATTCAATGTAAATATATGAGATATACCTGACAATATAAACAACAATCTGTTACAGAAAACACAAAATAAAACACACAAGTTAAGGAAAGGATCAATATGTTATAATAAGGTACACGCTGTTATGTAGATAACAAAGTTACAAAGTTACCAAATATAAACTCTCTTCAGGCTCGTCCCCAGGTTTTGATGGCGGCTTTACAAAATTCAAAATTATACTTTACTTATATTATACATATCTAATTTTTATTTGTAGTTTTCTGCAATACTTATAAAGGAGTTTTAATTACAACATTACTTAGTAACATTTTTTAGTTTGTATCTTATGTAAGTGACAAACATTACCACAAAAATTTTCCATTTCTGCCTGCCTCGTTGACTGGAACTTGACTTTTGGTACTAAGGTAATCATATTAAGACTGTTTAATGAATTATATAAAAATAAAGTGTTGTGTTTTTAAAAAAAAGGTTTCACTTTGCACATCTGAGAAGCATATTATGGTCACAAATTTTAGATTGTTGCAAAATTACAAAAAAAGTTGGAACACTTATATTTCTAACAAACAAAAGAATAAAAACATTCAATTTCACAAGAAGAGTTGTTTTTCTACCATCAACAAAGATTAACAGAGTTTATTCAGTATGTATTGCTCCTAATTTCTGCATAAACAAAACTACATCAATATTGAAATACAAAGACTGCTGAAAAAAGGAAATAATCAAACTATCATCTATAATTATAAGATAGAAAGACCATATAGAAATACCAGATAGAAATAACTAATAGTAGAACAGTAAATTTTCCCCATGAACCAGCAAGTAAAAATGATCACAAATAAAAGATCACCTGGTATGTATCTTCTAACAGCTGAGTCATCAATGGAGTCTGAGTGTTTACAAACTCTGAGGCGTCCTGCATCTGTAGTAGAAATGCTTCCCAGGCCGCCCATACATTCTCTTCATATTTCTCCTCGTCATTGGTCAACTGACGGTAACTCATCCTGATTACCTATATAATACAAGTTTACCCATATAACACAAGTTTAATACAATGACCCATATAACACAAGTTTAATATGGTTACCTATATAACACAAGTTTAATATGGTTACCTATATAACACAAGTTTAATATGGTTACCTATATAACACAAGTTTAATATGGTTACCTATATAACACAAGTTTTATATGGTTACCTATATAACACAAGTTTTATATGGTTACCTATATAACACAATTTTAATATGGTTACCTATATAACACAATTTTAATATGGTTACCTATATAATTATCAGTAAAATAAAAGCATTATAATATGTTATAATATAAGTATGACATATCATCTTTTTCACAGACAATCTTTTATGTCACAACTATTATTTTGAATAAGGTCCATGTTTCATTGAACTCAAGAATGGTTCTTCATTCATAGAGGAAGTAAACATAAACAATTATCCAAAATTTATAAAGAATAGTTGTTCTGGACATATAGAACAACTTGTTACCTCATATAAGGACTTGATGTATTCCACTTTCTGTTGATAAGATGCTGTATTTTTCTTGTACTGGTTGTAATTTTTGGCATATGTTGCAAACTGGTCTACAGAGGCATTCTTGTCTTTCATGTTCTACAACAAACACCGAAATCATATGTTATCATACTTTGAAAAAAAGAAAACAATAGTTTAAGAATACATGTAGAAGCAAGTACGGGTTTGTTCAAATGATGAAGTGATTTGCAATACAATTATACCCACCACATCAAGTTTTTAAAGTTCTATATATGTCAAAAAATTGTGAATGACTACCAGATAAGTAAAAGAAATTTGTCTAGTCTTTTAGAAAACTGTACCTATTTCATTCCTTTATTTGAGATAAAAAAAAATAGTACATGATAACCATTTCAAAAAAGAAATGAAAAGACAAAAAACAATCTTCAAATAAAACAAACACAAAAAAATCAATATAATGCCTTTAAATTAACTCCCTTTCAGGAATTCATGGTTAATTTGTATATTTTTACCATTTAAGCATTTAACCTTTTACCCCATGAGCATATTGCGAAAAATGGCCGTTTTCATTGAAAAGCCTCCTGTAACAAGTTCAAACTGCTATGAAACTATGAAAAATGCTTCAATACTGATGAAACTTGGCACAAATGTTGACTACACCATAGCCTCTGTAACAGCTTGCTCAATTGTAAATTTCCTTTTACCAAGGCAAAGGGGGAATGTCTCAAAATTGCCAAAAATCACTATTTTGCATTGTTTTTTTTCTATCAAAACCGATTTCAAAGTGCTGCAACTTCTCAATGAATTGAGAGCGTCGGTTACTAGTTAGCCTAAGATCGACCTGAGGCCATTTTTAGCCTGTCACATGTACAAAATTTTCTTGGCGATAAGGGGGACTGGTTAAAGAAAACATGAACAAGTTGGACGCAAACACAGTGGAAATAACACTATTATTCACCTACCTGTATGACAACCTTCATATCACTACAGAAATTGTTGGCCAGTGATTTAGCTTCTTCTGCTACAAAATCTACAAGTTCAGTGTAAATGTCATTCAATCTTGGTAGAAGTATATCATGTATATGAGAACAGTCAACATATATAAGTCCATTACTGGTGTGTGTAAAATGATCAAAATTACGAACTTTATCTGACCATAACTTCAGTTCCGTAAGTTTTTGCTGAAATTAGAAAATAAATACATGTATATAAATTTTTGTACGTATATAGATAGAGAAATATACATGTATGTGTATTTATACTATAACAGAGAGTAGATATTGACATTGTAATCAAATATAGAAATTAAAAATGTTTGCAATTTAAGAATTACAAATGCAGTTAAAATTGGCTTTCTGAATATGCAAATGTGCCTTTACTTGATATATTTCAAGTCAGAGAAAGACAAAATTATAAGCATCAAATATGGTATACTTAGAGAAAAATGCTTGGCTTTGAGTGTGTTGTGATCTTATATTGCACAGCATGGAGTTCAGAATTGATTGCAATAATATAATCCTGAAACTGCTATGTTATATATAAACTTGTCAGTGTAACAGAATGACAAAATAACATTAAATATGACAGTGACAAACATTTTTTATCAGAAGCTCCAGTAACAAAATTCAGCCCCATTATTTTCATACAAAGTGTTAATCTATAAACTACCTCTATTGTAAATGCTTGCTCTCCTTTAAATTCTCGTACTGATTTTTCTGTCCATTTCTTACAGAATTGGTGTATCTCATTCAACCACTTGTTAAAGTCACAGTATGAATCTATCTCATCGAGAGCTTCTTGAAGCAGTGTAGATGTTGTGTGAAGCATGTCTTGAAATTGATCACTGAGAAAAAACAGAACAAAAATATATAAATGTTTCTTAATACGAATCTCTGAGAAAAGAAGAGTAAAACATGGTCAGCATCTTTTTTAAAATGACCATTTAGAATACATGGTCTGAAATATTTTCTGAGTGTGCATAGTGAGAAAATGAAAATTCCTTTTATAGTTATCCATACACAATGTTGTCTAAAACTAATGAACGTAATTCATTATTCATAAAAATCCAGTTACAAAAGTCCAAAGCAAAGATATCAATATTGACATAAGAATTTCACTATATTTTTTTTAGGTGAAAATGACTTAGCTGTCAGGCTAGGCTGCAAATTTAGCAGTAAATACAGATACCTCAATATAATGATACTCACTCTTTTTGTAGTTTTTCCTCTAGACTAGCTCTAGACAATGGTTTATATTGTCCCATAAATCCCTCTCCCTCAACTATCAGTTGTTGACCTTCATCCTTTATCACAAGGTCAGGGGTTGCTATACCAATCTCATCTTCTTCCTTTGTCTTGGTGTCTGAAAATTAGGTCAATATTATATCAGCAAAATTTGCAGGTTCACTTTTAATGATATATATCAAGACTATCCAGCAATATAATGAAATAATAAAATAATGAGCATATACTTTTGGAAGTGTTTTAAATTACAAAAACATATTACTAATGGAGTAAGATCACATGCGCCTATCCCTCTAAGCATTATTTCAAGTGTAGGAAAGTTCTTGGCAGAACCACGGATCAGTTAAATCATTTCAAATTATCAGTTTTCTATCAGAAGGAAAAACATAAGAAAACTTTAGTCATATGAAAATATATTTTTGAACCACAGATCAGTTAGGTAAAGATCTGTAAATCATTCCAATAAAATTACATTTGTAATTAGCCAAAGCATGAAAATGGTTGTCATTATAGACAAAATGTATTTTGAGGTCCTAATACTTGACATATATATCAAATATACATTTTGTAAGAAATCATAGTCAACTTGAAGAAAATAAGAGTATAAAATTTGTTGTAACCTTCAGTAGGAAGATCTGGTAATTTCATATCACTGTCATCTCCTATAGTTGATCTTGTTTTAGACATGGGAATAGTTCTCTCTGTATGTGCCCCTGAGATAACAGTCATTGTGTCCCCAGCTTGTGACCGTGACACTGATAGTTGACCTCGACTTTCTTGTTTGATAGAACTTGTCGCCGCAGTACTCTTTCTTCTCTCTGACAGAGCTGGTTTACAACTTGAAACAAAAATATGATATTATTACACAACCTTAAAGCTACATGCCTCCAGATGAGTCAGAATATTTCAATAAAATCACTTGAAAAAAATATACTAGATGTAAGAAAAAGTAAAGTTTTAAGATTCAAGTAATAGTTTACATATTATGTGTGATTAATAACTGATTTTTCAGTATTTACAACTACATTTCCACTGAGTTATGAAGTAAGGCTATTTATGCATATTTTGACCACTTTGTGGTAATTTACATATGTAAGTGCCAATGATAATGTATAAATTGCTTCCTTTTGCTTACTTCACAATATTACATTCAAAATTTTCATGAAAATTAGCATGAATCTGGAGGCATGTTCTTTAATGATTTTGGTACATGCTGTTGATCAGTCAATGGCCTTACTTATTCTTTTACAAACAACAATCAAAAAAAGATTTCATGTAAAATAACCTAAATTGCTTTAACACACATGCATACATGTTTTTATATACAACTAAGAAAATCTATAAGCTATCTATTGAATATTTTTCAGAATTGAACATAATGAATTGTTTTATTTGAAGCATACAGCAATGCCTGTTTTAAGTATAATAATATATCAAATATTTCATTCAATATACTTGATGTACACAATAACAAACAGGAACAACAATTTTAAGTTCTATTAATTTTCTTTCCAGTTCTCATTTTTCTGTTATAAATAAAAATGCCAAAGACAAGTCATCTACCTGGAATCTGTGATTGATTTAGCCTGTTCCGATTTCTGGATGGATGATTCTGTTTCATCACCAATAGTTTGTGTATCAGTATGTGGATCTGTTATAGAACCGTCCATGGGTACAGCATTGGTACATAACACTGTAGGTATACCCTTTAATGTGTTTATTACAGCTCTTGTCAGCTTTTCCTTTGTTGGGGAAATACCAAGTACATCTGTAACATATCATACACATTCATGTTTATCATTATAATAATTATTTGTGATCTACTTTTATTATCTCTAAATTTCTTCATGCATTTACAGACAGACCAAAAGTGTTTGCTTAGTCTTACCAAACAATATTTCAATACACAATTATTATCTTATTGATTCTACACCTCATTAATTTTATTATCAATAAATAATAAAGTAAAGAAATACACAGAAATTGACTAATTATCAATAATGCAAAATGCTATGTGATACAATTATTATTTTTGATTCTGATATCATAGTAAACTATAATCATTCAAAAAAATCTTTTTTTAGAAAAATTAAACGTCTAGCTTAAACCCTTAACTTAACTAATATAGAAGAAGGATGACAACACGATAAAAGTTACCTTGTTTTGTGAAAGTGAGATTGGCTTTGAGGAAACCTTCTCTCAATGGAGACTGCCCAGTTAGTAATACAGTAGTTACAAACATGGTCACCTGATTCTTGGTCAGATAAAACATATGTTCTACAATCAACTGATCTACCAACTTGACAAAGTTACCAAGACGACCAGTCTCACTTCTTGCTAATCTCAAATTCTCCTCTCTCTGTTCCTTCTTGTATTTCTGCATGTGTAGAGAATCCTTGGAACTGAAAGGGGAGATAATTCTATTATATATCTATCTTTCAACTTCCTGTAACATTGAAGCTGTAATTAAGAGAGACAACTTAAGCCATCTCTCATGTTGTACTTAAAGGAAAACTATGTGATTATTTATTTCCCTTGATTTCATTTCATGTTAAAATGAAGAGGGGATAACTCTATGTACAGTATAAATCTATTATCTTTATTGAGTAAATAGAATAAAAGGGAGACAATTGTATACAAAATATACAAGAAAAACATAAATGGTTCAATAGACAAATTGTGTCAGTACTTGAATGTCAGAATTAACCTACTTTAACGTAGCATTATGCACATCAGGTGGGTTTTTTTTTTTTTTTCTAGCCCCAACAAAACTTGTGTAATTTTCACACACCTAATTAAATCAACAAAAATAACAGTACAGATTTAGATAATGACAAACAGAAATATAAAGACTTACAAATAGGTTTTCTTCTTCACTTGTTCCTCACAGTATTTCAACTTGTTGAACGATTCCTCCGCTGTTTTGTCCACAACCATCTTACAATACCTACATAGTATAATTGGTCATTTATATTTGAACTTTTTATCTGCATGTATCCATACTTTCATAAAGTTAAAAACCAAAAGCTGCTATGATAAACAAACAGCATAAACACAGTATTAACTGTAAACTACATGTAAGTATGTCACACCATATCCATAACAAGAGCTGTCGGTAGGACAGCACGCTCGACTATTCTAAGTGCTTGATAGTTAAAGAGCCTTGATAATGTTAAATTTTCTAAGTTCACAAAAGGGCTAATTTTTTTTATAAATTCATGTTATAGGCCTTAGAGAGAGTCTAATTATACAGTATTGGCTTGACTATTTGGAAGGTAATGTCACAAGGGTGTTTTATTGAGTATAATAATACTAATTACCTATGAATACATAAAATTGACAGAAAAGGCATTAAGATGTTTTATCAAGTAAATCACTGCTTTTATTATTATGAATGCATAAAATTGTCCCAAAAAAGGCACAAACCCTTCAGTAGTTATGGAGATAACAGCTTACAAGCAAAACTTTACCATGAATTTCTAAGTTGAAAAAGGGAAGAAAAATCAGCCTAAATGCAAGATAGAATTATGGATCTTTGTCAGTGACCTACAATTCCGACCCTAATTGCATATGTGAAGTTTTCAATAAATATCTTTAATAGTTATTGAGATATGTAAAACTTGCATGTAAACATTAACCAAGAGACTAAGTAGAAAAGGGGATATGAATCAGCCTTAATGCAAGATAGAGTTATGGAACTTGGTCAGTGACATACAATTATGACCCTCAAATTATGACCCTAAGTACATGTGTAAAGTATCAAGTAAATATCTTTGAAGACCTTTAACCTTTAACCAAAATTTCTAAGTTTCAAAAGGGGAAAAAATTCTGCAAATATTGCAGGCAGAGTTATGAAATTTTGCAAAATGATGTACATTGTTACTATAAAAAAGTATTGTAAATTTTCAATTGAATATCTCAAGCAATAATTGAGGTATTTGACTTTACAAAAAAACTTTAACCAAAAATTTCTAAGTTTCAAAGGGGCATAATTCTGTCAATATTGTAGGCAGTGTTATCCAACTTGTCAATCTGATGTACCTTGTTACTATAAATAAGTATTGTAAGTTTCAATTGAATATCTCAAACAATAATTGAGATATTTGACTTTACAAAAAAACTTTAACCAAAATTTCTAAGTTAAAAAGGGGCATAATTCTGTCAATATTGTAGGCAGAGTTATCCAACTTGTCAATCTGGTGTATCTTATTACTATAAATAAGTATTGTAAGTTTCAATTGAATATCTCAAACAATAATTGAGATATTTGACTTTACAAAAAAACTTTAACCAAAATTTCTAAGTTAAAAAGGGGCATAATTCTGTCAATATTGTAGGTAGAGTTATCCAACTTGTCAATCTGATGTACCTTGTTACTATAAATAAGTATTGTAAGTTTCAATTGAATATCTCAATCAATAATTGAGATATTTGACTTTACAAAAAACTTTAACCAACGCAGACGCCGACGCGGACGCTGACGCCGACGCCGGGGCGACTACAATAGCTCTCATATTCTTCGAATAGTCGAGCTAAAAATCAATCTAAACAATAATTTTAGACCTAATTCCAATAAATAAGTAATTTTACAAGCACTAACCCTGAATGGATTAAGCCATATATATATATACTATACATGTATCTCACTACAAAAGATTGTTTGAAATAACTAGACATTGTTTTACTTACGTGAAGAATTTTTCTAGAATCTTTTCAGCTTGGATGTTTTTGTAGTTGATATTGTTCTCAAAATCTGACAGTTGATACATTTTGCTGGAAACATAAAAGTAAGGTATCTCTGCCAACTACCTGTGATGTTTGTATGTTATATATTCAAGTAGACAATAGACAAACCTTCCCAATTCTATTTAGCTTACTTGTCTGTTTGGTTAAAGAGGTATATCAATCATATAATGTTGGAAAATGACTTTCAAATGCCAACTTTCTCCTCATGTATTATCAGCATGTGTATCTAGATACACTGTCTTTAACCAGAACCCTCCTGGAATGTCTTATCACAAGCAGGACTCATATTGTAGATATGAGGTTTGTAGGACTAACATTTGAAGAGCTCTAATTCCATATTTAATATCCTACTTGACAGGACCAGAATTAAATAATGTAACATGCTGGCCATGTGCTTGATATTATGGATACAAAAAATATAGTTCAAAATGAAACCATGTAAATATTATATTACAATTAGACAAAGAAATATTAACATATTGTAAAACAAATCCTTACAAGACAATTACTTACTCTGTTTCAAATGGGAGAAAGTTCACTGTAATAAGCTCCTTCAACAGTCTGAAATGATTACATAGATAATAAATCAGTCATATTATAAACTTATTGACTCTTAGACAGGATACATACTATCAGACTTATGCTAGTGACAACATATATAGAAACATGTCAATATTATATGCAAAATTACCTACATTGTATTTTAAACAAACCCTTATCATAAAAATTTGCGTATACATGTATTTGGCAAACTTACAAATTTGCCTTTACTGTTAATATCTAATTTATCTGGTGAAATAGATTATAAAACAGAGAAAAGACAATTAATCAAATAAGGCAATACCTTCATTTTCAAAGTAAACATTTTATGATATAATTACCTCAACACTTGTAGTAGAGCTGCTCCAAATACAGGTACATTCTGTAACATGGTGGAAGAGATAACCTGTTGTTTTCTTAAATAATCCAAGTAACGTTTGTTTGCTCTCCATCTATAAAAACATAACAAAAATATTTAACATACAATCATGTTTAATTTCTTTATTATATAAAACTTCTGCAATGTTCAATATTTATAACTTTTAGTTTAAATTATAACATTATATGAGCCGTGTCATGACAAAACCAACATAATGGGTTTGCGACCAGCATGGATCCAGACCAGCCTGCGCATCCCTGCAGTCTGATCAGGATCCATGCTGTTCGCTTACAGACCCTATAACAAGGAAAGAAACTGATAGCGAACAGCATGGATCCTGATCAGACTGCGCGGATGCGCAGGCTGGTCTGGATCCATGCTGGTCGCAAACCCATTATGTTGGTTTTGTTCTGACGCGGCTCATATATTTTTTATGACTAGAAAATGTTTTAAAATATTTTTGTATCAGAAATCCAATGAGAAAATTTTATGTATTATTTACCTATCAAACATTTTACGGATGAGGTAATGTTTGAAAAATGGTATACTGGATACAGCCTTCCATAAGACAGCTTCTCTCTGCCACTCAGCCAGGGTTTTACTCTCAGATGGAGCATTGGGTAATACATGAAGTACTCCAAATGTAGAAAACACAAAATGTTCATCTTCAACCTATAGTATATATTGTGTAGAAAATATATTCTTTTATCAAATGTTTTATACAAAAAAAAAATCTAAATTGTTGATAACAGGCAGTCTTACAGGCAGTCAACAGTTGCGTTCATTGAAGGCCACCTTTCCTTGTTGATCTTGTTTACCATATTTTACCTTTTTGAAAGATATAAACCATTACAATTTGACTGTGCCACAAATAAAAAGATACGAACCCCTACATATTAACTAGGCTCAACTGCTGATGCCTAATTCTGTTATCTCAATATTAAAATCCCTGTATTTTACCATGGACAATTCAAAATTCAAAGAAGAACATTTTTTATGTATAATGATTCAGCAGGGTAAGGGACAATAAACTGAAATGTCTTTGTTGACAAACAGTCTCTCAAAACAGGTAATTTGGCACTAAAATTATTCAATAGCAAAGTTGAAAGTATTGAAAGGTTTTCCATATGTGATATTTATGTGAAGGTGATCTTTAAAACTGATAATTGTACCATGTATATATTAATGTGTAGTTTAGCTTATTTAATAAAATTTTATACAGTAAAATATTTTGTCCTAGGGAATTTATCACAAACTAAATAAAAACATAACTACATATACAAACCTTATTCTTGTGGACACATATTAGATCGTATGGAGTGAAATGTCTGCTTGGTGCATAGTTAAAGAACAGGGATTTGATTTCTCCCATATGATGACACTTGACAAAGTAAGCCACTGCCTCTCTCCCAGTCATCTTAGGTACCTTTTCCTCCTGCAAATATACATTCAACAAGGTCACTAGCTACTAGGTAATATGAACATTGTCATTACCTGACACAAATTCTGACTGTGTAAAAATTATCTTGTATAATATGGTAAAATAATATTTGTAATGACATTGGAACTTTACTACAAATGAATAACTTGGTCACAGTGATGTTCGTTTTTTCGTTGTTGATTGACATAAGACATTTCTAAATTCATTAGCCATTTATACAATGATGATCATTGTCAAATCTTATCATAAGAACTGATGATCTTATAAATGGCCATCTGTATAATTGATCAATATTATAGCTGAAAAAGCTCAAAGCAAACAAGAGCTGTCGGTAGGACAGCATCGCTCGACTATTCTTAGTGCTTGATAGTAAAAAAAAATGCTTGATACAGTTACCTCCTCCTGTTTACAGGTTGGTGTCATGATGGTGAACAAGTGTGCAAAGATTCAAAGCCATATGTCAATGGACTTTGAAAATATTTGAGGTATTACAAAAACTTTAACGTAAATTCTAAGTCGAAAAAGGGGCATAATTCTGTCAAAATGCTTGATAGAGTTACCTCCTCCTGTCTACATGTTGGGGTTATGATGGTGAACAAGTGTGCAAAGTTTCAAAGCCATATGTCAATGGACTTTGAAAATATTTGAACTATTACAAAAACTTTAACATAAATTCTAAGTCGAAAAAGGGGCATAATTCTGTCAAAATGCTTGACAGAGTTACCTCCTCCTGTCTACAGGTTGGGGTCATGATGGTGAACAAGTGTGCAAAGTTTCAAAGCCATATGTCAATGGACTTTGAAATTTTTGAGGTATTACAAAAACTTTAACGTAAATTCTAAGTTGAAAAAGGGGCATAATTCTGTCAAAATGCTTGATAGAGTTACCTCCTCCTGTCTACAGGTTGGGGTTATGATGGTGAAAAGTGTGCAAAGTTTCAAAGCCATATGTCAATGGACTTTGAAAATATTTGAACTATTACAAAAACTTTAACATAAGTGGTTACGCCGACGCAGACGCCGACGCTCGGGTGACTACAATGACTCTAATTATTCTTATCGAATAGTCGAGCTAAATAATTATTCTTATCAAATAGTCAAGCTAAAAAATAATACTTCTAATTCTTCATAAACTGTATATAATCATCACAGGTAAAAATTGTAACATAATGAAAATTGAATGCTTGAAAGTTATAATAAAATTGTTTATAGAGTAACTGACCTCTATACGAGGGGTCTTCTTGAACTTTCTCTCAGCAGCAGTATATGTGGCTACAGTATTCCTGGGTGTCAGTTTATATCCTCCTGGCTCTTTATCTGGGGATTTCTCTACATTCTGTAAACAACACTGTAACAGTGTCACTCAGAACTTAAATACTGTACATACAATTTTAAAAGCACATTATGCCTCAGAAATGAATATGTTTTTATAAAACATATATATAAATAGCACATATAAATAGCATATGACATGTTTATCACCTGACAAAATAAGGTTAAATGGGAAAGTATTAGCCATAAAAGTAGCAAAATGTAAATAAAGTAGTAGTTTAACTTCATACAAAATCTGCTATAACATCCCATTATATCATAGTCTCTGTTTTTTATTTACTTCTTAGTTGTCCTTATGTCAAGAAAGGTACCATATACATAATCATATCCAAGTATCCAGTTGGTGACATAAATTTATTTCCAGTAAGGTATCAAAAATTCAAATATGAGCTAGAATGTTATATTTAACTCACTAACCGTGGTCTCATCAGGAATGTCTGTTTGTAAAGCCTGGGCTACTGGACCTAAAGCATGACTCCAGATTGATTCTCCTGTAATAGAAAACAAAACTCATTTCATAGTTTCTGCTAAACCAATATATATGTTAAATACAATGTGAAAACATTTAAAACTGCTAAAGGGAGACAGTTAAGAAAACAAATCATTTTGAAGACCTATCTTTTTTTTCAGTTATTAGTTAATGCTTGCACAGAACGTGTTTGCTATAGCTACTGAATAATCACAGTCACAAGTAAACCCTTATCAAAATTAAACAAACATGAAAAATAGCTAGAATGCTTTCATTCACAAAATACTAGTATTCAATGCATATCAAATAAGTTATGAAATTTTTAAAATATAAAAATAAATTATTTTGTTGCCTTCAAGCTACGTAAAAGGGGATTTTCTAAGGTACCAAATTTAAATGGTTAACCCTTCTAATTTGATTTTCCCCGTCTGGGGAAAAATCAACAAAAAATGTGGTAAAATAGAATTATTCAAGAAAAAAATGCTTAGATAGATAGGCTTAAAAACTCAACATCAATAGATTAGTCAATAATAAACTCTTTTGAACTATTTTTAATACTATATAAATTTGTATAACAAAAAGTTCTTACATTGATATACATAGAGTAGGGGTTTGTTCCATCAGGTAGACTTAGTAGTGTAGGAGGGGTGGGAACCATTTTCTTTACCCTCGGACTTGGCGTTTCAGCTGAAAATCTCACTGATGGAATGGTAACACAATAATTTTTCAGTTTTCTTGTATCACTCTCTTTAAGCTGCTGTATCTCCTGTGTAAGAAATGAAAACATGTATGTCAATCATTTAAAAGACATATAAGTTACAGAAAATAACACCTGAATTTCCAGCCAACCAAGGTGATCAGTTGCATTCTGTACTTACAAGAATGAATTCTACAAACTCACCATTCTATATAATTTAATGTTATTTCCTGCTTTATTGCAGACATATTTTAGACAAGGAAAATCTCATATCTTCTTTACATAAACTTTAAAAAATTATTGTTAGTTTCAAACAAACGTTTTAATTAAAGGATAAACCTAGAAATAAAATGTTATGATACAATATAACTAGTCATGAGAATGTAATACCAGCAATAGAAAGATAATAAAAATATTCAATTTCACTTTATTATCTTGCACATGACAATAATAAAGAAGAATATGAAACTTTATTGTTGATTATTAAAACATAACAAGACAATAACTTCTGTCATAATACCTTGATCTTGTGTCATATTTCCTTTTAAACATTTTAATTTACCTTAGGGAAGACTTTCTGAAGAGATTCTGTAATCTGTAGATCAAAGAGCTTCTCCCGATGTAACTTAACATGGTAGTATATTCTCTCTAAATAGTGGAATAACTGTAAATATATATATAAACATTGTAACTTTACATGGTAAATTCTAAATAGCAAAACAACTGAAAACATGCATGGTATTATTTTATTGCTTGAAAAAAATATGCATGACTGAGACCTTTATTTTCTAAACGAAGATACACTTGATAAAAAGAAGACATTCATAAAAGCCTAAAAGTATTATTTTACCCAAATATTGATGTTAAAATACCCATTTTTTTTTTTGCTGAAATTAGGCATTGAATACAGACGTTGATCTTAGTAAATACATCTTACCTTTTTTCTATCTAAAGACAATTATGATATTAAGATGTGATGTTTTGAAATTTTGCAGTGTCTATTCTAGGAGTGGGGTGGGGGGGATTCACTCATATTTTTAGGATTCCCCCTATTTTTTCACAGGCAGGGGGGAAATTTTACAAAGAGAAAGAAGGAAAATGATCAACAATGTAATTAACTCTCACTTTTCGATTAAAATCCCCGTTTTTCGAATCCTAGAATAGACACTGATTTTGTCAAGTACTGTATGTACTGCAGAAACAATTATAACAAAAGAAATAAACATTTTACAAACATACCTCTGCTCTCATATCATACAGGTCCAGATAACTGTTGTATGGTTCCAGTAAATCTATCACCTCTGTCAAATATTTCCATCCATGTCGACTAAAAAAAGACATCAAAATGAAAATGTATAAATGTATTTTATTTTTTATTTAAATACAGAATTTCAAAACTCAATTATATTTGGCCTCTGTAACATGCTGGTAGCAAATATAAATTGAAAAATTTAAAGGGCAGTTTCTAAACTTAAAGACAGTATGAAAACATGATGTCTGAACAACAGTCATAAACATCACATGAAGATTACAGACACATGTCTTGTCAAAATAGTGGACATTTCACTCAGCTTTAAACTTTAGTTTTAAAGTATATCATTTAATAAATTGAGATATACATATTTGTAAATTAACAAATATATTTTTACCTATACGGGTAGTAAACATGTATAAACTTTAATATAAATATGGAGATGTATTTAGCTTATAATACGGGTAGTTAACATGAAATGTATATAAACTTATATATAAATTTACAGATGTGTATTTACCTATCTTGCTGAAGGCAGACAACAAACACTGGAATAAGTTCTTGTTTTAAACATTTGATGTCATTTTCTGTAACTTCCTGTTGCTGGTCTAAATAATGGTTTATCCTGCAATAATGAAAACACAAACCAGGCACTCATTTATCAAACCATTTTTGTCTGTTATACATCAATAAATATTAACCTTTGTAAGTTATGTTGTTGTTTTGTTGTTTTTTCCTTCTCTTTACTCCTTGTTTCTGTTAAAAAAGAATACTTCCAAAATGCCTGTATGAAAGAAATAAGGTAGGAAATTACCCTTAAAGCAAACAGCGAATGTAAGGAATCATTGCTGAACGTATAAAACCAATCTTGAAATAGCAGAACAATATTTTGTTCCGGAACATTTTATTCTGTTTACATACAATATTCATGTGTTTTAAATAACAGGTACATTTTATGACACAACTCTTTTGAGAATTGACCATATGATTATAGAAACAATTTATTTTTACTGTTGATAAATTTTATAAAAATATTTCATTACATAAAGTGTTGAAATAAAAAGCAAACAAATGATATAATCACCTGGTCCTAATGTCTTTGGCCCATTCAGATGCTTGATCCCTTGGCGTTGGTGGTGAGGGTAGTTTGTCTTGACATACAAGACTACTTTGTCCCTCCCTTAGGGCTGGTAACTTTGGTGATGTCCTTGGCTCAAGGCCAACATCAACTTGTGATGTCATGTTTTCTTAAAACAAAGTTCTACTATATCATAGTAATTCTGAAAATTAAAACACAAATATATTTCGTTGTTGAAGACTATGATATTCCGTAGAATATGTTATAATACAAAATGTACCTCAAGCATCCATGTCTCTCTTAACAGTTTCAGGGTTCCAGATAATTTTTTGACACTGGGGTCTAATTACCCCCACTTTTCGGAATGTGGGGGGCGGGGGGTAAATTTAAATATATCATAAAAATACAACCCAACTTTTCGGAATGTGGGGGGTAAATTTAAATATATCATAAAAATACAGAGTAAAATTAAAGGACTTACTCTTTTTTAATGCACCATATTTTTATTACATTAAAATTAACACACCATTCTCTAACTAAGTTAATTACATGTATCTTTCTATTTGCATCATAACATTTCAAAATATAGTCACTTAGTGTGGTCTTTTTAATCTCTTCAAGTCTAAAATAGCATTCAACTAATATAGCGGTATTTCATTTTTCATTAAGGAATGAACAGAATGAATGATGAAAGACCGCACTTTTGTAAAAAATAATTTGATTCATTGAAAGTATCTCAGGTATAGAAGGCGAAAATATAAAATAAATATCTTTTATGTATTTCCCTGAAAGACCATTTAAAATTTAGCAGACATTCAGCATGAATTCCACTTCAATTGAAAGGCCTTTGTATATTCTTAGATTTACTTTACATTGTAGGGTGCATAAATGGATGCAACTAATAGGTAACCTTGTGCGTTTTTAGTTGATTTTGAAGCGTAAAAAACGTCAATTCATACGTTATCTGGAATGTTAACTACAACAAAAATGAATATTTAATTGTTCAGATAAAGTTAAGTATCTAACCAAAAATAACTATCTACTTTACATTGTTTGGTCATTTGGATTTTTATCCCCAAATCACCAATACTCACAATGGCCGACTTATGCAAATCAGGGATTTTTCCAGCATTTTGGGAACATGACCCATACCCATGGAATAGGGAATTTCAGCGATGTTTGTTAAAAATTGGGACAAATGCATGACTGAAATTTTGCACTGATAAATGAATGCAAACAATCTCTGTGAGTGTCTAGGATGGTATCTTCAAACAATTTACAATGAAGTCGTTATTTTAAAAAATTTAGAATTTTTTATTCAATATTTTCATTTTGTAACTTTCAATTGGGAATATTTTTCTGTGGATTGGGAAAATAATATACTAATTTCAATTGGGAATATAACCCAATAACGGCTATAAAATAAGCACAAAAAATATCCCTGAAATTAATGGAAATATAGTCTCAATGACATCTACAATGCATAGAAACCTCTACATCAAATAGCAAAACTGCAAGTCCCGACAAATCCACTAGCCCGCTAGCATTTGCAAGTAAAAGTTCGGGTCCAACTTGTAAAAAATTGATAAAACTCGCTGACAGGGCGAGTGAGTTTCTCCAGATCCAAATGATCTTTCTCTAAATATTTAATATAAATGAAGTTATTCGGTAAAAAAAATCAAACAGCAGACGCCATTTCATTCATCATACTGTCAACGGAAAACAAGAAATTGAGCTTATGACTAAATATAAAACTTAACAGAATGCGTATGATGAATTAATTCTGTTATGACAGCAGCAATCAACAATGTTTAATACATACGCATTCGGTAATGTTTTATACTTAGCCATGAGGTAGATATTATAGCCGAGTACGTAAAATTTGAATGGAATAAGTATTCAGGCTATGTTGAAGATTATGCATATAAAACAAGAGGGCCATGATGGCCCTGAGGTCGCTCACCTGTATATAGCCCCCCCCCCCCCCGCCCCCGGGCCAATTTTTACCCAAGGGCTTTTATTTGTTTATTTGAACAGACTTGGTAGACACCCATAAGAAGATGTTTCATGCTAAACATCTAAGTTCTAGCTCATTGGGTTTTTTAAAAGAAGATTTTTTAAGTTTTTACTATACACATATAGTTAAAAACAATGACACCCCTGGGGCAGGCCAAGTTTTGACCCCCGGGCTTTAATTTGTAGATATTTACTTATAGATGTTTCATGCTTATAATATCTAAACTAAAGCTATTTGGGTTTTTTCAAAGAAGATTTTTAAGTTTTTGCTATACACATATAAGGAAAATCAATGACCCCCGGGGCGGGGCCAGTTTTGACCCAAGGGCTTTTATTTGAACAAACTTGGTAGACACCCATTAGAATATGTTTCATGCTAAATATCTTAGCTCTAGCTCTTTGGGTTCTTTAAAAGAAGATTTTTTAAGTTTTTACTATATGCATATAGGGAAAATCAATGACCCCCCAGGGCGGGGCCAATTTTGACCCCAGGGCTTTTATTTGAACAAACTTGGTAGACACACACTAGAAGATGTTTCATGCCAAATATCTTAGCTCTAGGTCTTACGGTTCTTTAAAAGAAGATTTTTTAAGTTTTTACTATATGCATATAGGGAAAATCTATGACCGCCTGGGGCAGGGCCAATTTTGACCTCAGGGCTTTTATTTGAACAAACTTGGTAGACACTCATTAGAAGATGTTTCATGCTAAATATCTTAGCTCTAGCTCTTTGGGTTCTTTAAAAGAAGATTTTTTAAGTTTTTACTAAATGCATATAGGGAAAATCAATGACCCCCCTGGGCGGGGCCAATTTTGACTCCAGGGCTTTTATTTTAACAAACTTGGTAGACATTCAATAGAAGATGTTTCATGCCAAATATCTTAGCTCTAGCTCTTACAGTTCTTTAAGAGAAAATTTTTTAAGTTTTTACAATATGCATATAGGGAAAATCAATGACCCCCCTGGGCGGGGCCAATTTTGACCCCAGGGCTTTTATTTGAACAAACTTGGTAGACACTCTTTAGAAGATGTTTCATGCCAAATATCTAAGCTCTAGCTCTTACAGTTCTTTAAAAGAAGATATTTAAAGATTTTTCTTTCGGTTGCCATGGCAACCAGAGTTCTGCATGGAATTAAATTCTTTGAACAATTTTTAAAGGTGACCACCAAAGGAACATTCCTGTGAAGTTTGGATGAAATTGGCTCAGTGGTTTATGAGGAGATGTCATTTAAAGCAAAAGTTTACGGACGGACGGACGACGGACGGACGGACGACGGACGGACGGACGCCGGACGAAAAGCGATCACAAAAGCTCACCCTGTCACTTTGTGACAGGTGAGCTAAAAAGTAATATTATCATTATTGAACAATATGTAATTGAATAAAGCCAATTATACCGATATAGACCAGTAATTAGTCAATTTGAGTTTTGTTTTTACAAATTTGTTCGTCAAAAAGCAGGGCGAGTGCATTTTATGAAGGGTGAGTAAATTTGGAGGGTTTACTAGCCCGGCCCTTAAATAATTCATCAGGACCGGAACTGCACATGTTAAAAAAATCTGACACCAAAATCATTTAAAACCTAGATCTAAGAAACATTTGTCTTATAATTAATATGTGTTTCTGACCACTGAAGTCACACATTGCAGTTTTGTATAGCCGGTCTATCACTCAGGGTGAATTATTGAAAAGTTCTGCTTCTGTCAAAGACACTCCAACATTTTTTGGCGTTATTGACCTTTCTCTGATCTCTTGAAAGAGGGAACTTGGATAAAAAAATCATTGTAGTACATGCTATACAAGATCAGACAGTCAACATCAAACTATTTAATTCATTATCATCTTTAAGCAACATGAGTGACCTATTGATTGGCTTACAGACACTTCACCCCCCAGACACTTCACCCTAGGCCCTTTTTTGCAGACACTTCACCCCTCAGACAGTTCACCCCTCATTTTAAGAAATTTGATTGAGACACTTCACCCCTCATTTTTTTAATTTTGTGTTAAACAATTATTTATGTAGATTATGTTAAATACATTCAATAGTGATTGAGTATGTTTATTGTTTTAAGCCATTGTCTAATAAATTTTGAGTTGATTTAATTCTTGAAGTTTTGGTACTTAATTAAGTTTGATTTCAGTTTGATCCTTACCATATAATAATAATTGAGTTACGTTCATTTAGTGATGGTTTGTGCTTTAACCTTGTGCTTAATTAACATAACTGGTGCTATTTATTTGTTTAATAAATGACATTATGAATGATCTTTGTATTAAATGCAGGATAATTGTGTCTGATAATGATGATAAATAATTTATATTTATATTTACTATATTTTATAAAGCAACTGATTCATTCATTCATATTCATTTATATTCATTTTATTTATTTATTTAATTTATTTATTAAGAATAAATTTAATTTTCATACAATTATACCATTTTAATTCAATTATCTAATCAATTGTGAGATAACCGTTGAATAAACAACTAATCAACATGTGGAATAAACAAGGTGACATGCAATTAACACTTAATGGATGAAAGTGCTGTGATATATCATTTGGCAATACAACCAATTAACCTAAAACAGCTTTAAACTTAGTAAAAATAAAGGTAATATGCAAAAATTTTAATCAAATAATACTAAAAATAATAAATATAAACATATATAAGCATTTTGTTGTTGACCAACTTGTTTTATTTACTTTATAGAACAAAATTGGATGAGGGGTGAAGTGTCTTACTGATTTTGGGGGGTGAAGTGTCTTAAGGGGTGAAGTGTCTTCAAAATTTGAGGGGTGAAGTGTCTGGGGGGTGAGGTGTCTTGCTACCTATTGATTGAAGGGAATGGTCTATAGTGGAAAATTCTTCGTGGCAAATATACTCTTTAGCAGGTTATATACCAGGTCAGGATTATTTTGACCAGTTTTGTTTCTTGATATGCTTATCAATGAAAAGCTTTCAAAATTAATAAATTTTGAAATTAGATTTTCAAAAGAAAAAATTCATCCAATAGCATATTTATGACCAATATATATGTCACAGTTTCAAAAATATTATGTTAAAGAGGTTTAAACAGTTGGTTTTCCAATATTTTCAATCCAGAAAGCAATTCCACTGAATTTTGCTCATAAATCAATGATGTTTACATCACCCCACCCACTAAGAAACAAGCACCTGCTTAATGAATTAATGCATGTTCTGCTTAAAAACTGCGTCATATGAAAATGGCACCCGCTTAAACGACTAGAAAATCATTGTTAGAAACAAATTATTTATGGAAATAATACCATCAAAGCCTCTATTTATTTAAACATCCTCTTAATTAAAATCAATTGTTACGGCGTCTGTTGCCAGGTCGCCATTTGTTAGGCTCGCAGAAAATATTTCATAAATGATTTTTCCATTATAAAAAATTCACTAAAAGCTTAGAAAATCTGAACTATTTAAAACAAATTAATCTTAATTAACATTAGATTAATTTATCTAATTAAATTCATTTTTATAGCGTAAATTATCCAACCAAATTTCGTTTTTATCTACTTCCTGTTTTGTTCGCGCCTGTGATTTACTTTGTTGTGACTTGAAATTTTCATGAAAATGTCAATAAATTTACACTTTTCTTAAGAACGCTTATAGTCAAACATTAACAATGAACAGAAAAAGCAGGTATATACAGAGTTTTGAATGCTATGTTACATAAAAATGTGTTTTCTTTAAAGAAATCCCGACAATTGTTTTTTCGATATGATCAAATTGCACACCATCTCAGCAGCCAGTGAGGTCAGTGCTCTGCTGTCAATGCAATGGGCTGGGCTGCTGAGATGGTGTGCAATTTGATCATATCGAAATTTACCAGAGCGCAGTTCAGTCACCGCATCATTCCTGGGCAGGCCGTCAAGTAGTTTGCCAGTAGTAGTTGCCTTAACTTCCGCAAGGAACTGAATCTTTTGTACATGACAGACCAGAGGTAACAGTACGAATGACCGTAGAAATGATTTCATGATCAATCACAACAAAAGTGACCTGCACCATCCGGGAATTGAACCAGGGTGGCGCGATTCAGTGTCCACCGAATGCTCTTCAGGGTTCTCGGGGACGCTTATTTCGGCGTCCCGGTACGCATGTTTATTACAGCTGGACGCAAATATTTCAGAGCAAGGATTCCACGTACGCTTAATTTTGCCTGGGGACGCATAAACATTACCGATTGTTTACAACCGCAAATACACAAATGCGTCAGCGCGTGTCAGTCTATAGGTAGGCGGTCCTATGCACATCGACCCGTGAAGCGATTAGCCAATCAGCGATAACGCTTCCGATCATTATCACGCAATAGTGATCAGACTAATGTATACACGCGCTGTATAGTACATGTAATTACCAGATATAACACGAGATGATAATTTTATATCTTTGATCAACAGTTGATTGGAAATTAGCAAATTTTACCGACAAAAGGATAAAATTATCGACTATTTACGCCGCAAGTTTAAAGACTGTTTTCTCAAATTACAAATGAGTGTAATTTTGAATGATTGTCGAATATTTTCGGCATTTTCTACGCACAATTTTGCTTTAGATTCATTCTTGCAAAAACTTTTTATAAGAGTATTAAGAATTTAAGATATTGTGCCGAAATGCCAGGACAACAAACCAAAATACACATACGCTTTTCGTTGATATTTAGATTCTATCCGAAAATTGGTCCCGAACATCGGCGATTTCACGTTCGCCAGAAACCCTAAAAATTCGCAAAAATTCTCGGTTTACAAGCCAAACATGAGAAGGAATTGTTCCTTTAATATTTAATCAACATTAAATCTTTAAATATCGATCTTCAATTTGCCCCCTTTTAAAGATATTTGCTAAAATAATTGTCGATCGGATGAATCTCTTACACACTGTGTGAAGCTGTACACGATTTTCCTATTCATTCCGCTAAACGCTGCCTATATACATTTACGTTTTTTTACAAATATAAACTTTTTGTCTTTAGAGTGAACTTTTTTAACCAGAAAAAAATTTAATTTGGTATAAAAGTGAAAAAAAAACAACAAAAAACGATTTCCATGTGTTGATGCATTATAATAAGATAATTTCATAATAAATATTAACAACAAAACAATAATTATACTATGTAGTTCAGAGTTTCTTTTGAATAACTATAAACTTTGGAAGTCTTTTGAAGATTCAAAATATCAGCAATGCTATTGTGAGCATTGAATGACTAATCTGTAAACATATTAATTGCGACGCGCTTTTGGACTCCAACTTTTTCAGGGTTGGGAGTCCATGGACTCCATGTTTTAAAGTCCTAGTGAGAACCCTGCTCTTACTATTGAGCTAACCAGATGGCTGTAGCTAATAAGGTCTTCTGCGTAAAAATCAATTCCCAATCAGCACATGTGAAGCGCAGATGATAGCTGCACCAAACCAGCCTTGAAGTTTGATGACTTCGGGATAGAATTTGACCAAAGTATGGTCGCTTTGCACGAACAGGCTGAAGGTTCTGTCTCAGTTGATTTCATACAGTCTGTGGATGAATACCATACTGTCGCCAGGTTGCTGCTGCAGTAATACGCCTGTTACGTAGGTGCTTCAAGACAATATAGTTAACATCGGCAACAGAAGACATACGTGGCCTTACACTTTCTAGGACAGTCGGCAACGTTTCCTGCGACATGGAATCATCTCCATTAATGCTTGATAGTCTTTTAAGAGCAACCAAAGTGCCGGCAGGGCTTTTTTTCACAAGTTGGGGAAGCAGCCCAGCCCTTAATTTTGGGGAAAAATTACATGGTATATTTGCAAAAGGGGAAGAAAAAACTTGATGTAAATTCAATATTTGGGGAAAACTGCATGATTTTAAAGAAATTTTCTTTGGGGAAGCAGCCCTATACCGGCCCCTGTAATAGAGGGTAAAAAGGCCCTGGCCGGGATACAGCGTTTACTGACATGCCTGTTTTTAGCATCTTAATAGCTTGGTTTTGTTCGTCATTATTTTCTTCGACGGTTTATGAAAAATTCTGTGTAGTCAAATACTGACATAGGATATGTGCTGCACGAAACGCACTTGCAAAAAGACTTAAATGACTTTTTTACAGTGGGTCACTGCATGTAAAATCGGTCAACACATAAACCAATGATTATGTGTACATCTTACATTAGCCGTGTTTGTGTTAATACAGTAATGAAAAAAGATAAAAGAAAAATTATAAAATGGGTAATTTTTATTTTGGCTGAGTGTAATTAATGTTTTGTAGTATAATGTGCAATTTTTTATTGACAGTATTAATATTTTAATACTAGAACAATATTGAAATGACTGTTTTATCAAATGATGCACAAGAAAGAATTATGAAAAGAATATTTGCAAGTTTAAACAAGGTTTTAACAATACATGTGTCTTATTCTCATTTCGAAATGTTATTTTATTCTATAATCATGTAAAAAGTTTATAAAATTTCACGATGTTATTTACAAATATTTAATGTTTAATTTGGTGCATTTTCAAAATGGCGCCTATTGCCAAATTTTCTAAACAAGCATCTATGTTTTACAATAGATATGGCTTTAAAAACACTGTTTTCTGAAATATTTATCCTTTTTCACAAGTTATAATTTTTTAAAGAACATCATGTCGTTAGAATAATATAAATTTTCATTTTTGCTCTTGTATTTAATTTTTCGCCATTTGCTTGAACACGTACATAATTTGCGTAGAGCAAACTATACCAAGTTCTGCCGAGACATGTTGAATTGTAGCGAATAGGGTTTATATAGGGCGTTTCTGGACCATTCTATTTGAAAGACCCTGGTCTGATCCAAAACGTTAATGCAGCATCAGATGAAAGAAACTAGAAATGTGTCATCATGCCACGGATGCCCCCGCATGCAGCCAAAATTTCAGATGTTATAATATTTAGTTCCAAATTTGTTTGCACAAATAATTTTTTTCATTTTAAGTTCAAAGCCCTTAAAACTTTTCAATGTTAACACAAACCATTTTCATACAATGTTCAAGGCACTGAAATTATTCAGTTTAAACTTTTTGAAAATAGCATATTTCATATTTGTAGCCAAAATAATGGGCATTGGCTACATACATTTCAGTGCTGAAACTGAAAGTTCAAAATTTTTACAACATTCAAGAAAGATAAGTTTGTCCAAAATCATTGAACCACGACCAAATTCAAACTTAAAACTGCTTATTCCTAAGATGTATCTATATTATTTTCAAAGTGAAAGGGACATAACTCTGCCAAAAAGTCATCGAACCATGACCAAATTCAAACTTGACCTGCCCATTCCTTTGACATATCCATATATCAAATTTGAGTAGTTGGGTAGATAATGAACAGAAACTGTAAATTTCATATTATTTTCAAAGTGAAAGGGGCATTACTCTGCCAAAAATCATTGAACCATAACCAAATTCAAACTTGGCCTGGGCATTCCAAAAAATATATCCATATGTCAAATTTGAGTTGAATGTGTTGTACCATTGGGGAGATAATAAACAGAAACTGAAAATTTCATATATTATTTTCAAAGTGAAAGGGGCATAACTCTGCCAAAAATCATTGAACCATAACCAACTTTGAACTTGACTTGCGCATTCCTGTGATGTATCCATATGTCAAGTTTGAGTTAAAAGTGTTGTACCATTGGGGAGATAATGACTGGAAACTGAAAATTTCATATTATTTCCAAAGTGAAAGGGGCATAACTCTGCCAAAAATCATTGAACCATGACCAAATTCGAACTTGACCTGTATTTTCTCATGACATATCCATATGTCAAATTTGAGTTGAATGTGTTGTACCATTGGGGAGATAATGAACGGAAACTGAAAATTTCATATTATTTTAAAGTAAAAGGGGCATAACTCTGCCAAAAATCATCGAACCATGACCAAATTCGAACTTGACCTGTATTTTCTCACGACATATCCATATGTCAAATTTGAGTTGAATGTGTGCAACCCTTACTAAGATAATGAACGGAAACTGATGATGACGGAATGACAGAATGACGGAAGGACGGAATGACGGAAGGACGGAACAGGGTAACACTATATGTCCCGGCCATTACATGGCGGGGGCATAAAAATGTTAAAAAGGGGCTTATAAAGTTTTGCAAGTCAGAACTAGGTCAACCCAGTCCTTACATGTAGCTTTCATAGTACTCCCCATTTTACTCATTCTAATGTAATCACAATATGTAAAAATTTGCATACATAACACCACCTATCAATTGTTTCTACCATTAAAGTGAAACTTTTATAAGTGTTACTTTCTGTGTTGGGGAAATGTTTTCATTGCTTGTAAGTTTCTTAAAATGATATAAAAATCCACATCTTTCCGCCATGTGTTGGAAATATTTCAATATTTTACCTAATATTTACCAATAAAACTGTTGATTTCAAATAACTTTTTTTTAAAGAATCCAAAATTATTTTTTTCTTTTCCATATTTGTCCTAAGGACAGCTTTTTCATAATTGTCCTAAGGACAGCTTTTTCATAATTGTCCTAAGGGCAATATTATAATTATAATTTCAAAGACAAAGGCCAAGCTAGGCTGAGTCCTCTATTTTATTTTATTTGGTACACCAGTCCCTGATATACAACAAGAAAATGTACTATGAAACTAGCTCTTAATATTTAAAAATATGGAGGTTGATTTTGCAGTATTTTGTATTTTTCAGATCGAAAGAGAAAATGACAAGTTTGCGACCAAGACCTGTAACTGCTACAGTAACAAAACCAAAATGGATGCAGCCGGAAGCGATTGTTGGTCCAAGATCGGCCTCTGTAGAATCTCGGGGCTCGACTGCCTCATTAACTTCAGTCCTAGATCATGATAGCTACATCAGCTGCAGGTTTAAATACTAGATATAATTCTGTCCTTAAATATAAAATAGGGGATGATCATTATAGGAGCAGGTCTCTGTTATTTAACAAACATGAATATTATATGATATCAGAAAAAAAATGTTATGGAACAAAATATGATGCTGCTATTTAAAGATCCTGTATGTTGTAATTGAGGTTGTATACCACACTTAAGTGAAATTATATATATGTATATAATTATGCCTACAAAACAATTTTCAAACATCGAAGAATATGTAAAATATGAACTGCAAATATTTGTACATATTATATGTAATCATTAAAATATATGCATTCATTTCTTATTGAAAAATTTGACTTAGACTTTATAGAAAATGAATTTTTTATTACCTCCCTTTATTTACATGAAATGTTAAATTCGGTAATATCTTTATAAATAATGCTTTTTGGAACTAGCAAAATTTATAAATCTTAATTTGAGCATCATATTTATGATATAAAACTTTTAAAATTTGTGTTACAGGATCTTTAAGTTTAGTTTCAACTGATTTTCTGCATGTGTCATTTGCTGTTAAGGAAATATACAAAAATATTTCTTTGATAAAGATAGTTTGGGATTATTATTTTTTCAAAAATAAAAGATTAATTTTATGCATAACTGGTACTAGATTTATAGCTTATATTGCTATATACACTTTAAATATAATTTGGACATACTTTGAAGTTAAACATATAATGATAATTATTATAGTATTTCATCATGCTGTTATAATATTGATCAATTCTGATTACATATTTAACATAGCATAATAGAGTGTAAATTATCCGACTTTCATATTTGTTTTCTTTCTATATACAGCTGAAAATTAAAAGAATAGTAGAAGTTATTTTAAAGTAACATTTTGAACTTCTTTCATTAACATTTTGTTTTTGTTATAGTGATGATGAAGATGAGTTTGAGGATAAGAGATCTCCAAGACAATCTGAGGTAAAAAGGCGACCAGGAAAAGAAAATGTACCAATTAAAAATCAACAAGACATTCATAACAATACTTTTAATGTGAAGCATAAAAAAGTAATGAAGAAGAAAGTAATCAGGTAAGGATTTCTATTGTTTTCGATTTTAAAATTTGATTGTAGTATACTGGTTGACATATATTGATATAATGCTTGCACTTAACAATGTAAACAAAGTATTTTAATGGGTTGACCCTTGCACACAAAAAAATTGTCATATTTGGCTGTCTAAATTGGCATGGGGAATGGAATCTGAAAGTCTCTGAGATAACTGTTGAAAGAGACATGTAATTTCTTCCTACTGGCCATGAACAGGCTAAATCAAGCAAGTTTGCAACACTTTCATTGTTTCCATTTTGGGTGTTCTGTAGGGATTCTGTATCACTTTATTTTCAGATTATAATTATTATCACCTCATTTTAGAGATATTAAAGTCACATTAGGAGCAATAATGGGTTGATCTGGACAAAAAAAAATATTTTAATATATATATTTTTTGAAATTTCAGAAAGTTTGTAGAATCCTCTGTAACTGATGATACTGAAGCAGATTCTCCTGAACCTGGTATGTCTCCATGGGAACAGTGGCTGATTGATAAAGTGAAGGAAGATAGAGACAAGAGAAGAGAAGAAAGACAAAAAAAGAGAGAAGAGAAAAGAAAGAAAGATGAAGAAGCAGCTATTCAACAGAGAAAACTTCAACAAGCAGAGTTAGTTAGAAAAGAATGGGTAGAGAAGAAAAACTTTGAAGAAACTTTAAAAAAGAAAGTTGAAAAGCAAAGAGAAAAAACTGAGAAAATGATTAAAGAGGAGAAAAAGAAAATGGAATCTGTTAAAGCTGAGAGGATATTTGAAGAGTGGAAAGAAAAGAAGAAAGAAGAAGAAAAAGAGAAGAAACGAAAAGAGAAACAAAAACAGGCTGAAGAAGAAAGGTTAAGAAAGAGTCAGAAAATAAAAGCACAACAACAGTTTGAGGAGTGGTGTAGGAAGGCTGATAGTAGACCGAAACCCATGCCAAACAGTTTTGGATATACATCAGGAAAACTTACAGGTAGGAAAATTACTGATACTTAGGCCATCCTTAAAAAATGATTGTTTGCAGTAACCTGACCCAGAATTCTCAAGATATGTAGGTAGGTCGACACTCTCACAGTGTCACATTTTAAAATGAGTGTCCTTTGAAACTTTCACACTAAGGACTTTAAAAGAACGAGTTATGTTTTTTTGCACTGCACTTCTATTCAATGAGATCTATCTATCTATAAAGTTTCCTGATGATATCAGAGTTATGTCCTGGGTAAAATTCAAAGTGTAAAAATGAACAAAGGGCAATAACTCCAAAATTAGACCAGGCTTTGTTTAGGTTCTTCAAGCATTGCAGTTCTATCCAATTATATCTAGCTACCTACACAGTTTCATGTTGATATCTCTAATAGTTTTAAAGTTATGTCCCAGACAAAAGTCAAAAAGTAAAAATAAACAAAGGGCAATAACTTCAAAATAAGGCAAGGCAGAGTAATGATTTGTAAGCATTGCATTTCCACCCAATGAGACCTTTCTATCTACAAAGTTTCATGTTGATATCTCTTTTAATTTTAGAGTAATGTCCCGGACAAAGTTCAAAGTGTCAAAATGAACAAAGGGCAATAACTCCAAAAGTAGGCAAGACAGTGTTACAGTTCTAGTGCACTGCAAACCTACTTAATGAGATCTATCTTCCTACAAAGTTTCATGTTGATACCTATTATAGTTTTAGAGTTATGTCCTGGACAAAATTCAAAGTTTGAAAATAAACAAAGGGGGATAATTAAAAAATTAGGCAAGGCAGAGTTATGGTTCTTGTGCACTGCACACCTACTCAATGAGATCTATCTACCTACAAAGTTTCATGTTGATACCTCTTATAGTTTTAGAGTTATGTCCTGGACAAAGTTCAAAGTGTAAAAATAAACAAAGGGGGATAATTAAAAAATTAGGCAAGGCAGAGTTACGGTTCTTGTGCACTGCACACCTACTCAATGAGATCTATCTACCTACAAAGTTTCATGTTGATACCTCTTATAGTTTTAGAGTTATGTCCTGGACAAAGTTCAAAGTGTAAAAATAAACAAAGGGGAATAATTCAAAAATTAGGCAAGGCAGAGTTACGGTTCTTGTGCACTGCACACTTACTCAATGAGATCTTTCTACCTACAAAGTTTCATGTTGATATCTCTTATACATTTAGAGTTATGTCCTGGACAAAGTTCAAAGTGTAAAAATAAACAAAGCGGGATAATTAAAAAATTAGGCAAGGCAGAGTTACGGTTCTTGTTCACTGCACACCTACTTAATGAGATCTATCTACCTACAAAGTTTCATGTTGATGCCTATTATAGTTTTAGAGTTATGTCCTGGACAAAGTTCAAAATGTAAAATAAACAAAGGGGGATAATTCAAAAATTAGGCAAGGCAGAGTTATGGTTCTTGTGCACTGCACACCTACTCAATGAGATCTATCTACCTACAAAGTTTCATGTTGATACCTATTATACTTTTAGAGTTATGTCCCTGACAAAGTTCAAAGTGTAAAAATAAACAAAGGGGAATAATTCAAAAATTAGGCTAGGCAGAGTAACAGTTCTTGTCCACTGTACACCTACTAAATGAGATCTATCTACCTACAAAGTTTCATGTTGATACCTCTTGTTGTTTCAAGGTTATGTCCCGCACAAGAAAAGGGGCAGACGGACAGAAAGACGGACGGACGGACAAGGTGGCGACTATATGCTCCCCCAAAATTTTTCGGGGAGCATAAAAATTTGAGTTGTGTCAAATTGAGTCGGTCGCATTACTGCAAACAAACAAATACTGCAAACAAACACTTTTATAAAGATGGCCTTAATGTCATAAAAAAGAAGTGAGGGTGAAGTATTTCTTGAAATTCATCTTTACTGATGTTTTCAGATTTATAATTATAGGTCAAGGAATAAGATTCCTATCTCTAGCATAGACTTACTGAATTATTCCCCTTTGTATACCTTAAAAATGTCTGTTTGGCTTTTATTTTACTATCATCTACCTTTGACAGCTCCTGTTTTGTTGGCATTGACTGCAAATTTGATGGATTATTACAGTAAAAATAATTGTAACATTATTTGAAGAACTTAGCTCATAAATTGACTTGAATAAGTAACACAAGAAAATAAGTCCAACTTACATGAAAAAGATATTAACTGTTCCCATGAAAAACATTACAATTTGATATTGTAAATGTATAGAATTCAATTGAGATCTTAATAATATAATAACATTTTAGAATTTAAAAATTTAGGAAAAAAGGAAATGTCATCTTAGTTCTGTTGGCTATATAATGAAAAGATTAATATCTGAAAATAGTATTGTTCCAATCTCCCCGACAGCCTAATAAATAATGTGTCATTCATATAAACAAGAAGTTTTCATTCATGCTAGATATACTAGTTAATGTCAGATTAAATGTTGACATGAGTGTAAAACAGTTTCTGCCAGTAACTTGACACAAATTCCATTGATAAATAGTATATGTATTATTGTGACATTTAAGCTATTAAACCAAGTACACTACTTTAAGCATTTTTACTCAGATTATTTTGCTGGATTAATTGAACACAGTAATTTGTTTAGTATTTTATAAACAATCTTGGGTCATTTTCTGTAAATAAGGCTTGGCAAGTGTTTGTCCGCATGCCTGAAATAATTATAACTATTTCAACACAGTTGAGTTTTTTGTTTTATTTTCATAGAAAATGTTTGTAGAAATTTAAAAATCTATTAAAAAGAAAATTGCTAATAAAACTAAAACATATAAAACATATAATATATCACATTATTATAAATATCATTCTCTTCAAAAATATCAAAAGCAAACAAAATATAGTCTGTAAATCTAAATAGGTACATGGTAAATATATAAAAGTAAGAATTTGTACACATTGCGTAGATTTTTAGCACAGAAGGAATTTAATGGACAAATTTCTCCAAAGATAATTGTTAATGATAAATTGGCACTTATTTATTTTTTATATATTTGCCTCATGTATTAATGAATGGTTGTCCAGTTCACAGTTAGTGTTTTTTTTTAAACTATGTAATTTTGAGCTTCAATTGTCTGAAAGTTAACAGTAGAGGTCAAGAAAAAGCAGCTCATTCTTGTTGCTGACCCATTTCCTGTTGTCCTTCACTTTGTTCAACAGCTTCCTGTTGACTGGTATCCTGCCCAGTAGCTTCCTGTTGACTGGTTTCATCTTGTGTTTGCTCTTGGGTACCAGTGAAAATTGAAGTCAGAGATCCCCTCATTGAAGTTATCTCATCTGAATGTTCTTTATAATATGAAGGTGATCTTTGTTTCTGTAGAGAAAATAATACAAATATTTATGATAGGTATAAACTAGTTTCCAATATTATGATGCGAAACTTTTTGCTAGAAATTCCTATATTAAACTTAATACACTGCTGAATTTGCAAAAATAAATCAAGACCTATCCATTGTTATGATTGACAAGGTAGTTTTTTTTTGTGAAGAGCCTACTTTGATTATACAAGTATGCAAGCCAGTCTGACTGCAAAATGGTGAACATCTAGGTCTTTAATCATTGTAAGTGTATTAACTGTTGATCTAATATATTAACATATCAAGGTCAGTGTGTAAAACTTACAACATCTAAAGCCAGGGTGTCTGCTCCATGTTTTTGTAGAAGTGATACCATCTCTTCTGAGACTGCCATAGCGTAATGTAGAGGTGTTCTGTCCAACTATAATAAACAATATAGTATAGTAAAATAAACATAATTAAGTTAAAGCTTTATGAAAGGAGAATACAAAAAATAAACAAAGGTTTTATATCCTGTGTTTATAATGAAGATAAAACATGACTTATTGATGAAATATTTGATATTGTTTTTAAATTTTTTAGATTATATAAACTTTTTAAAGTGTATGCATTCATCTGATGGAATATTAACTATATTGCAAACATTAAGGCTATACAATTTATTATAGAGGCGTTAACTTATATTTACTTTCACTTACACTAAAAGTTAAAACTTAAATCCATTAAAAGATTATGTAGAAATTTGTATTCAGGTTGTTTGTTTTACTTACATTATCTTTACATTTCATGGCAGCAGGAAAATTGCTTGTTAAATGTTCCACAGCATCTTTGTGTCCCACTAGGACGGCTATATGTAGTGGTGAACGACCGTACTCGTCTTTGGCTACAGCTAGTTTCTTCCTCTCTAAAGCTTGATTTAGATCTCTGATACCCTCTGTTTGTACTGCTTTAAAAACTGCACCAATTCTTTCCTGTGGAGGAGAAGCATTTATGTTATTTATTTGTAAATATTGTCATCAAAATTAATACTCTTTTCTTGCTAAATAAATTTTTCTTAATTCTTTGTGAGCTTCAATCACAACCATTTTGTCTTGATGATTCTTGGTTATAATATATTTACATTGTACGTGTATTTATCAAAACTTAAATTTAAAGCTGTAGGTATATAATTAATGAGATTTTTGATCAACAAAACATGTTTTGTATATGACACATTATTAGATTAGTATTGTAGAGTGCATAGAAATAGACAGTAAATATAAAATGTTGAACCTGGAGATCTGGTAATTCCTTTAGGAAAGTTTGAGTTTCTTCAGGTAAACTTGTTGTCTGTTCTTTAAGTTTGTCAAGAACGACATCAATCTTGTCATAACCTTCCAGTAACAGATCTTGTAGCTTATCAAACTCTTCCATCTCTACCAGTTTCTGTACATACTTATCTGTAAATTGTAAGGTATAAGATGTTACAAAGTGTTGATAATTTGCTATGGTTTGAAAGATGATAATAATTATGTAATATCGTTAAATAGTTATGCCGACACCTAAAAATAATTAGAATGTTATATGTTTAAATATTTTTTACATGTATAAACATGAATAATGTATTGTTGAAATAAAAAAAAATTGATGTAATAAGATAAATATAGGAAATCAAGTAGAATCAGTTTTAGAATCGGACATAAAAAGTGAAATGTTCTGATATTGATATTTTTTGGAAGTACCACCGATGTTATGTAAGCTAGCTGGATAGCTTCCTCCAAAGTCCCTGTTGGAATTTAAAGCTGCAACAGACAAACCCGCAGCAGATAGGGGCAAGTACTTTAAAGTCATCGACCTTTTTTTCACTTGGCCTGGGACGCCCTTGATATTGACTTTGTTGGCAATTAGAACATAATAATGTAATGATGACTTATTCATGAATTCCTCTGTGACATTTACCAATTTCCTGTTTATGATTGCTCAATATTCAGGTCATAATAAATAATACAGATAATTTGTGCTAATTATAATTGTGTGTTACAAGGGAAACATTTGTGATGATTGATGGAAATCCTGGGAGATTTATAGAAAAGGAAATTTATTAGCAAAATGGCATACATATTTGTGATCAAGTTGAATGTAGCTAAGCTAGAGGCATTTGTTACTACCAGTACATGTATTTTAATGATGAATATACCAATTTCATTCAGAATTTTGGGAAGAAAAAAACATGTTTAAAATCAGCAGTTACATATAATTCAAGAGAATTCCAATTTTGAATATATTTTTTCAAATCAAGGATAAGAACATGAGTGTAGTGTAAGATAAGATAAAATTGTATGTTTTGTACTTTAGTTAGGTGGAAACATTATCCTGCTGGCCATGTTATTTCCTTCTTATTACAATACGATATGAAATAAAAAGACATTTTACGTACCTATTGCTTCAACATTTTCTCTAATGTTACTGTCAACAGCTATATCTCTTGGTGTTTTATTATTGACATCTCTATCCGCCGGGCTGTATCCCATAGACATCAAAGTGGTCAGGTCAGCTGATTGCTGGGCTGCCAGCTTGTGTAGTTCTGTCTGTCCGTTCTCATCTTTGTGTGATTTCTCTTTAGGAGTTTCATCTTCTTCTTTATCTTCCATGACAGTCTCCAGACCAGGTTGCTGAGACAAGGCAGCTTCTTTTGCCCTGAATAATTTAATTGATATGTAATTGATATTTATTTTTCTCATTAATTGAAAAAAAAGAAGTAATATTATGTTCTGTATTAAGGCTATTAAAAAAATTAGTCTGTTTGTTTTAAGAAATCTTCACAAAGGTCAGGGATAGACTTTGTTTATTAAGCTGTGTATGTCCATTAAATAGCTACCAGATTTCCTAATAACATCTTTATATGATAATGGACTATTTTAAAGTGAAAGTTGGGCGTGTACATTCAGGCAGATAAGGAGTTATTATTATCTTACTTTCTCTGAAGTTCTTCTTGCTCTTTCCTCTTCCTCTCCTCCTCCATGGCCTCTTGTTTTCTTCTCTCCTCTTCCTTCAACCTCTCTAGCTCTATTTTCCTCTTCTCTTTAATCTCCAGTTCTCGTTTCTTGGCTGCTTCCTCTTCTCTTATCTCATTTAATAAATCTTGTTGCTGAAATTATATGTATGAATAGAATGTGGTGATTCTGTTAAAATGGCTTTTGATATTGTTTATGTTTTTGTCAAGTTATATGTGTTAGGAGTGAGAACGTAATTTGTGTTTTGTGCAAGATAGCCACGTTTTATGTAGAATGATTAATATGTGCGACCAAAAGACTTGAGAATGTTAAAAAGTGAAAACATTTTGATAGAAAGATCATTTTGAAATGAAAAGGAGATGATGTTGAAAAGTTTGAATAGAGCATATTAATGAAAACTAAATATAAGCTCATGATTTTGCAACTAACCTCTTCATTCAACATACAGTATTTGACTATTTCTTTAAATTAGTTTTAGAAATTTAAGAGACAAACAGCATTATAGAAATGTTGATTTACCCTTTTGTTGTAGTTTGCATTTTCCTGGTATTTGTATAACCAATGTGCGAGATACTCTATGGGATCCCAAGGTCTTCGTTCTGATATCTCAGATAAAGCCATTGTCAATGCATGACCCAGATGATCAGCTACATATCTGCCATCCACTGTTGTAGGTGGTGGGTTTGGGCGGACATCTGGTGAAATGTACATCTGGACTGGTTTATTTGGATCTTCTTTCGGTTTTTGAAGAATTGGGGAGGAGCGGGGTGGAGGAGATGTTGATTTTTCATCAGCTTGCTCTTCTGTCGAATCTGCTTTTGTTTGGGAACTTTCTTCTTGCTGAGTGCTTTCCTCTTGAGATACTTCTTGTTTCTTTTTCTTTGATGTTAACACTGGTTTCCTGAGCTTTTCTTTTACTTTCTCCACTACTTTCTCACCAGGTAATAAGTCTGGGTCCTCATAGATGTCCTTGGGTGTTTTACCATTCTAATAAAATATTAATAACATATTTATTATTGTACTGTCTGTATATTGTTTGGACTCTGGTCATTGTTTATTTTCAAAGTAAACTGCATTATTATATCTTTTAAGTAAACACTAGAAAAATGCTTACGTCTATTGTTCCATGATAAAATAACATGTTTGATTTACAATGTATTTTCATAATTTTATAAAGACCAGTGTTTGAACATAATTATGAGTACTAAATATTGTTGTTGTTTTTTTGCAACTTGAGTTTATTTTCCTATTAGTTTGCTAACTTTCCTATATACTTTCAAAACAAATAAAAACAATTTTAGTGGGCATAGATAATTTTTATTTTCTATAAATACTCACAATATCTTTGACGTCATCTTGAGCACCAGCGTCTGTTAGAACTTTATAAAGGTGTCCAGCATCTCTAAGTCCAGCTGCATAATGTAGTGGTGTCCGATCCATCTGTTTATATAGAAGTTTGAATTATTATCTCAGTTACTTCAATTGAGGAAAATTATTCATATTTAAAAATTGTTTTACTTACCAGACCAAAATTATGCAGAATTTTATTCTCCTTATGATTAACTGTAAATGTATGTTTTGGATGATATTTATTATGTTTGGACCTTTTTTCCCAGAAAATTTGTTTGAATTATTCTATTTCATTATCTCCCTTTAATAAGGTTTATAGCCCTTTTAATTGTCTATTTATTAAATGAAGTAAACAAAGAGGTAAATCAGGAGTGTCACTTACATGATCTGTAACTGTTAGTGCTTCAATAAATTCTTTGGCAATTTTCTCAGCAATATCAGCTTCACCAAGTATTATGGCCTTATGGAGAACTGGAAGTCCAGTTCTATCAGCTGCTTTGATCAATTTTTTATCTTCCAGAAGCTCTCTAACATCATCCCATTTGCTCTCCTCAACAGCTTTATGAAGATTTTCTACCTTTGCCTTTAAGTTTAAAGATAAAAATAATGATTTGATATAATTTCCACATTAAAAATGCATTTATTGAAATACCTGAGTTTACATGATTGTATTATATTTCTCTATATAAATTAGCTTAAGTTGATATTATAATTGAGCTGCAAGTCTATTAAAAGGTTTTGGATAGGTAGACTTAAGATTATTGATTTTGTATTATATCTGTGAGATGTTATTTAAATATCACTTTTCTTGAAAATAATGATTATCACCAGTCAATGTTTCATTGAATACTTGAAACATCCGCGTATTATATAAAAACAAACAAAATTAATATCCTCTTTATCCTGTAGGATTATTGAAGTTTCCATAAGTGCTGGTATTTGATATGTTAATTGGGAAAGTTATTGCAGGATAAAATAGTTTTACCTTGGTATCAGGAAGCTCTTTCATAAACTCTTTAACTTCATCTTTATCATCATCAATGTCATCACCATCTGATAGCCAAATATCCAGCCAACCTTTCAGAGTCAGATCCTCAAGGTCAACTTTCTTGCTTCCCATGATTTTCTCTCTGACAAAATCCCGAAAAACGTGTTCACTCTCCTCGGGAAAGTCTTCATCTTCAAAAACAAGGTCAATTGCTGTATCGCCATTCTCATCTTTTACACTGAAGTCTACCTTCTTTAGTAGAGACTTGAAAACATTGACAGATTTCATCTTCAGAACAGCATTGTGGAGAAGAGTTCTGCCACTTTCATCTCGAACTTTAAAGTCATCATCATTATCATCTTCTTCTATTGTCTTTATAGCATCTTCTTCATTGTTTTGACAAAGAGCCAGGAAGATTTTGGAGGATTCCATTTTTGTATTGCTGATAAGAACAAAAGAAAATAGAGATGTTTGGATTTTAAAAAGGCAAGAAACTCATAACCTGTTAGGACTGAAAGTGATTAACCCTTGCCACCAGTATATAGCCAGGCCAGCCTGCACATTTTGTACAGTCTGACCAGGCTCTATACTGATAATAGGTGAAGTTTTGTTTATTGAAAAAGATGTTAAAAAAAAATTAAAGTCATTAAATCTTGATAGAGCTATTAAAGGAAATCTTTAAGGAACTTTTGTGTTTTGATTTATTTATTTTTGTCAGTTATAATTTGAAAGTGTCAAGAAATCATTATGAAGTATGTTATTCACCAAGCTTTATGCCAAATACATAGAAAAATATGAACTTAGTTTTTGATATTCATATTTTTTTTTCTTGATGTAAAATGTAACAAAAATTCCCTCCCAAAACTTTTCATGTCTCAACCTTACAATCTGAATATAAATATTTTCTTTTCTATAATTATGGAAAAAATAAATGTTAAAAAGCTAAAAATTCTTCAAAAATGTGTAAAAAAAAAAATAAAAGAAATTCCAAAAAAAAAAAAATATTTGCCAATTTTCATGTCAAAACATGAACTCTGCAAGAAGCAATTAAAATTGATTAAAAAACAATACAAGCTTTGATTTGATTTAAGAAGTTAACAATGGTAAGAAGCCTTGATCACAAAAGCTTTAAATCTTAAATCAATTAACAAACTAGATTTAAATTAATTTAAGCTGGTAATCACTATATAAATCAGGTATATATTACAGCCAGGTGAAGCTTATCTTAAGCAGGTTAATGCTACATAAACCCCTGATTTACAAGCTGATTTAAAGCTTTGTGAAGAATAAGAAGTAACTTTACCTTTTGTTTTAATGTCAGGATCAAATAACAACCTTTTGTACAGCAATTGGTGTTATATTTCCACTCAAATTTCGATATAAAACAAAAAGATTTTAGTTTCCCGATCACACACACAAATTGACTTTCATTGTAACCAGGGATTTATTTATCCTAGCAACCAGGTAGCCATTGTACGGTAGTCGATTGAAAAGGACATTAGTGAAGCGTGAAGGCCTGAATTGAATATCAAATATTTATCTTTATTTCTGCATTTGACTAGACATGTTGGGTCGAAACTTGAAGAGAAATAACATGGGATCAGCTAATTTAATTGTAGTGACAAAGTTTTGCTGTTTATTCATTATTCACCAATAATAGATTTAAATGGTTTTAATAAAATGCTTCAAAAATAAAATTTAGATATTAAGAGTTAGTGATTATAATGTTTGGCTGGCGTTGCACAGTTGAATATTTAAATGATAAAAAGAAATTGAATTAAAAGAAATTAAGAAAAGAAAATAGAAATAGATCTACGCAAATCTAAAAAGATAAGACAATCACATAACCATATTTTTTTGAAAAAAAAACAAACAAAAAAAACTATTGACCTTCAGCTATTATTTTGAAGTTTTATACCATAGTTTTATAATGATCCAATAATTAAAGTTTAAATATTGAGTTAGTGATGATTCGTTTGTATTTGTTGCACAGTATAAAAGATGTGAAAAATCAAGTATGAAAAATCTGAAAATGAAAGAAAAAAGAAAAAAATATTATGCATGAACTAAAGAGAAAGACAAACATTATATCATAATTATTATCTCTTTAGAGAAATTTGAACCTGAAGCTATTATTGTAAGGCTTTATACTGTATAGGCCACGGGTGGCAGTATCAGTGTTTAGACACCCCACCCCTATCTGCCCCTGGACCCCTACTACAACCCTTAAAAAAATAGTTCAACACTTTTAGGCTTACTATAAGGTACCAAATACAAAACCACCGATGAAATTATTTAAAAAAAAAATTTGTCCACTATCAAAATTATAGTTATTATCTATAACTATAATTTTGATAGTGGAAATTTTTTTTTGAAATAATTTCATCGGTGGTTTTGTATTAAAAAATTGGTACCTTATAGTAAGCCTAAGAGTGTTGAATTATTTTTTTTAAGGGTTGTAGTAGGGGTCCAGGGGCAGATAGGGGTAGGGTGTCCAAACACTGATACTGCCACCTGTGGTATAGGCTTAATACTCTGTATAGGCTTTATACTTCATAAATGAATAATATTGAAGATAATCTCCCTTATAGATAATTAATTGTACTCTATGAATTATTCATTGATGTAATGTTACAATAAGAGCTTTGTCATATTATATCAAAGCTATCAGACATGATAAAGATATATAATATACCTTTCATTTAAGTTAAATTTGTTATTAAATTGTAAATTAAATTGTATATTCAATTGTATTTTACAAGATTGAAAAATTCAATAATTTTCAGTTTATTTCTCATTATTTCACTCAATTTTATACCCATTATGGTGTTATGATGAATATTTAAATACCCTTCTTTCTGGAAAGTATGTGTTAATCAAATACAGACAAAATTATGTCAGGTTGAACAACCACTGTTTAAGCTTGGTAAACTGGAACATCAATTATCTCATCTCAATTTAATGGAAACCAGGACGGTTTAGTCTAAATCATCTGTTGAATACAAGCTGGATCAACTTGAAATAAATGTTTTAAATGCAATCATAACATATGCTATATAGGCTAGATAATACATGTATATAATGTTTCAAGTTCATGGAGTATAAATAATGCTTTTCTAATGATATTGGAAATTCCAGGAAATGACTGGGATTTTTTTTCACCAAAATTACAGCATTATTAATATATTGGATCAAAAATGTTAATTATGCAATAATTTGATAATTTGCTTTAATTGAAGACACGGTCACATACTCGATGCATTTGTGGTCAAAATTCTGCCTCAATTGTTACATGTGTGATGGTACATATTGTTTTTAATTTTTATGACTTAAATTGTTCTGCTTTGAATTGTCTGCGGTGCTACTTATGTGCCTGCCTGAAATAATGCAGGGAGGGGCACCTGAGTCCTTCCTCTACCAGTAGAGCTGGAAATGCAATAATACCTAATTCGCATTTTTTATGGGGGGTTGAACTTTAAACTGACAGACTGCACTTGAGCTTGAAATTTTGAAGATTGGGGCCTCTATGATAATGCTTGAAAAAGTGTGGGCCTCTCAAAGGATATAATATTACCTATCATTTTTTATACAATAAACACTGTGTGGTTTCATTATGCCATTTTCATGTTTTTCCTTTTGAAATGAAAGATCTTAAAACAGAAGAGAATGTTTATCAGCGCTTCATTTAGCAAACGTGTGTCTCTGGAATAAGATTTTATGATTTATATGAAACAATTATTGACTTCTACTTGCTCTCACGTGATACCTTGAGGTCATATTTCTTACTTTTAAAGTGTCACAATATATTCCTTGTCTAAAAGTCATTAGTTTACAATACAATATAGAATGATATATTATTGTATTTATACAGGTTACCATGACACCTGTGCCTATCCAGTACCAACATTCTACAATCCGATGCCATGGCAACCTATACATATACCACGGCCGGCATCAGAGAGAAAACCAAGAAGACGAACAAAGACAAGACCAAAATCTGCCTGGAACCCGGAGAAATACAGATAATGACAAACTTTCATGACAGCAAAATTTATTTATTTTAATATGTTCATAGAGGTGTATCATTTAGCTACAGAAAATATACAAATAGTTCATAGATTAAAAAACGTTGTTAACATACAACTTTGTTTTTCTTGTCAAGAAAACTATGTACAAACTTTTTTATTTAGAGTACCAGTAATAACCTCTTATAATGGTGAATTATAGAAATACATGAAATAAATTGAATCATTTTAAAGCACTATATCCTTGCAGAGACAGTTGTGCCTTAATGTGATGTCTTGAATTTATTTGTGAATTTATTTTTTATGCATTTAATTTAATATCGTTTCAATGAAATCGCTAATAAAGACTTTTTAGTCTACTGTTAATGTATATACATGTATATTGTAAGGATTTAAGGCATTGTCATGTATTGTATTATTTTCTCTTTTTCTCCACATTTTCTTATAAGACATAAACTTTTATCTGATTGTCTCCATGGCAACACAAAATGTTACTGTTTGATTTGTGATTTTATAAAGTCAAATATTTCATTTGGATTTAATGAAGTATATATATATTTTGTATTAATTTGCTAATGTCTCAACGGTATGTATGATCCCTTTGATCAGAATGTCAATGCTGAAACAATTTAAATTGACTTCAGTTTTGATATATAAATTTCTACATTTCTTCCTATCAGTTTTATCTATATCCAGATGTACATGAGTGAGACTTTAAAAAAAGGTTTGGAGCACTAAATACTGTATTCCAGTATATACCGGGCAAGGTACTTGACTGATTGAATGCTAAAATCTCGCATTTTCACCCAACAGAATGAACTTTAAAATGTCTAATTCTTCTCTACACCAATTTATATACTATAATGAATGAAAAATGTAAGAATTGGAGAAAAAAACGATATTTATCAATTTTGTGATCATGATTTCTGCAAGTGTCTAGAGATACTTCTCCAAAATGTTAACATTAACTCAAATAATAGGCTGGAAGTTAATGTTTATTTGGTTTGGTTTTTTCATTTATTTAAGAAATCCTCCATAATTCTCACTCAGATAAAGGCTTGTTTTAAATAACAACTTGTCACAATTTATTTTATGAATTGAGGCAGTGTTTCAAAGTAAATATAGAATTTTAGCTTACTTATATCACAGAATAAATGTACATGTACCTTACTTTGATCAAGTTTCCTTTCTTCAATTTCTCATGTTTTATTGTTTTATTTATTGTTTTAAGATTGAAACGTAAGACCTGTTTTTACTGTAGATTAATTTTAATGAGCAATTTATCTCTGAAATATCAGAAGAAAATGTTCAGGTGAAAGAGTATTGTTAGTTTAACTACGTGATTAAATATTTCCTATGATTTAATGCATCTATGTTTCCAGGTTTTATTTTCCGTATGAAAATAGAAAAAAATGAGAAACATTCTAGGGTTTGTGTATCAATTTAAAACGTCATTCTATGGAAATTTCAAATGAATTAATGGAGTATTGAAGAAGAAGAAAAAAGACAAAAGAAAAACAGAACATATTTATTCTTGTCAGGTTTTGCTTTTTTATTCAAGTCTTTAAAGCTTTATGTTTGGTGTGCATTGCATTTTTAAGATTTTTATTTTAAGAATGAATTAATGATATAATTTTTATATAATTCTTAGTTTAAAACTCTTGTTACACACCCAGCTATTTTTTTTTTTGATATGAAAGATGACATTAATTTTGTGTACAATATTTTATCATTTTAATGTTAGGTTGTCTGTAAAAAATTCTACGTAATTGAAAAGTTCAGGCTAAAATATGAAATGAAGGTGCTACATCCATGCTCCAAATTGTACATTTATTCTAGATCAAGAAGCAGTCGGTGTTTTAATTGACCTTTATGTGACATTTTTGTTTTTAATGTTACATGTATGGACATAGTCATTTCATTATTGTTTACTCTGTAATGAATAAAGATTTTCATTGTCATTTTTTTAATGGAAAATTAAAGATTTATAAATGTTAATTATGTTTGTAAATGGCTGTTTTCATCTTGTGCATAGTAATTCTGTTTGTATTAGTATAATCTAACTGTATGTTTATCAGTCATTAGGTAATTACTAGTACCATTTAGTTATTTTATTTGTATACACTGTGTATTTTGTTTTGTTATTGATAACATTAAGCTTTATCTTTTATTGATTAATGTATATAAAGTTTTCACCTACTAACTACTAACTGACATACACAGTCTGATGTTACATCAGCAAAGACCAAACAGTACCATTAACTTGTAGTCTACACTACATTGTCTACACTACATTTAGTTGTTCTGATTTCAAATATGATGACTGGCCAAAATAGAACATTGTCCAGTGGAGCTTCTTTTAGGCCATTGCCCTCATTGGGGATCCTTTTAGGCCATTTGCAGTGGAGTTCCTTTTATTTATTATATAATATCAAGTTAAACGTTAATGTGTTAGCCATAGTGGTAATAAATCTATGTCAGACCCACATTTTACATTGTTGCCATCCAACCAGGTTCTAAATTGTTAACTAAGCTCAAGATTGATATATTTGTATTTAACACCCCTGAATTCACAAATGGACAGTTCCAAATCCAAGCCAGGGCAAGTTCATTTCATAAATACAGTCAGAGTAAGGCATAATGATAACATTTTACAGGAGAGGGCAAATTCAGGTATAAATTGGTGATGCTTTTTGTCATAGTAAATTATTTTTTTGTAAATTATTTATGTTTTAATTTAAATGTTTGCTTTTTGCTTTAAGTGACAATTATTTATGTTTATGTACATTTTTAAAAAAAGTATTCATTATCATTCAAGATATATTGTTAGCTTTTATAAATACATATTTCAGTTAGTCAGTTAGAAAATGCAATAGCAAAATCCTGATTTCCGTCCATTCTAATTCTATCTAGATCAAATAGCATGTAATTCTCACAACTCTGTGTGAACAATTCAAAATTAATACTTCAAACATAGAACTTGTAAACCAGAAGTTTTCTACTTTATAGATCTCTAAGTCTTTATTTTTGTAGACAAATTTTAGTATATATATAACATGACTGACTAGAAGAATATTAGACAGGGGGGATATGTCAATAATGAGACTGACTAGAAGAATATTAGACAGGGGGGGATATGTCAATAACATGACTGACTAGAAGAATATTAGACAGGGGGGATATGTCAATAATGAGACTGACTAGAAGAATATTAGACAGGGGGGATATGTCAATAATGAGACTGACTAGAAGAATATTAGACAGGGGGGATATGTCAATAATGAGACTGACTAGAAGAATATTAGACAGGGGGGGATATGTCAATAATGAGACTGACTAGAAGAATATTAGACATGGGGGGATATGTCAATAATGAGACTGACTAGAAGAATATTAGACAGGGGGGATATGTCAATAATGAGACTGACTAGAAGAATATTAGACAGGGGGGATATGTCAATAATGAATTTAACTTAGAAAGGTATGATTAATCTACCGGTATGTAGCATCATGATCCTTTGTCAATATAATGTCATTATAATGTTATTATAAATTGTTTTTGATATTTTGTTTCAGTTAACCTCGGGTTATACCCATGAATACACTGCTACAATTTTAGATCTGAAAATACTTCTGTCAGCTGTAGGTTTGGTTAAAAAAAAGTTTCTAGCACAGGAATGTTGTCAGTTTATATTGTACATTTTTGCATGTGCTGCTCATTTGCTAACCATTACTAGTTTTACATTATTACTTTTATTTGTCTGTGATAGATATTTATCTTTTTTTGTGAAATAAATTATACTTTAACATGTTGGCAGTTTTATCTTATTTTATTAAAGGTTAAAACATTGTCCAGTACAATTATTCTGAGTATTAGTTAAGTATGTTATTGGATACCTTCTAAGTGTTTAGAGATGCTGACTTTGATTCACTTACTGTTGTCTGTCAGTATTCGACTCTTGCCAGAGACATTCAATTGTTTCCAGAAAGGAATCTGTCAAAACGCGTTAGAATTAACCCAGGTGACTGTTTATTATGCATAAATCGTGGGCCAACAGTTGGAAGTTGCTACATATGATTTAAATAGTCTGTGTGACTGATAACTTGTTATCTCGAATTGTAATTGACCTAGCATTTTCTTAGTAACATTGTGTTAGAAGGCAAAAAGCTGGTTATTGACAATAGCAAAACAATAGTAATATTTCTTCTTACTACCCTTCACAATAGAGCAGAGCCATGAACTACAATAAGTGCATTTAAATGTTGAAATTACCCGTCTGTAGATATAAAGATTTTATTTGAAGTATGATTAAACAACTCTGTTTGAATTCTAATTTTCATTGCTATAAAGATACCAGCAGGAAACACCATTTATACATAAGAAGTGTCATATTTACAAGGAAAATATCTATTAAGAAACAATTACATTGTATTGTTTGCCAGATGATGTATCGAAATAACATATTAAAAGTTTACGCTATATAGGGTAAGGAAAATACTGTGTGTTTCACATATTGCACAGTTCCAGTTCAGATACACAGTAAGGTAAGCACAAGTTCAGACACACAGTAAGATAAGCTCAAGTTCAGATACACAGTAAGATAAGCTCAAGAATAAATACATAGTAAGATAAGCTCATATTTACATACACAGTAAGATAAGCTCAAGAATAAATACACAGTAAGATAAGCTCATATTTACATACACAGTAAGATAAGCTCAAGTCTAGATACACAGTATGATATGCTCAAGTTCAGACACACACTATGATAAGCTCAAGTTTAGATACACAGTACAATATGCTCAAGTTTAGATACACAGTAAGATAAGCTCAAGTTCAGATACACAGTAAGATATGCTCAAGTTCAGACACACAGTAAGATATGCTCAAGTTAAGATACACACTATTGTAGGCTCAAGTTTATATACACAGTAAGATAAGCTCAAGTTAAGATACGCAGTAAGATAAGCTCAAATTTACATACACAGTAAGATAAGCTTAAGTTTAGATACAGAGTATGATAAGTTAAGTTCAGATACACAGTAAAATAAGCTCGAGTTCAGATACACAGTAAGATAAGCTCAAGTTCAGATACACAGTAAGATAAGCTCAAGTTTACATACACCTTAAGATAAGCTCAAGTTTACATGCACAGTGAGATACTGTGTGTTTCACATATTGCACGGTTCCAGTTCATATGCTCAAGTTTAGATACACTGTAAGATAAGCTAAAGTTTAGATACACAGTAGGATAAGCTCAAGTTCAGATACAAAGTAACATGAGTTCAAGTTTAGATACACATTAAGATAAGCTCCAGTTTAGATACACAGTAAGATGAGCCAAAGTTTAGATACACAGAAAGATTCAAGTTTAGATACACAGAAAGATAAGCTCAAGTTAATATACACAGAAAGATAGGCTCAAGTTTAGATACACAGTAGGATAAGCTCAAGTTTAGATACACAGTAAGATCAGCTCAAGTTTAGATACACAGTAGGATAAGCTCAAGTTCAGATACAAAGTAACATGAGTTCAAGTTTAGATACACATTAAGATAAGCTCCAGTTTAGATACACAGTAAGATGAGCCAAAGTTTATATACACAGAAAGATAAGCTCAAGTTGATATACACAGAAAGATAGGCTCAAGTTCAGATACACAGTATGATAAGTTCAAGTTTAGATACACACTATATGATAAGCTCAAGTTCAGATACACAGTAAAATTAACTCAAGTTTAGATACAGAGTAATATAAGCTTAAGTTCAGATACACAGTAAAATAGGCTCAAGTTAGGATACATACAAAGATAAGCTCAAGTTCAGATACATACAAAGATAAGATAAACTCAGGTTCAGATGCACAGTAAGATGAGGTCAAGTTCAGATACACAGTACGATAAGCCCAAGTTCATCTACATACAAAGATAAGCTCAAGTTTAGATACACAGTAAGATAAGCTCAAGTTCAGATATGCAGTAGGAAATTTAACACTATTGTACGAAAGACACGGCGTTTTTTTCTGTTTTCCCCTCCATATGGATTTAGAATTAAATGAACTATGTTGAAATATATTCTGCGTTGACGCCATTTGGTTAATTTACGTACATGACATGTCGATACAGTGTATATTTGAGGTATATTTCGTTGCTGAAAATTTTAAGTTTTGTCTAAATATTCGATCTCCCCAAATGCAGTAGTTTATTAAACAACAACATATATTTCACATGTGTAACGATTGTGAAACATAATACTTCCGGAAATTAACTATACATCTACTAAAAATACCAAACTTGTACAGTTACATAAAAGCATATTTTTATTAATCAAATGTTTTCGGTCCTGTAGAAATTAAAAAGTATTTTTGCGAGTCACAGCTAGTCTTCTAGTTCAAATATATAAATACACAATGTATATGACCAAATTAAACCATTGATATTGACGCTTGAAAACTAAAAATCCGCAGGGAATATTAACTACCTCTATAGATGATTTTAGTTGACAATAAAAAAGTTCATTACTTTACGTCACCTTGGAAACGAACTTCATGATAAATGAATAGATTTGTATTGATCGTTTGGTATCGACATAAATACAGATTGACTGATAATTTCTGATGAAATATTAATTTACTTAATTGATGCCTATATGAAAATTTCGCAATTGAAATACAACGAAAATCAGGCTATCAGAAAACTATCATTGTTTCCTGTAAAAAAGCTCTCTAGAACATTAAAAGAACTGTGAAGGGGAAGGCAGCTTGCTACTTAACAATGTCATACTTATATAGGTAAAATGACGATGAGATGTTGATGTAACTAGAACATTATATGGTATGTAATGGAAATCACTGCATGAAACCCTGTAAATACAAAACGTAATGATTGTGACTCTTTATGTAATTTTTATTTTGACAATAATGCAGAAATTCATTACACTCTAACTAACTGATATACATGTATACAAAATGAAACTTTTCTCATCTTGGTCCTAAAACTCTTAAATTAACTCGATCCTTACTAGACAAACCTTAGCTTCCCAGTTGTTAAATTCCTGACTCGATCCACACTAGGTAAACTATCCGATCCTCACGTGAACCGTGTTATACCACCTATAAAACCTCATTAGATACATCATTTCATCATCACTCCATCCAAAGATCCTCACTCCTTTAATAATAATATATCTCACACCCTGAACTATTTGATATTCACTCTTACTACCTGAACTGTCCATTACCCACACTCCTTAAATTACCCGACCACCCTCACTTCCTTAACGATCCGATCATCACTCCATGGACTATTCTATCCGACACTCACACTCTGAACTATCAGATCTTCACTGCCTGAACTATCCGGCCTACACGCCCTGAACTATCCGGCCTACACGCCCTGAGCTATCCGGCCTACACGCCCTGAACTATCCGGTGCGTGTATCACTTCCAGAACTATACAATCCTCATTATGATCACCCGAAAAACATCCGACTTACAATTGTTAAATAATCGTGTTTTTTTTTCTTTATGATAAAGGCCATGATACATCTACCGTCGTTATTATTTAATGGATAATAATGCTACAAAACATACGTAATTAGTTCTACATATAGTTACAGGAACCACAGAATGTCATTACCGTTGCCTTTCTCGGAATTGTCAGATTGTTCTATCTTTTTCCGTTACACAGTGGCAGAGATTGACAAACTGGGCTGTGTTATAATTATATATTAGATTGGTATCACCATAAATAGGAGATAAAATAAAAAATAAATCATATAAATATATATATATAATTATATCAAAGGATTACATACACTATTTTAAAAGGATAAAATGCCTGTCGGAGGTGAGAAAAGGTAAAGTGGTTTATGAGCATGATTTATTTCCGCTTAGATTATTAGTTCTATGTTTTTCCACATGCACATTTTGATTTGTGATTATTATATAATGTACTTAAGGTTATTTAGCATTCTAGGGAAAAAAAATTTTTTTCTTCATATAAATATTAGAAAAAATCTTAAACATGCATTATTATGAGTGATTTATTTCGATGCTTGGTTTATTTTAAAGTAAAAAAAAAACATTTTTAATAAACAGAACAGAACAAACATGAGAATGATAGATCTACACATTCATATACCATCTGAATCGTCAGTTTCGTGTATTTCCTTTTTTAAATTTAATTTTCGTTAAATTAAGGAATGCTGTCAATCGTTTTTTTTTTATTTGTGACTGTCTTCATCAACCACTGTAGTTGACAGTCGATTAAAACCAAAGAAAAGCAAAATAATGAATTTATCATATCACTCAATTTTTGAAAATTATTTTGATTCATTTCTTTAAACAGACATATACTTGATTTATATCATTATTTACATTTTCCAGCGCATGTCATATAAGAGCATTAATACATATCTAATAATGTTATTTAAAAACTATTTTTGTTGAATTTAATTGCAAAACAATCGTCACAAAATTAAAAAGAAAACGTGAAAATAATGATGATGAAGTCACAAGTTGTAAAGTTAATTTCATCAGTAATTTATTTTGTCTACACACAAAAAAAACTAGTAAAAGGTGAATGTTTTATGATACTGAAATGATTGTTTTGGAAAAAAAGTAAAAGAATGAAAAGTAAAAAAAAGAAAAAGAAAAAATATTGATTCCTGCTTAAAACAGCGCTCTTCGATGGTAAATTTAATCTGCCACACCCAAGATAATTGCAAAACAAAATGCGTTCATGACACCTGAGGAAAATAGATATTTATACAAAGGGGAGAAAATTAAATTCTACAAACTCATCAAATAATCCATTATGAATAATAAATTGTTCAATATTTGATCATCTGAAGATAACTGTTGATATATCTAAAGTGAATTTGTCTTTATTCCATAAATAATTAATATGTTGATAGTATCATATATGATAACAAACAAGAAGATATAGAGGATATTTGTTTAGTTCAGTGTAAGATCGGAATATATTTCACAGAGTGAGCACCAAAAGGTATATTTCACGAGTGGCGCAGCCACAAGTGAAATATAAATTTTTGGTGTTCACAAGGTGAAATATATTTCGATCTTACATTAAACTAAACAAATTTTCTTTTTATTTTATGCAAAGAAACGTTTAAAAAGACATTTTAACCCAGTACTAAAATGAAAAGGGCGCCTAATAATAAAACAACGTGACGTCATTTACGACGTCACGTCATTAAGTTGGTTTCCAGTACTGTGAACGCTTGTATTTCACTGAATCAAAGTAACGGGCTCAAATATTCAAATATTCAATTTGATAATTTCACTGTTTAAAACAGTGAAATTATCAGTTTTTATTTCACTGATATATTTCTACATAAACCACCGAAAAGCATGTAATAAAATAATATTATTATGGAGGCTGTTGGTCATTGTGAGATACAACTTTTGATTACGATCATTTTAATATTTAGGTTATGATAAATTTGTTCTAAAACAATCAGTTTTATATATTTGTTCATACTTAATCACTAACTCACTATCAACAATGCTTTTTCTTCAAGAAATAGTTTATAAGTATATGCAAATAATACATTTCTATTGTTTTTATCCGTATTTGAAAAAAAAACTTCTGGAAACTGTGTCCATTGTAGACCATTTCACTTTAATGTAGTTAATCTTTGCTCTGTCAACAACAACAACATAAACGTTTATTCGTGACAGACAGAAAATAAAGTTTTACACAACGTCCTGGTAATTAACATTGCGACAGTGATGAAACATCTGCATGTGTTTTTGTGAAGAAGGCAAGCTATCCGTTATTTAAACATAGAATATCAACCGGTATGTATGTTAAGTAAGATTTTTTTTTTGTCATGGCAGTTAATTGACTTTTGAACTGTTTTCGCTCTCGCCTAAAAATAACGAAATGATATTCAATATATATTTATTAATGTGATGAAAAATCAAGAAGGACTCTTCAGCCAAAGTTTAAAATATTTCTCTTTTTGTTGAAAGCAATTTAATTATTCGTAAACTATTCTGTTGAGATGTAACCCATTCAAGCGACACGGGAAAATGCATAAATAGATGTACTGTGTAGCTCTATTATCTGAACTGTTCAATAAAAATGATCTGCAATTTTGAGTAATAGGCCAAAGTTTGTATCAAACAAATTAAAGTTGCATTTTCGTGCATTTTTGTTGAAATCACACATAAAGACACACAGACATACACATTGCGCGTAATTTTCTGGAATGGCTGACTAATGTAAACAACAATTAATCAATGTAAAACAAAATATACAATACAATACAATACAATACAATACAATACACGATACAATTTATACTTTACATAATTGTTTACATGAGTGGATTAGTAAGATCAATTTAGCATGAGAAAAACGTGAAAATCGTGAGTGACTCTCAAATGAAAGTGAACTTTTTCAACTCATGTGTTAATCTGTTCATTTCTTTATTTATTAACTTAATTCCATATTTATATAAACCCACGTGTACACATCCACAAGTCGCACGAGATCTTCAAAACACCCATCTACTGACCTTTTCTGTGCCACACTTGTGAATGTGTACTACGTAAATTGTTGTATAAACGCCCCTTTGTTGATAATAATAATAATACCTTTTCCACAATTTATATTCATACCATAATCTGCATGCAAACTGCCATGTGTATACATATTCGATATTTGTCTAAGTAAATAAATCATGTTGCTCTCATGTATATGTACTGTAGAACCTGATTATAAATAAAAGTATATGTCTGTCTGTCTGTCTGTCAATATAAAAATTTGTAAACACCGATAAATCGATAACTAAATGTAAGTGAATGGAATAGCCAATCGGTAAGTCATAATGATTTACAACCAAGTATGTAAAAGCTCTTTAACGAATAGCAAAGTGTAATTTGTAATAGTTATAGTATATGAAACGTGTAAGTTGCGAGGATATAACACTGACTGGGCGACATCTCGGACTGTTTCTGCAAAAAATTCGTCTCGGCCTTACTGCCTCGCCATTTTTTTGGAAGCAGAAACACCCCTTGATGCCGCCCCAGCCAGTGTTATATCCTCGTAACTAACTCCTTTTATATACTATAACTATTACAATCATGTTTTTTAGAATTATTCTAAAACACTTTGCGATTTGTTTTAAGATATTATATGAATTTGTGTTTAAGTTATTCTTTGAAAAGTACTGTATTTGGTCTTGAGTAAAGTCATTAACTTCATTTAAATATATGGAGAACATTCAAGTTTTTTCTATTAATACAGGATTTGTTTTCATCGAGTGGTATGAAAATACTTCAAGAGTGCGAGATACCACGAAGTGAAAATAAATCCTGTATTTATAGAGAAAAAACTTGAATTTTCTGTTCATCATATACATTTTTTTCTATTTTTTGAGATGACAATTTGAAAGGCTTTTCCCTTAAAGTTTGTGTATTGGCTGAAGTAAGAGGAAAGACGTCCAACAAGACACCAGTGAAAATAGAGAAAAATACATTTTACTGCACTGAAAAATATATATATTTTTACACTGAAAATACGGAAAATGAAAATAGGTATTTTATTTCAACAATATTTCTCAATAGTTCATTTAAAAGTATATAACAAAAATGTTTATTAATTTCGGGAAATATATATTGACTGGTATCCGGATATTAGAATGTACTGTTTAAATTAGCTTCCGGTGCGTTTCATATGGTTTATCGGACATTTTCAAAACTTTTATTATTATGTACTAAGGTATTATGGATTAAATAAAATGCGTTGCAGTGAAACAGATTTCTCGTATTTTCACTTGTATCTTGTTGGACTACTTTCTCTTAAATCCCACCAATACACAAATCAAAGGAGAAATCGGTAAAAGGAGAGAAAAATGATTGTTTATTTTCTTAAGCCTCGATGCAAATAAATCCCATATTTATGAAAAAAAAACAACTCATTTGTTTCATTGCTAAGTTGAGTTGACTACATATTTCAAAAGATTGACTTGACCAAACAGTTGATAGTAAAAAGACTGCCCACTGTTTTTGTAAATTGAACGTTGCATAGATCTAATTCCGATGGATATTTACAGAAATTTTCTTGGACCACGTGACTTCTTTGTCGTTTATGCTAAGTAAATGATTAAATTGACAGGAATTATGGCAAAACGTAGATTTAATTAGAATATCACCTGTTCATGCACTATATAAAATCCATATCACCCACAATATGCCACTCACGGTGGGCATACGTATTATTATTATTTTGTATGATTCCGTAAATTGTAGGGTTATATTGAATGAAACTGTTGAGTTTATAGTCTGACCTATTTTCGTAAACTTAAAACGTCACCCTTAAGATTTTTCAGGATTTTTCTCTAAAGTGTTTACTTTTCTTGTAAAAGCGAAGTTTGATTTCTCTATGTTTATTGTTCGTAGCCATTGCCAAAGTAGTCTTCATAAGACATGTAAGAAAGCATGTGTCATGTTTCTAAAATGTACATGAGTTTCTCGGGGTCGTTCATGATTATTTGGCAAAGCTGGATCTACAAAATTAACATTTTAGTACTTTATGGCATTTTTTTTTACAATTTAGCTATCATTAATTCACATTGTTCACATTGTTCACTAAATAATAATACCGCAATGATGTCTACTGGTATAAACTTAGCCCCGTTAACCCTTAGAAAATGCTATATTTTTTTTCCAAAAACTTTCTATCTTTTGTTTTTTTTCACAGTTTAAAAAAGCAACTCATTTGCCATATACATATTATTTAAACTATCTGTTGTATATTTTGCTATGTTTTCAAATGGTATATAAATTTAGTGAATATGTATTTTGTATGGAAGTCAAAATACTACTTTGTTTACATTTTGCTACCTTTACGACACGTCACTATATGTTCAGTGCTACTTTTTTCAAGAATTGAATATCTAACATGCTCTTAATCCTTTATTAAAACATTAACAATTGTTAACATGTTTGGCATTTCGAAATACTTTCAAAAATATGGATTTCTAAAGCATAATGTGCCTTTAAACATTTGTTCGCAAACTTAGAACATCTGACGTCATCTTTACGTCTGTTTCCCGCGCTTTAATAAAAACTGTTGAAATAAAGACTTTTAAGTTATTATTCAAAGTCAATAATAATATGAACTTTTTGTCAAAGTGAAAACATATCATCAGTTTTATTTCTTCATAGGATTAGTATTTCCTAAAAAAAAGAAAAAAAGAACAACTCAAAATCAAATCAACGCTAAACTTTAGAAAAATAATGACGAAAACATAAGGTCAAATACGGTGGCATAGAGGTGACATTTGCAGTTTTATTTTATCTCGTGGTCACGACTTATTATCTTGAGGCCTCAAGATATTATCTCGTTGCCACGACTTATTATATCGTGGCCACGACTTATTATCTTGTGGCCTCAAGATATTATCTCGTGGCCACGAGTTATTATCTTGTGGCCACGACTTATTATCTCGTGGCCTCAAGATATTATCTCGTGGCCACGACTTATTATCTCGTGGCCACGAGTTATTATCTTGTGGCCTCAAGATGTTATCTCGTGGCCACGACTTATTATCTCGTGGCCACGAGTTATTATCTTGTGGCCACGACTTATTATATTGAGGCCACGACTTATTTTCTCGTGGCCACGAGTTATTATCTTGTGGCCACGACTTATTTTAGCCAATGAAAATGGTCGTTTCATCTTGAACAAAATTTAATATCACACTGGCAATAGCAGTCACAGGAGGGGCGTGTCAATCACCACCATATATTTACTTAAGTTCACGCATTTTCCCAGAGACGTGCTGAATTTCAGTAAGGCTTATCAGCTAGTATATCACTATTAACTGTATTGACCACATTAACACGTCCACTGAGTAGAGTCTTGTCATCACTAATTGGCCCTCTGTATTCTTATCTTATGGTCCTAACGTTTAAGGATCAAGTTTCTATAGATGCAGTTTTTCATAAAATACACTCACTTTTATAAGTGGTCATCACCAGTAGGAAGTTAGCAGTAGCATTGAGCAGTAGCAGTAACAAAATTATAAAACATGAAGTTGGCAGTAGCAGTAGCACAGAAGTAGCAGTGACAAAATTATAAAACGTGAAATTGGCAGTAGCAAAAGCACAGCATAAGCAGTACCAATCAAAGAGGAGATCTTAAAAGAATTGACATATGTCTTTGAAACTTGTATACTAGTATGTCAGTTTTTATAATAAAAAAAAGAAAAAGGTTCAGATAACCCGTCAAAGTTAGTCATTTATCATTGTGACATTGTAGTATATCTTCAATAATAACTATCTAGATACAAGTCTTTAAAGGGATTCGAATCCACAGGGAAAAGGGGCAAGTTATTTCCATGAACGACCTTAAAAGTATACATAAACCGCATATATTTCTTAATCTAATCTCAATTAAATTAGATATACCGTGCTCATCCTTGAAAATTAAAATCACAGATTTTTTTTTAAATCTATGGTATTCTAACTTAATGCGTCTAACTTGAATAAAGAAATCAATAAACTATGTACAGGAAGCTGCGTTCCCTATAACAGGTCAGGTAATCTTTACTTAAAAAACTGACAATATATATATTCATGGTGAACACCTATACTGTGTAGAATTTTAAACATAACATATCTACTATCTTTGAAGTCAAAACATGTTCATTTTATGTTTACATGTACAAAGGGACAGTGTAACAATTATCAATATTTTCTAATATTAAATTTAAGCAAAGTATATCTTTAAAGAAGAATGAAAGAAACACCTGACCATACAAAAAAAGAAGAAGAATAATCATAAAACGTTCCCTTTCTTCACCGCCGCAGCGCTTGACCCGCCGCTCTTGTGAAAGCTGTGGCCAGTGTGATATAAGGTCTTATTGATATTAACTTTTGTTCAAGATGAAACGACCATTTTCATTGGGTGAAATTAATCGTGGCCACAAGATAATAACTCGTGGCCTCAATATAATAAGTCGTGGCCACAAGATAATAACTCGTGGCCACGAGATAACATCTTGAGGCCACAAGATAATAACTCGTGGCCACGAGATAATAAGTCGTGGCCACGATATAATATCTTGAGGCCACAAGATAATAAGTCGTGGCCACGAGATAATAAGTCGTGGCCACGAGATAATATCTTGAGGCCTCAAGATAATAAGTCGTGGCCACGAGATAAAATAAAACTGCAAATGTCACCTCTATGCCACCGTAGTCAAACGCTAGTAGTAGTAGCGGTAGTTTGCACTAAATGTCCATGAACATGCTCAATAACATTTTCAATTTTGCCTTTTTGGGCGTTCTTTAAGGTTACCATTGTTTACTATTTTAGTACATAGAGGATATTGAATGAGTGTAAGTTCAATACTGAATTTATTGCACAAGTTATTCAACAAGTGCAATAAATTCAGTAATGAACTTACACGATTTTAATATTCTATTTATCACATACCCAAAATAAACACTGTTTAAAGTGAAATAAGAGTCATTTTCATTGACGCGCCAATAGTTTAACGCTAACATTTAGCGCGTCTTTACACTATGTTTGTATAACGCTAATGACGTCACGTCAAAATATATGCACGGCCGTGCAATACCATATTTACGGAGTCGCAAAATCGGCACGGGTGTGTGATAAGTATATTAATAATATTCCTCTGCTTGCTTTTGCGACTCTGTAAAATTTTAATATGATATGAAAAGGCCGTATATTTTTACGTTACCTCATTTGCGTTATACAAACATAGCGAAAGACGCTCTAAATGTTGGCGTTATATTATAAGCGTGTCAATGAAAAAGTAATTCTTTTTTACTGCAGGCTCGCATAATATAATTTTATTCAAATCGTTCAATAAATTCAGTATTGAACCTACAGCCATTCGATATCTATTTATTTCACTCCTTATAAGATGTGACAAATGAGCTTTGCAACACATGATGTTCTAAAAGAAAAGATTATTGGAACCGATCATATAAATTTAGCCTCGTTTAAATTTCTCCGAGTTCAAAAAATACAGACTTGTTCTAATCCGTCTAACATTGTTTTCATTTTCTGAGTTCAAAATCCATATTGTACTCAAAGTAAAACAAAATCTGTTAAACGATTGTTGCTTTTCATACATTATTGAGTACAATACTGATAGTATATCGTCCAATATAGGTTCGGCAGCAGTGTTCTTGTCCAATATAATTCAGTATTGTACTCAACGATGTGTATTATCCTTATAGTTCTATCCATGGCTGATATGTTTTAAAGGATTTATCGTGCCCACTTGTATATTCCCAACAAAGTATATGGGAATTATCCCATATTATTCTTTTATCATTCATTGTATGTACATATGGGAGTTATGGTACAAACATAGAAACTTGTAGATCGAATTGTACTATGAATGAAGTATATGCTCACCTATATGTTTCTTCCCGGCGGTAAGTTTAAACTAATTTTATATACATACATACATTGTTAGATGCATTCTGCACACGATGCAGACATTCTGTAATTTCACTTGTTTTTGTACGGGTGAATTAAGAAAGATTCTTACAGTTTGTTAGATTATTTATTTATATATTATTACATAAACCATATATCTTAATAGATTGAGCTTTATTAACGTTCAGGCATTCAAGTCTGTTTAAATGATTATTTGATGACTTCTCCAAATAGATTGTTTTTTGTTGCTTTTTTCGTTGATAAAATTCACATTATTTTCCGAAAGTTACTCATTAAGTTAACCACTATTATAAAATGTTTTGGCAATTGTTATGACTAAATTTGATAAACAGTTATACATCATTCATGTTAATTTGATAATACGCAGCCACATATACCGTAAGCTTGTGTTAACAACGGTGCAACCCCAGTCAGGTGTTTGTCAGTCTCAACATCGATACATTCTACATTTGAGAGAGCGTGCCCCATTGCAGCAGAACTCTGACCTCCTAGGATAAAAAGTTTGTTGTCAAGGGTGACAGTGACGGCGTCGTGACGGGGTACGTGTAATGTCTTGTATCCAATCCAAGTGTCAGCTTCGTCACTGTACCGGAATATAGAATCAAGGCTTAACGGCTCTCCATCGCGTATCACAAATCCGCCAACTAAATACAGCTTTCCGGCAATCTCCACCATCGATGAGCCACACAATGCAACCGGAAGTGGATATCTAAATGTCCAGGATCGCGTTCTTGGGTTATAAACTTCCATGGTGTTCAAGGCTAGTTTTTCATCCATGTCCATCATACCGCCGGCTACAAATAGACGTCCGCGATGAGCAGCAGCAGCCGGACTGACACGTGCCTCGTGCATACCTTCAGCAAATTTCCATGTATTACTCATCTGGTTGTATACTTCAACCGTATTACAGCTCATACCGATGCTATCTTCGCCTCCGATCACATAAATAATTCTATTTAATACGACAGCCGCATGTCGATATCGCGCCGTTCTTAACGAAGCAACTTTATCCCATTGGTCATTCGTAACATCATACCTGTAACAATCTTTTATCGGCACGGGACATTGTTCTTTCGTCGTCTGACCGCCCATCATGTATAGATATGGATCCAGCAAAACTATGCCACTGTAAAGCACGGACATTGGAATACGGGACCTTAGGCGCCATGAGTTTAGTTCAGGATCTAATTGTTGGATGCAGTTGTTTACACAGTCCATTCTTGAATTATTTTCATATGCACTAGCGCCACCTGCAATCAATATTACGGGAGGTACTGGTGGTGGTGGAAGATCAGACTCTGATTCAGACTTGATTGAGGATAATTCCGTTAAGTTCCCGGTGTTTTTCTGGTGTTCAGGAAATTTCCCTCCCTGTGTTGAAAGGTATGTGAAAGCGGTAGAGGGTATGCGACCTACTTCGTGGTCGGAATCTTTCTTAGGTATTCTGTCATGGAAAGTAGATTTCTTTGCGTTTGATGAAGAACCTGAATGATTTGTTGTGCGTGTGTTGTTCCTTTGCTCCATAAGTAGGTCTTCAAGTCTTTTCTTTTTCTTTGCTTTATTTGTGCTAGTCTGATCAGAAAATTTACTTGTCGGCTCAAAGAAGTCTATGATATGTGCCAAATCATTCGACACTTTTTTGTTACTTACAGCAGCACCCTTTGACACTTTTTTGTTACTTACAACAGCACCCCCCTTTGAAAACTTTTCAGTCAGTGTTTTCACACATGGGCTTCCCTGCATTTCTTTTGTCATTGTAGAACTACTGTTGTTTAATGTACTTTCCATACTTGAATCTTCTCTTGTAGTCTGACTGTGTGCAGCGGGCTCTGACGTGGAACGTTTTGAACGGCGAATTATGTCCGGATCATTATCCGAACCACAGTCTTGTCCGAACTTAGCTGGTTGAACGCTATGTACCTCGTATTCCATTGACGTAGCCGTACAAGATAAATCTGCAGCCGTTTCTGAGGACTCGGCATCATGCTGAGTTTGGGCTGTGCTAATACTTATACCTGTGTTCTTCTGTACATTATCATGCAGCAAACCGCTTTGAGAAACTACAGTTGATCGACTTGGAGTGCTTCCCTCATCAAACAAAGCATGATGTCTGAATGCATTGTAGAGCAGTTCTTTACATTCTGGAATTTCAAAAATGAAGTTCACTGATTCTACCTGTGAGACAATATCTGAAGGAGCGATGTGAGCAAACCTGATAAGACTTATCAACGGGATGGCGTATTTGATGCGGTCAGTACGTTTGTAGTCAATCCACTGTGCACATGCGCGGAATATTTGTAGTTCGTTTGGTTTTGTTAAAATATCTGACGATATAATGTCATAGATATAATTGAACTCACTTTCAAGAAATGATGACGTTGTTATTAGAGCTGAGAAATGCTCATGAACATATTTGTCAATTGTAGACATAACACTTTTAAGTCCAAACCTTTGTGCGGCTTTTCTGTTTCTCACAGCATTGTTCAAGTTTATTTTCATTAAAAAATTTATACACAGATCTAAAAGCTTTCGAGCGCCCAGATTTTGACTGATTTCCAACACTTCTTCAATATTTGCGGATGTTAGTTTCAATTTAAATGTATAGAAGAAATCCAGCACTTCATTCATTACCTCTGCGCTAACATTTGGTATGTCATACTGATATCTCGTCTGCCTTTGTGCTTCAAACTGTTCACAACTTGCGGCCAATACTAAACGATGAACATGAAACTGAGTACCGCCTGCGTGTATAATCACATCACACAGTTTTCCATTTTTCCACAACTTGTAAATATTAGTTGATAAACTACTTGTTGATGATCTCGTACTTATATCTGATTGATCTAATGTTATGGAATTATTCGTTACATTGGGTTGCACCAAATTATTTTGTGACAAAGATTTTCTTCTGACATCCGCTTCATTGATGTAAGGCTTTGGTTGAACCACAAACGCCCTGTTTTCACTGTGTCGCCGAAAATGCTTCTTTTGTTCTTTTACATCGCTGATTTCTGGACAACTTCTCCTGTTTGTAGAATTTGGTGCCGAATTTGTAATTAAGCGTCTAGTTTTTGGTGTACCGCCGACTGATTTGGACTTCGAGATATCTTTTGTTGGAATTTCTTCAAAAGCGATTTGTTCTCGCCTAGTTCTTGTTTTTCTCGGAGTTCCCGGCGTTCTTGATCTTCTTCCACTCATGGTTATTGTATTATAATTTACATTATTTGATCTTTTTGCGGTAACATCTACTTTGCAGCCATTTTGTTTAACGTTAAAAAACTTCCGGTTTATTGATGACGTAATTTAAACATTTGTGACGTTTACGTACAAACATTCATTTTGGCGCCCGGTGAACGCTTTTATACAACAACAACAACAACAATGACAATAATAAAATGACGATGATGATAATAATAATAATAATAATAATAATAATAATACTGTACATAATAGTAATAATAATGATGATGATGATGATGATGATGATGATTGCTTATTAATATTATACTGTATGCTATAGGATATTAATAATGATAAAAAATAATGATAAAAGCGCTATAGAACTTGTGTTATCATATGTGTAATTCCGGCGTTATAAAATAGATATCACTTGAGCTTAATTATTTTACAAAATGTTAGTTGAGTTTCCAAGTAATTTACCTGTTGTTGTACATTTCAATTACATTGTAGAAGTGTTAAGTATTCGCATGTATGTACATGTGCATGCAGTTTGTGCAAATTCACAAATACATCTTTTTATCATTTTGTTTTATATTATTTTTAGCAGTAACTTTGATGATATAAACAAGATTGAGAAAGCGGAGGATGGAGAAGACTGGAAAGGTAAAATTCATTAGATAATTTATTCATATTCCCCTTACAATGAGATTTCTAGACCTGTCATGTTAAAAAACCTATTTTTCGAGATTAATGTCTCACTTGATAAAGGTCTAGACTAATATATTGCGTACAAAATTTCAGATCATTCGCTCACTCCGTTTATCCAGAAATTCTCGTTGTGGAAAACGACCTAAAATTAAAAAGCGTTGCAACGCTTTTCACTCAAATCTAGCTAAGAATAGCACAAAAATACGATTATAATTTATTTCTGAGTGTATTTCTTAGTTATCTTTTGCCATTATTTCTGTTTAAAGTGCCCAAGTTAACCTATGTAAGAAATTCAAATATTATGCTTTACGCTTTTGGATCTCATTTGAATTCCTTTAAATTAGATAATTTGTTTATTGAATTTTATTGTTTTGTTTCGTTTTGTATTGTGTTTTCTCACACACTAGTGCCGATTTTGCGACTCCGTAAAAATGGGATTGCACGGCCGTGCATATATTTTGACGTGACGTCATTAGCGTAATACAAACATTGTGTAAAGACGCGCTAAATGTTAGCGTTATACTAATAATAGTATTGGCGCGTCAATGAAAAATGACTCGTTTTTCACTTTAAACGGTCTTTATTTTAGGTATGTGATAAACAGAATATTAAATTCGTGTAAGTTCATGGACTTAACGCGGTCTCGATCTTACAAAACGTTTTGAAATTATAAAACCGTAGTTTACCCTATTTCGCTCTAACGGTCAGTGTAACTATTTCATAGAGACAAATTAAATTTAATCACATCTTACTGCGAACATCTCACGAAATTTACCGAACATTTATCGAATGTTGATACATTGTGTGTATTTTGACTTGATAGTTGTGACAAGATTATATAGAGGATATTTGTTTAGTTCAGTGTAAGATCGGAATATATTTCACCGAGTGAGCACCAAAAGGTATATTTCACGAGTGGCGCAGCCACGAGTGAAATATGAACTTTTGGTGTTCACAAGGTGAAATATATTTCGATCTTACACTAAACTAAACAAATTTTCTTTTTATTTCATGCAAAGAAACGTTTTAAAAAGACATTAAACCTAATACTGAATGAAAAGCGCGCCAAATAATAATACAACGTGACGTCATTTACGACGTCACGTCATTAAGTTGGTACCCAGTACTGTGCACGCTGGTATTTCACTGAAACAACGTAAGGGGCTTAAATTCAAAACAGTGAAATTATCAAAGTGGTAATTTCACTGTTTCAAACAGTGAAATTACCAGTTTTATTTCACTGATATATTTCTATAAACCACCGAAAAGCATGTAATAAAAGTCTTAAAATATTGTAAGCAGCCGACAAATTATTCTGCATTGTTACATGCTTTTCGGTGGTTTATAGAAATATATCAGTGAAATAAAAAAACTGATAATTTCAGTTTCAAACAATGAAATTATCAATTTGATAATTTCACTCCCGTTACGTTGTTTCAGTGAAATACCAGCGTACACAGTACTGGAAACCAACCTAATGACGTTTAATTATTATCTGGCGCGCTTTTCATTTAGTATTAGGTTAAAATGTCTTTTTTTAAACGTTTCTTATGCATATAATAAAAAGAAAATTCGTTTAGTTCAGTGTAAGATCGGAATATATTTCACCTCGTGAACACCAAAAGTTCACATTTCACTCGTGCCTGCGCCACTCGTGAAATATACCTTTTGATGCTCACTCTGTGAAATATATTCCACAGACGCTTGGGGGTCAGATCCTGCCCCCAACGTGATACGCCCCTGTAAACACTCTACCAAAACTATTTTAATATTTAAACACGAATGGTACATCTATTGCAACGATAAAAATGGTTTTCAAACAATTTTTACATATATGAAAAAATACCGTATACCATCAAGTCTCAATAAAGTACTGATTTGATATTGACGTGACGTCACTTGCGTTTTTTTTTACAAACATTATATAGTTTTAAAGCGCGCAAATTTTAGCGCGCGTCAATGAAAAAGTAATTCATTTTTACTGTATATAAACAATTCTATTTTGGTAGAGTGTTTACAGGGGCGTATCACGTTGGGGGGCAGGATCTGACCCCCAAGCGTCTGTGAACTAAACAAATATCCTGTATTTATTATATACCCGTGCCGCGTTTACGTCTCTATAAAAATGGCTTGTCACGGCCGTGCATTTGATATTGACGTGACGTCACTTGCGTTTTTTTTACAAACATTATATAGTTTTAAAGCGGGTATAAATTTTAGCGCGCGTCAATGAAAAAGTAATTCATTTTTACTGTATATAAACAATTCTATTTTGGATAATGTTATAATTAGTATATTATATTTGTGTTGCGTCAAATACTAAATTTATTGAACTGTAGAGGCTCGCATATTATAATTTTATTCAATTCGTGCAATAAATTCAGTATTTCGCATAATATAATTTGATTCAGCTTGTTCAATAAATTCATTCAATATCCTCTGTTAAAAGTCAGAACATTCTAAGCAGACGGCATATTATTTATTGTTTCATGAATACACTATTGTCTAGGTATCAAATCAAATCATGACAGTACTAGAATAGTTACCTTCTTTTTTTTTTTACAATCAATTATTCTCTATGCATCGAATCTTTACTCTTGCCATTTTCTAAGAAGGCGTTTTTTGTTAACTGATATTTGACATGATGATATTCTGGCCTTTGAAAAAAATAATTACTACTAATATCTAAAGCAAATATAAGAAACAATATGTGTTTCAGAAATTGTAGTTTTATTAATTAATTAATTAATTAATTAATTAATTAATTAATTAATTAATTAATTAATTAATTTTCTTTGCTTTGCTTTTTTGCCTAAAGTGAGATTTTTCCATTTTTGATAACATTACCTCTGGTTTAACATTGTCTTCAGACATTGACTTGATCTTTTGAAGTTGAATTTAACATTATGTTTCTTTCGTTTAGGTAGATTTTGTTCAGTTTTGAATCTGAAATAGACTTCGCTTTTATGATCTCTTCTATGTGGTATCATTTGTAAAAGAATGATTTTCTTTCGCTGCAGTATCATCTAAACAAAAAGCATTACAATTAGTCCACGGGGAACCCTGATATCAATACGTTGAAATATAAAAATGTTAGATCTATCAAATAGCCACTCCAGGGGAATCTATATGTTATGGAGGTTAATCGAGAAATCTTTTATTATATGTAATATGTTGTATTACGTTGTCTAGAAATCATTAATGTTCTCCAGGAACGCTGACAGGAACGCTGACATACAATTGTTACGTAGTTTGAAGAACTAGTATCATAAAAGACCCGGATAATTGGTTTCATTATTTATATAACCATTGGATAACATTTATGAAAATTTTCAATATCGTAAATAGATTTATAAAACCCCACATGAGCACAGTGCTATGACCTCCGACCATTCCGCAGTCTATAAGCTTAAAACTGTCAAGTAAAAATTCTTTTTGCATTGTTCGGGGGTTCAAACCACTGTCAGTGTACGACATATGTTTATAGCGAGTTCCTTAACTATAAAATATATTAACATTTAAACGACCGAATTTTGTTACTGCACGCATATGTAACGTGAAAAATAAGGAACTAATAACTTACAGCTCATATTCAATATGAATTTGTATGTTTTTCTGTAAACCGTTATTAACGAATATGTTAATTAGGTCAAGTCAGTGTCTGATTAGAACCGGTCTCTATAATTACTTTTTTATTGTGACTATCGGACAAACCTCATGTCCAGAAAGTGAAATTATAACAAATACTGCTTAATTTACGGTCCACCAGCCAAAATACCAATATTTAAAGGACATATGCATCATATATGTGAGATCATTATATGAAATAATAAACATTAACTTGACAATGATGATACATGTATAGCCTAATAACATGCTATTGGATTGCCTTCACTTGAAGTATACAGCAGACAAATCTGTCATGTTGATACACGATGTATATTTATCGATGTATAAGGTTCAGCTTGACATTAAACATTGTTTATTACAGTTGGGTACTCGAACTCTGGTTACCAGAATGAGAAACCACCCCTGGCATCAACATCGAGTGCGAATCCTAGCGAGCAAAGTAGTGAACATAGTGATCAACCACCGCCGTATGAGGAATCTGCTATAGTACCAGCTGTTAGTGAGAAAGATAACGAGATCGAGGTGATTGAAGATGACGAGAAAATACTAAATATGGTACGTAGATCTATATGTAAATATTGAAGGTAGACCTATATGTAAATATGGTACGTAGATATATATGTAAATATTGTAGGTAGATCTATATATGTAAATATTGTAGGTAGATCTATATGTAAATTTTGTAGGTAGATCTATATGTAAATGTTGTAGGTAGATCTATATGTAAAAATTGTAGGTAGACCTATATGTAAATATGGTAGGTAGATCTATATGTAAATATTGTAGGTAGACCTATATGTAAATATTGTAGGTAGATCTATATGTAAATATTGTAGGTAGATCTAGATGTAAATATTGTAGGTAGATCTACATGTAAATATGGTAAGTAGATCTATATGTAAATATTGTGGGTAGACCTATATTTAAATATTGTAGGTAGACCTATATGTAAATATTGTAGGTAGACCTATATGTAAATATGTACGTAGATATGTATGTAAATATGTAGATAGATCTATATGTAAATATGGTAGGTAGATCTATATGTAAATATTGTAGGTAGATCTATATGTAAATATGGTAAATATGTGTAAATATGGTAGATCTATATGTAAATATGGTACGTAGATATATGTGTAAATATGGTACGTAGATCTATTATGTAAATATATGTGGTACGTAGATCTATATGTAATATGGTACGTGATCTATAAATATGTACGTAATATGGTGAATAGATCTATATATGTAAAATATTGTAGGTAAATATGGTACGTAGATATATGTGTAAATATGGTACGTAGATATTTATGTAAATATGGTACGTAGATTTATGTGTAAATATTGTAGGTAGATCTATATGTAAATATGGTACGTAGATCTAAATATAAATATGATACGTAGATCTATATGTAAATATGGTACGTAGATCTATATGTAAATATGGTAGGTAGATCTATATGTAAATATGTAGGTAGATCTATATGTAAATATGGTAAGTAGATCTATATTGTAAATATGGTAGGTAGATCTATATGTAAATATGGTAGGTAGATCTATATGTAATATAGGTAGGTAGATCTATATGTAAATATGGTAGGTAGATCTATATGTAAATATGGTACGTAGATCTATATGTAAATATGATACGTAGAGATATATGTAAAATATGGTACGTAGATCTATATGTAAATATGGTACGCAGATTTATAGAAATATTGTAGGTAGATCTTTATGTAAATATGGTACGTAGATCTATATGTAAATATGGTAGGTTGATCTATATGTAATATGGTAGGTAGATCTACATGTAAATATGGTAGGTAGATCTATATGTAAATATGGTACGTAGATCTATATGTAAATATGGTAGGTAGATCTATATGTAAATATGGTAGGTAGATCTATATGTAAATATGGTAAGTAGATCTATATGTAAATATGGTAGGTAGATCTATATGTAAATATGGTAGGTAGATCTATATGTAAATATGGTAGGTAGATCTATATGTAAATAGGTGGTAGGTAGAGATCTATATGTAAATATGGAAGGTAGATCTATATGTAAATATGTACGTAGATCTATATGTAAAAATGTACGTAGATCTATATGTAAATATGGTAGGTAGATCTATATGTAAATATGGTACGTAGATCTATATGTAAATATGATACGTAGATCTATATGTAAATATGGTACGTAGATCTATATGTAAATATGGTACGCAGATTTATATGTAAATATGGTAGGTAGATCTTTATGTAAATATGGTACGTAGATCTATATGTAAATATTGTAGGTAGATCTATATGTAAATATGGTAGGTAGATCTACATGTAAATATGGTAAGTAGATCTATATGTAAATATTGTGGGTAGACCTATATGTAAAAATGATACGTAGATCTATATGTAAATATGGTACGTAGATCTATATGTAAATATGGTACGTAGATCTATATGTAAATATGGTACGTAGATCTATGTGTAAATATTGTACGTAGATCTATATGTAAATATGGTAGGGAGATCTATATGTTAATATGATACGTAGATCTATATGTTAATATGGTACGTAGATCTATATGTAAATATGATACGTACATCTATATGTAAATATGGTACGTAGATCTATATGTAAATATGATACGTAGATATATATGTAAATCTGATACGTAGATCTATATGTAAATATGGTACGTAGATATGGTACGTAGATCTATGTGTAAATATGGTACGTAGATCTATATGTAAATATGGTAGGGAGATCTATATGGTAATATGATACGTAGATCTATATGTTAATATGGTACGTAGATCTATATGTAAATATGATACGTACATCTATATGTAAATATGGTACGTAGATCTATATGTAAATATGATACGTAGATCTATATGTAAATCTGATACGTAGATCTATATGTAAATATGGTACGTAGATCTATATGTAAATATGATACGTAGATCTATATGTATGGTACGTAGATCTATATGTAAATATGGTAGGTAGATCTATATGTAAATATGGTAGGTAGATCTATATGTAAATATGGTAGGTAGATCTATATGTAAATTTAGTACGTAGATCTATATGTAAATATGGTAGGTAGATCTATATGTAAATATGGTAGGTAAACCTATATGTAAATATGGTACGTAGATCTATATGTAAATATGGTACGTAGATCTATATGTAAATATGGTAGATAGATCTATATTTAAATGCGGTACGTAGATCTATATGTAAATATGGTACGTAGATTTATATGTATCTCTAACTTACAATCAGGTTTGAAAAATAAAATACCGGTATATAGTTTTATATATAAACTTTGAAAAAATGCTCTGTAGTTCGTTATTATGTCAACAGATTATGTTAAGAATGGCGGCGTGGCCGCGTTGGTTGAAATCCCGTCAAGTGCATGTGAGCAAATGACTTTACACTCATTGCTTAGTACTGGTTGGTTCAAGGAACGGATTCGAGAGTGTTTTATTAAGCTTACAGTTTCCAACACAGCCAAACTAAAATAAAGTACATGTAGTATAAACTAATGATGCCATTTTTTATGTGTATGTCCTAAAATCATTACTGTAGAAACATTGGCATTTGTTATGCTCAGAATTGTTTCATACACGAGTTAAGGTATTTTATTGTTAAAATGCATTTATATTGAACCACTTGTACCATTATGATGAAAATAATGCATAAAATGATCTCTGAATCGTGGTATTATATAATCATAAAAAGCTAAAACGTTGTTCATAAAAACCCGTATTTTATGTCATATTATTTTTTCCTTTCCCCTGTCAGCTCCGTGAAATTGTAAGGAAATGCACGCTTGCCAATCCAATGAAAAGACCGACGGCAAAAGAAGTCTTGAAAATGATAGAAGAAGTTGCACCGTCGGAACTACTTTCGGAAAAGTTCAACATTTCCGACGACGAGGACGACATTGAGGATAGCGCAGAAAAGAAACTTAAATAGTTTTGATTACTTTGTTTTCTTTCCGTTACTATTTTAGCTTTTAAGTTATGAATATATAATTTCTTCAATTATTTGTGTCCCTTAATTGTTTTATTTGCCTATAGTTTGTCCAGCTTTATTTTATCATGTCATGTTTTCTACAGGTTTTGTAATTCTCACACATTTTCGTCATTTAACGTGTCTAATATATGATTGATTTAAACATATTTTATTGGCAAAAGAAAAAGAAAAAAGACAGATGTACACACAAGTAAAGATTGTTACACTATATACAATGGTATAACATATTTGGCATATATCTAATATATAAATGAGTATGTAATGACTTTCTCCTTTACAGTCTCCAAAGACACGTACGCTTGTTTAGTTTTAATTAAACTCTCTTTGTAAAGCGATGAGGAAAGACATGTTTTCATGAATAACCGAAGTGCCTTAAATTTGGAACATAAGGTAGGGAGGGGAGGGGTGTGGGCGAGAAACTTACATGTCAATTCGTTGTCACCGATGAACGTAAAACGAAAGCCTGATATTTTGTAGACGATCATAACGCTTTAAGTTGATCTAGATATTTATTATCCGACATCCAGACTATGAAATGCTAATTAAGCGGTGTATATACCTTGTCAAACCTATTTTAGTATCGTTTGGTGTTGTGATTATTGTTTTGAAATATACGTTTATGTTTTCTATGAGACATCTAATGAAATAATAGTTTATCACGTGATGCCTGAACGTAATAATTTCACCAGTTTTTGTGCTAGTTACTCAATGAAATACAATTTTTGATACTCCATGGCACTGCAGGCAGTAACATACATGTAGTCTTTCAGGCAATATCTTTAAATATGTAAACAAAATGTGTAGAACTAATTAGCTTAATTTGTTTTTGTTGCAGCATGTAATGGGATAGGATTAGTAAGTTTATTTTGGCGAATTAAAAGAGCTTTGAAGTCCTAGAGAGAAACCAATATTACCAAGTGTAGTTGTTATGTATAAATACGAGGTTAATTTGGTATTAATTGGTATCATTAGAATACCATTAGTTCATCAAGTTTCATATTCCCTAATGGACTATATAATGAATTATTGAAATTATCACAAAGAAAATGTCACACAGAACATAGTTTCCACTTTTTTTTATCATATTTGCTGCTGCTTTGTTGCTTGGTTCGACCACCTTTATACACATTTAATTTTTTTATTCCTATGTTGTACAACGTGTTCCTTGCTTTAAGATTAAATACAGTAATCAGCTTTGATGATAAATTGAAGAATGGTCACTGAAACGAAATAGAAAAGTTACCTAAACCTAATATTTTTAGTATAGTTACATGTTCGATGCATTTTTCGGTTGAACAAACTAAAACTGGAATCGTGAAATTGTGTCCTTGTAATTAAGATTATTTCTTAATCAACCTCCAAATATGTCTATAGTAATCATAGATTATGAAATCTTTGTAATATGAATAAAACATTAAATGAACAAGAAAAATGTATTAAAGTTATTGTGTGTCGATTAGGAGGAAAGTGTGAAACTGTAAAGTCCATTGATGTTTAATTATTATGTCGTGTTTAATTTATATAATCAAGTATGCTCACGGTATTTTACTTCAACATTTTTCTTTTCAAAGAAATTGAATTACTAATTAAAATAATTTTGTCTTCAACTATAAATGCTCTATATAGTTTTTACATGTAAAGCTTTTCTAGCATAACTTTTTGTCTAATTCAACAACTGTAGACGAGATTTCAATTATTTGTTTTCATGGTTTATTTTGATCAGTTCTTTTTCATCATTTTCTTGTATACTGTATATATAACAGTTATAAAGACTTTATTTGGTTTTACCATCTGTTAATTATACATATCAATTTCCTCACTGACTGGAATGTCACAATTACCTACATGTACATGTTCCTGTTACTAATTGAAATTATAAGAATATCTTTAAAAGTAAAATTTAATAAGTTGACGTTTATTTTCCATTAATTTCAATTATAAGAGGTCTACGTTTGTGAGTACATTTTGTTATAAATTGTGTAATAAACAACATTAAGTGCCTTCTAACAAAACTGACATCCGTGCTTTAATCACTTTCCACATTGAATAAGAACAGGTACAGCTGTATTTTATTTAGTAAAAGCAAAATTATGATGTTATCATGTAATCATCTTTATGTTTCTTTATTTGTTCAAATTTCTTTTCATTTATTTATCAATGTTATCTCTTAAAAGTTAATTAGTTATAAAGATAAAAATTAAACAAAATGTTTTGTTGTCATTACTCTGTTATATTAACTTACATCCGGAATTATTCTCGTGGAAAAATTCTGCAAATTTCGATTATTACTGTGTATTAGTTTGAACACGAGTAATATTTTATCGCAATCATGATATAAGCTCTCAAGTCTGCTTCCTAGAATTAACCAGTACCGGTATCAGACGGGTAAATATGGTTGCCAGTAAGGAAGGTTCAAATCCCAGATCACGGCGTTGAGAGGCATTTACATAAACCACTAGTTCATAGCTTCTCATAAAAGATCATAGAAGCTCGTGTATGAGGATCAAGAGTATATAGCTCAAATAATTCAAATTAATTATATGTATATGTAATCCAAGTTCGTGTTTGTATGAAGAGAAGTTGGGCAGATGAGTTATAGTCGGTTACAACATTAATGTTGGAAACACTTACAGATCGCTGTTTAAAATGACACATGGACAAACATGTGTTAACAATACTGGTTATTTAGTTATAGTAAGCGTTTAGTAGATATCACCTGTCAAATGACACAAATCACATGATTGAATCGTGATATTATACGGTACCTCAGAGCATCATTATGATACAAAGCCAACAAAATGATATGTGACAAGCAAAATGACATCCTTTAAAAAACTGACATTCATATACCACTTGGTCATTAATTTAAAGAATGTTGATATAAGAAATACAATCTGGAATGGTGGCGTGGACGACTGGTTAACTCGTTGGACTTGTAAATCTAAGGATTCAAACCCCGTTGTTTCCGTGAGCAGGAGACTTTACACTAATTGGTTAGTACTGGTTTGTTCCAGGAACGGATTCGAGAGTGTTTCAATAAGCTTATAGTTTCCAACACAACCGAACTAAAATAACTTGGTATAAATGGATTCAAGAGTAATAAAAGAATGATCAAATTCAATGAATCCAATTAGACGAATAACAGTAATAGATACATATTGGTCTAGATCACATCATATTGTCATTGATATGCCCTGAGCAAAAAGTGCTTATGAAAGTGCAATAACTAGAATGAAAAAAGGGCAATGACTCCATTATTTAAAAAAAATGTTTCTTGGAAAATGTGATTTTCCTTCATGAAGTCTTTCATTCGATAGAGTTCAGTTTGATATTTCTAATATCTTTTATGTCTGCAGTGTAATGTTACAAGAATTTGTAACGGAGTTAACAACGTCCCCCGCCTCATGAAGCATACAATTGTGCTATTTCAAAAGATTGAGGTATGGATTTCAGGACTTTCAGTCCAAAATAATGATCAATGCTAGATCTGCAAATGCAACAATAAATTTGTTAAAGAAATACTAGTAAAATGAAACACGAAATTTAAAATTCTATCATGTTAACCTTTGACCTCTAAGTGTGACCTTGACCTTGCAGGTAGGGGTGCAGGTGTTGTGCATAACATATCGTCTTATTAATATTACTATTTGTGCCAAGTATTTTCAAAATCCCTTGAACTATGTAGAAGTTATAGATCGGACACAAAATATACCATATAACAGAATATGTCAATCTTTGTCCTCTAAGTGTGACCTTGGAGGTAGGGACCCATGTTTTCGCCTGACATATCATCTTATTATTGTGATTATTTGCGCAAAGTATTTTTAAAATCCCAGGTTATGGACTGGACACAAAATATACCCTATAACAGATAACAGGCTATGTAAATCTTTAACCTCTAAGTGTGACCTTGGAGGTAGGGACACATGTGTTACTCATGACATATCATCTTATCATTGTGACTATTTGTGCCAAGTATTTTCAAAATCCCTTGATCTATGAAGAAGTTATAGACGGGACACAAAATAAACCATATAACAGACTCTGTTAACCTTTGACCTCTAAGTGTGACCTTGACCTTGGAGGTAGGGGTGCAGTTGTTGTACCTGACATATTGTCTTATTATTGTGACTATTTGTGCCTGGTTATTTCAAAATCCTAAAGAAGTTCTAGATCAGACACAAAATATACCCTAAAACAGACTATGTTAACTTTTGACCTCTAAGTGTGACCTTAAACTTGGAGATAGGGATGCAGGTGTTGCGCATGACACATTGTCTTATTATATTGACTATTTGTGGCAAGTATTTACAAAATCCTTTGATCTATGAAAAAGTTATGGACTGAACACAAAATATACCCTGTAAAAGACTATGTTAATCTTTGACCTCCAAGTGTGACCTTGACCTTAAAGGTAGGTGACCGGTTGTTGCGCATGACACATCATCTCATTATTGTGAACAGTTGTGGCAAGTATTTTTAAAATCCCTTCAAAGATAAGAAAGTTATGGACCGGACACGACATATACCATCAAATAGACAATGTTGACCTTGAATGAGCAAGTGCGACCTTGACCCTGGAGGTAGGGGTCTGGTTGATGAGCATGACACATCGTCTTATTATAACAAACATTTGTGCCAAGTTATTTCAGATTCCTTTGATAAATGAAAAAGTTATGGACCGTACACAAAATATACCCTGTAATAGACTATGTTAATCTTTGACCTCCAAGTCTGACCTTGACCTTGGAGGTAGATGACTGGTTGTTATGCATGACACATCGTCTCATTATTGTGAACAATTGTGGCAAGTATTTACAAAATCCCTTCAAAGATAAGAAAGTTATTGACCCGACATGTCATATACCATCAAATAGACAATGTTGACCTTGAATGAGCAAGTGCTTGCGCATGACACATCGTCTTATTATAACAAACATTTGTGCCAAGTTATATCAGATTCGTTTCATAAATGACAAAGTTATGGACCGTACATGAAAGTGTGATGGACGGACGGACAGAGTCTATTACTATATCCCCCTTTTTTCTCCGAAAAGGCGGGGGACAATTAAAATCTGAACATAAACCAGGTAAGTTTTTAAAATTTTATTCTACACATGCAAATTGCTTAAAAAAACTGACAAACATAGCTTATACATTAATAATTCACAAAATCTTAAAAAGCAAAATCAATACATGTAACAAAGTTATGTACTGCCTCTGTAGTCTAAAAAAGAACAGGAGTGTAAAATATCACATGAAATAGGCTGTAAATATCTGTAATACAACAAAAACAAATATAAATAAATGTTTTATGATGTGTATGATAGCATTAAAACACTGCTTAGTCTTCAACAATTTTAAATAAAAATAATTTATTTAAAAAATATTCTTTTAAAGAGAATACTAAATGGCACAAGGCATTCAGTTTAATATTTTACATTTCTGTATCATAATAAATTAATAAAATAAAGCATGTATTAAGATACAAGATTCTGTTATTATGAACTTCTTGCAAACATTATTTTAGTGTATTCCCTGGTATAGGCACTAATAGAGTCCTATCAGTTCACCTAGTGGTGAACAATGTATACCTGAGTAGTAGACACCTCAATAGGTAAGCACTAAGCATAACTCCCACAGAGCTATTAATACAAATGAACATTAATGCAAAATAACTAACAGAAGAAAAAACAACAAGCAAACAAAAACACACATTTGTCATATGCAAGAAAAGTACATAATGATCATTTTTATACCAAGCTTGTGAAATACTTATTCAAATGGCAGCTGAATAAAACATGATACATTTTTTGACATTTCTTTGAAGTACATTAAATCAAATGACAGACATGTTTGGTCATGAATAATACATATCATTTAATATCATAGTTACGATCTGGTTATATCTATTCATGCTTCACACAAATATTCTAATATAATACTGATAATTCTCATCAAACTAATATTTCCAAGTATCAAATTCTAAACCATGAAATGCTAAATGTGCTTAATGTACAACTACTCCTTTAAATTTAGAACTGGCCTGTGTGTTTTTTTTAAGCCCAAGTGGTAACTCTGTTTATTGTCACCGTAATAGGTAAAATAGGGTTGGGAATCCATCCACTATTTTACGTTACAATTTATTATAATGATACAAACTAGAAATGTGTCCATAGGACACGGGTGCCCCCACCGCACCAATGTTCTGTCAATCTTATGACTCTAGGTCAAATATTTTTGGAAACTAAAAATCTTTTACTAAGTAAAGGGCAAGAACTTTACAAATACTGAATAAATCCACAAGCAAACCCCAAGGTGCATAAGTACACATGCTGACCAACATTCTTGTAAACTTTCAGGCCTACAAGTGAAATACTTTTTGAGCTATGCATGAACAAGTTGAAAATTGCAAATTTATACTACTGTAAGTTTAGGGCAATAACTCTAACAAAACTGAAAAAAATCCACATGCAAAGTCCCAGGTGCATAGCTTCACAGTGATGTGAATCATTATTCCTGTAATTTAGTTATGTTGATTATTATTCCTGTAAAGTTGGTTGATTCTAACTCAAGCACTCAAGGAACAAATAACAACATAATGAAACAGTTTTTAATAAGTCAAGGGAAATAACTCTACAAATACTGGATAAATCCACAAGCGAAACCCCAGGTGCAAATCTAAATATGCTGAACAACCTTCACGTAAGGTTTAATGACTCTATGTCAAATCCTTTTTGAGTTACATGCGACACAAGTTGAAAATTGCAAAAATTTTCTAAGTCAAGGGCAATAACTCTAAAAATACTAATAAATCCAGACGAAAATACCCAGGTGCACAATTGCACATGCTGATAAATATTCCTGTGAAGTTTCATGACTCTATGTCAAATACTTTTTGAGTTACATGCGACACAAATTGAAAATTGCAAAATTTTACTAAGTTAAGGGCAATAACTCTGAAAATACTAAAAATATCCAGACGAAAATACCCAGGTGCACAACTACACATGCTGATCAACATTCCTGTAAAGTTTCATGACTGAAGGTCTAATACTTTTTGAGTAACATGCGACACAAGTTGAAAATTGCAAAATTTTAAGAAGTCAAGGGCAATAACTCTAAAAATACTAAAAATATCCAGACGAAAATACCCAGGTGCACAACTACACATGCTGATCAACATTCCTGTAAAGTTTCATGACTCTAGGTCAAATACTTTTTGAGTTACATGCGACACAAGTTGAAAATTGCAAAATTTTACTAAGTCAAGGGTAATATATAAGTAGTTAATTCAAAAATATACGATCTATTATCATATCAACTAATGTGTACATAAATTTTTTAACTTTTGTGTAACTAACTATTGAAGATGCTAACTTTAAACTGCAGACAAGGCCTTGTATTTTCCCTCCTCTTGCACAAGAACATATATCTTTTTAATTCTACACAAAAAATATTGTGCTATTTTTAGACATTTCAGTATTTCAGTCAAAATTATCAAAATTGCTAAACAAGAGTGTCATGATGGCCAGGGATTGCTCACCTGAGATACATTGCTTGAAAATGTTCAAACCAGTAATGGGTTTGTTATTTTTTTAAATGAACAAGGATGGAACTAGTTTTGGACCAAGGGCCGCATTATTTATATAACATTTGTAGACTATCATATTAAGGTGAATCCACATGCCAAACATCTATGTTCTAGATGACAAAGATTTTTGCGCCATTTTAACAATACAAGTCTTTGTAAAATAAGAAACCCCAAAGACTGGGGTCAATTTTGACACCAGGGACATGATTTATATAACATTATTAATGATCCACTATGAGATGCTACATGCCAAATATCTAACCTCTTTGAATTTTAGCTTCATAGAAAAAAGAATTAGATATTTTTACCCTAGACTAAACTATATAAACTAAGTGATCCTCACTTATAAATTGTTTATATATATGTACTGTAACTGATTTTATAAGGACATGTTTATTTGTAAATGAGAGCAAATACCTAACAAATATTAAAACTTACAAAATATATTCTACATAAATAATACTACATGAGATAAAATCATGTATATATGTAAGTATTTATTACACAAGAAACTGTGTTTATATTTTATTACAGTGAAAACTTACATTATGAAAGCAAGGAAATTTCTTTGTACATAAGTCAACACTGTTCTACAAAGATAAAAGTTGCTAAAAATTGCAATTATTTTAATGTGCTATAACAAAAGATCATAACAACTTTGTGAAATTCTGGTTCCAGTACACATCTTTATATAAAGTAATTACAAGAAACTACAGAATAAAATACAATATGATATTATTTAAAATTTTGGGTTTTAGATTTGTTATTATTTTGTCCAGTTCCTATAAATAAATATCAATATACAATTGTACATTTTACAAATTTACAAACATATCTCAGATTGTTTTGATTGCAAGAATAAACAATGATGGTTACATCAGAAAAACCTTTATAGAAAATAAGTAAAGTCAGACTGATTTAAAATCATGCTTATAAAGATTGTAAATATGGAAAGGTTTTCTAGAGCATGATTTTTCTTTTTAAAGTACATGTATTTATAAATATATGTTCATTGATAAAAAAAAGAGAAACGTTTATAAGTAGAATGTAAAAATAAAATGAAATTATCAAAATATTTGAAGATAAAAAAATCATTCAAATTCATTTCAAGAGGGATAATTTTAAAAACATTATACAGTTGTATATTTATTTACATATTTATGAATAAAGTAAATAAAATTAGAGTATGTATTAGAGTATAAATTAAAAGTATATAAACAAAAATATACAGGATAACAATGGTAAAATTTATGACTTTAAAAAAATTCTAGAGGGTTAATATACATATGTTTATCAATGAGGTATGAGCAAAGAAAATGTGTAAATGAAACTAAAATATGTGTCATTTAAACTGAATGTTTATAAACAAGAAGTTTGCATGTGATAGTAATATCAAAATCATCTACACATGTTTTGAATAAAAACAAACAAATGTTCATGATTTTTTTGGTTGAAAAATTAGCTGCCATTTTAGAGTTTATAAATTATAGGTATAAAATAAATGAGCTGCGCCATGACAAAACCAACATAGTGGGTTTGCGACCAGCATGGATCCAGACCAGCCTGCGTATCCGCGCAGTCTGATCAGGGTCCATGCTGTTTGCTATCAGTTTCTCTACTTGTAATAGGGTTGGTAAGCGAACAGCATGGATCCTGATCAGACTGCGCGGATGGGCAGGCTGGTCTGGATCCATGCTGGTCGCAAACACACTATGTTGGTTTTGTCCTGACGCGGCACAGATGTTGATGTAGATGATCTCATGAATATATTATGTTACATCTTATTCTTTACATAAATTGTGAGTAAAACACATCAAAAACATACACACATAACTAAATAAAGTAAACTTAATAACATGTTGGTCAATTAAAAAAATCATAAACATGATTCATAAGTATTGCAACTATAAACTTTAATTGAATATTTGTCTTTTTCCAGTGTTTACAGATTTATGCAAATTGGCTAACTTGTAATCCAATTGCTACACTGAGATAATACAGTCACTGGTTGACCTGGTTAACAAAAAACAACACATGGTTATGTTTGTGATACCGTTTGTGAACAGTTGACCTAGCAATAAATGGAAAAGGTGTGGCTAAATGTTCTGCTTACAAAAAACCGAAAAGGTCCATTGCACCTGATTTCAACATTGATAAACAGAAGTAAATAAATAACAGCACTCTGATCTCACTAATTGACTCACCAGAATAAACATTTCTTTTATTCATGCCATTTTCAATAGTACAGTTTTAAATGTACATTGTACAATGCTTCATGATCAACAGATGTGCAAAAAGTTCACCAGAAAATACTGCTTGAATGTGTTTTTTTATTGTATGGTTCATTCAAGAATGTTTGGACACTATCTTTCTTACAATTCATTAAATATGTGTTACACAGTACCGTAACTGATCATTGAAATTTCAAGAATTTAACTTCAAATTTAAGATTAGCTGCAAAGGAAGTAAATTCTGGTCACACTGTTTAACATCAGCCTGTTTTATAGATGATGACATTTCCAGAATTAAGATTAAACAAATGTTGCTCTCATTTATACTGATAATTGTCTGTAGGTAATTTCTTGTTCTTGATTATACAGTCATATATATACATCTCCACCACAATTGGTACCTGCAATTATATAACATAATGTTTTATTTCAGTTATGATCATAATAATAAAACAAGAGCCGGTTTAAGTGGGTGATGCTCCCTAAATAGGTTTTGGACACAGGAAGGTATACATCTGTAGTGTCAGATTTATGTCACAGACAAAGTTCAAAGTGTAAAAACAACCCAAATGTTGCCCGTGACTCGTCATCTCAATATGGTGATCATTTTTGTGAAATAGTTGTAAAATTCAACTTCAAATAGGGAAGTTATTGGCCGGACACGATTTTGCTGCAAGGTCATGCTGTTACTTGACCTTCAAGGTAGCTACCCAAATGCTGTGCTTGACACGTTGTCTCAATATGGTAATTATTTCTGTGAAATAGTAATAAAATCCAACTTCAAATAACAAAGTTATAGGCCGGACACGATTTTGTTGCAAGGTCATGCTGTGACCTTGACCTTCAAGGTAACGACCCAAATGTTGCGTGCGACACGCCCTCTCAATATGGTGATTATTTCTGTGAAATAGTTGTAAAATCCAACTTCAGATAACAAAGTTATGGGCCTAACACAAATTCGGGACATACGTACGGACGCACTGACTGACTGACTGACGGACAGACAACCCGACGATTATATGCTCCCCCAAAATTTTTCAGGGGGATAACAAGAGGGCAATGACCCAAAAGCCTTCACTTGATATCCATAGTAGAAATTTTTACGATTCTTAAGCAGCATGCCTCCAGCTTATTTTTGTGAAAATTTTGTAAATGAAATTAAATGTATATTATTGAATTATTCCCTTGAAATAACAACAAATCAGATTAAATAGAATAAATTTATTGTCCTAAGTGTCGCAATCAAGGAATAAGTAAACTCAATTATATCGAGTAAATACATTACTTCAAAGAACTGCAAAGAGATTCAAATATCCGCATGTACGCAACAATTTACACTAACTCAGATAGACTATGAAATCATTATACAAATTATTACAAGTACTGAACTAACATCAATTCAAATAAACTTTGAACCATCAGACAGAGAGCGGAGGGAGGGCAGAAAATTTAAAACTTCAATGCTACACGAAAATTTCTAATATCAATGAAAAATGGTAAGTAATCTGAATAAATACTAAGAAGCGTAGGAATACAAACTCCTATGACCAATGAAAAGTTGTTATGATCAATGCTTGGTAAAACCACAGTTAAAAATAGAACTACAGAAAGCAATTCGACTTATTCCGTCAAATTGCTCGAAGTGAACCAAATGATATAAAAACAAGTTTCAGTGTCAAAATTAGTTATTTTAAAAACTTAAAATAATTCAATTACTTCCTTGAAATAACAACAAAACAGATTAAATAGAATAAATTTATTGTCCCTATGTAAGTCTTTAAATTATGTGACCCCGGGAAAGGCCAATTTTGACCGCAGAGTAACAACAACACTTTAAAGTAGATGACGCTACATGCCAAATACATATGGTCTGAGCACTGTAGTTTTAGAAAAGAAGATCTTAAGGTATGTTAACTCTATGTGTGTAAACTATGTGACCCCAAAATGCATGATTAATGTATCTCTTGTATGAGTCCACTAGAAAATGTTTCATGCCAAACATATAAGCTTTAATATTTGTGGTTTCAAAAGAAGATTTTTCTGTTAGTTGCAAGGGCAACAATATTTCTGCAAAGAATGGATTAAATTCTTTAAATAATTTGTAAAGAGCCTCATGCCAGGAACGATCCTGCTAAGTTTCATAAGTTTTAGTTTCTTTGAAGTCTTTATTTGATATTTGATCTCATTATTATTGTGATTTACATGTCATTCAACATGACCCTTGATTGGAATAATAAGTTATTCTATTCTACTGGCCATGTGATGAAGCAGGAGAATTTAAAGAAAACTTTTCACACCTTAACAATGGACACTGCATGATGGACCCTGGGTGATACCAAATGTTCACTTTTATGCTCTACAAATACTGGAAGAGTGTATACATGCATAATCTTAGTTCCCCATACTATATAGCAATTTTGTTACCATTTTTTTCTCTGCCTGTACAACTTTGCTTGTTTTGATGTCGAATTCTGTCTGAGAAGCCACAAGTAGGTTAAAAACAGCTTTCGTTCCTAAATGAAAATAAGTGAATAAAAATATGTTCCAAGAGACAATATTCAAAAGTACAAACAATACAATACTTTGTTTCATATTTGAGTCTTCAACCTATGTAAAATTATATTCATAAACACATGAAAAGAAAAAAAGAAACAAGAACACCACTAGGCGGAGCATTATATGCCCGAAAGTGATTTTTTTTTAAGTAAAGATGAAGCATTTGTAAGACATGGGAATTAAATAAAGTATTACCTCCTTCAAATAACAATCCTCCTATGAAGTTTGAATATTGTGGGCCAAATGGAACTTAAGTTATGCTCCAGAAACTGTTTTCAGTTTTAAGGTAATAGTGACCTTGACCTTTGACCTTGTGACCCCAAAATCAATAGGGGTCTTCTACCCAATATGGACAATCATCCTATGAAGTTTGAACATTGTGGGCCAAATGGAACTTAAGTTATGCTCCGTAAACTGTTTTCAGTTTTAAGGTATTAGTGACCTTGACCTTTGACATTGTGACCCCCAAAATCAATAGGGGTCTTCTACCCAATATTGACAATCATCCTATGAAGTTTGAACACTGTGGGCCAAATGGAATTTAAGTTATGCTCCAGAAACTGTTTTCAATTTCTAAGTAATAAAGACCTTTGATCTTGTGATCCCAAAATCAATAGGGGTCTTCTACCTAATATGGACAATCATCCTTTGAAGTTTGAACACTGTGGGCCAAATGAAACTTAAGTTATGCTCTGGAAACTGTTTTCAGTTTTAAGGTATTAGTGACCTTGACCTTTGACCTTGTGACCCCAAAATCAATAGGGGTCTTCAACCCAATATGGACAATCATCCTATGAAGTTTGAATATTGTGGGCCAAATGGAACTTAAGTTATGCTCCAGAAACCAAATTGCTAACCGATGGAGGGACGGACAAACGGACGGACGCCAGGGGTATAACATAATAAAAATATCAAATAAGTTGTAAACAACTGATGCCTAAGTTACCAACATCTAAGATTATTCTACAAACACATAAATTATTATTATCTATCTTGTCATATAAGGCAGACAACCAATAATTTGTCTGCTGATCAAAATATAAACCAGTGCTGATGATAACACAGAATGCTGCTCATTTTACATAATTTATATGACTCTGCATTTTAAAGATAGGCTTATGGCAAGTATACACAATATTTAATTGTTTGTTTTAAGTCTTTAAAGCTTAGTTAAGTTTGGATGCAATGTACATGTATATGCTATCAGTTACAAAATATTTCCTTTTTAAGATGAAGATAACAATGTATAACCAAGTATGTTGTACAAGCAGAACTAAAAATAAACTACACATATATAGCTGGGGCAAGTGAACAACACATGGTGAACAGGTATTAATAAAAGTAGCAAAATATGATACAATAATGTCTCAACAGTTACATGATTGATTGTTTTTACACAGATTTCCACACATTTTTTTTCTCATATCTCAGCACACAACCTTAAGATGACTTAAGTCTTTAAAGTCTTACCAGATCCAGCTTTTCTGGATCACGAGAAATTGCTAATTTCTCTGCAAGTGACAGTCTACTGAGTCTCACATGATTTCTAAATCACGGGTAAAAGACATATGACCATTAGACTCACTATCAGATATCAATTGTCACGTGCCAGAAGGATCAAACCTACAGTTATATGAAAATCAGTTTTCACTTTCTGACTGATACTTTTATAGCAAAGTAAAATTAGCATTGTAGGAGGAGATGTTGTTTAATAGACAAAAGCACCATATGCTGTGTAAATGCTCAACTGTTAAAAAAACATGAAAGTTTTTGCATGATAACAACAAGGATGACTACACAGCTGTCATAACAACTTGACTTCTTTTCGTAATAGAAACAAGCTAAAAATATTTGACACTTTAACAATGTATTGTTTACAGCCAAATACAAATTCACAGATTGATATGATTGACTTCACAATGATATTCTCATAAAGATTAAAAGATTGCTTTTTAGGGAAATCATAAACTAACCTTGCGTGGCCCCATGCATTGTTGCTAAATTCACCATTTCTGACTGAGTGTCTTGAAATGTCCCAGTAAATTGTATTTTATACCCATTGAAGCATCTGTTAATGGTCAAAACAATCGCTTAGATTATACTAGATATAATTGAGCTAGTAAATTCACTATTATTAAATGATATGCATGTATTTGCAATTTATTCCAATGCCATAAAATATGGTGCTAACATTATGAAGATTACATAAAAATTCTTTTCTATTCACTGCTTTATTAAAATACAGTATTTTAAATACTAAATGTGGAAAGAGACAAAGTTTGCTAAGTTTAGTAATAGGTAAAAAAATACCTTCAGGTTTTATAAGTATCTTACATATAAATATAAAACTGCAAATTAATTTTCTAAATTTGACATATTATATACTCCAGTAAAAATTGCGGTTTTGCATATTTCAAAACTTCAGCTAAACTGGTATGAGTTTATGAATAACAATACTATATTTGCTCTTCTATAGAGATGAGAATAAAAATTTACCCCAATGGTTTCTTTTTGCTTATAGCCTCGAAATATTTAAAGTTAAGTGCTGTTGGATCTTGAAGTTCATCGAATGTTAATTTACTTCCACCTGCTTTTGCCTTTGACCCACCAGCCGGCTTTGACCCACCAGCCGGCTTTGACCCACCAGCCGGCTTTGAGTCACCAGCTCCTTTCTTGGCAATATCATCCTTCAATATATAAGTTTATAGTACTGTTATAAGAATCTTACACCGGCTGCCGGTACAGACCGGAATATCTAGCACAAGGGTAACTGTTTACAGCGGTAACGAGGCTCTGCCAAGTTTCTGCTAAACAGTTACCCGAGAGCTAGATATTCCCGTCTGTACCAACAGCCGGTGTTTGATTCTTTTTCTTGCATATTACATGTCAATTATTTTCGGAACAGAAATGATGAAAACTGATATTCTCATTACGCACTTTTTTCTGAAAGTAGCGTATGAACATACAACTTCATTCATAACGGAAAAACTGACGTCATCTTAAGAACTCGATTTATTCATAAAAGGCGCGCATCAATGATTTGATTTAAAGCATGCGACTTGTCTCAGTAAGACAGAGTTTTCTAGCACCGGTATAAATGGTAGATAATCCTGTCTGAGATGCAAAAATAAATATATCTATAAAACAATTACTTCAGATAATACACCAATCAAAGTCACTTGAACATTCAAATTACTTTTGCATTGTGAGTGTCTCATATAATTTTCTAACAAAATATATTGGTGTATTACACGCAGAGACACTTAATTAATAAGATGTTGATCTTCATACCAAAAATGAAACAGGAATTGACTGTGATATGTGACTAGTTAGAAACTCTGACACTATGATATTCCTATATGACTTTTCGTTACTTGCAATACTCATACTCCAATGACTTCTTTAAACTACACAAGACAATAAAAAACATAAAGGATCTTAACTATTTGCTAACTGAACTTACCTTGTATTTAAATTCACCAACTGTGTTCTGATAGTGGACTATATAAGATGGTAAGATATGGTACTTATTGAAGATAACAATTTCTCTTTTACATGGGGACATGTGTGAGTCATACCCTGATTTGAGTGCAGCTCCGTGAATTAACTTTGTACAGTTGAAAACCTAGAAATTAAAAACCATGTTATTAATATATTACCTTGTTACGAAAATGCCTAGTAAAATGCTGCTTATGTTAATAAACTGAATACTATGAATTAACATATTTCTTAACATGAGAAAATCAAGCTGGTTCAAGTATATGTTTATCTATCAAGTGAAAACCATGATTGATATGAGTAATTTTGAAAACCATGGTTTAAATATTCACAAGAAGAGGTTAGCAACAGCCACACAATGGTTGTTTCCCCCCCCACCCCCCTCCAATAAAATAAAATAAACAAAAACAGAATTCAAATTAAAACAATTTTATAATTTAATATAAAATGATATGACAAAATGAGAATAGCTCTATAATCCAGTTTTATGCAACAGAATAATACAAAATACATGAATGCATATTCTTGCTTATCCTGTCACTTGTATCAATTTCGGCCCGATAACAAGGTGCCGTATATTTTTATTGATCTACAGCACTTGATCACGTGATATGCATGTTTGCCGGACTACTTTTCAAGAAAAAATATAAAATATGTCGTTAAATCTTCTGTGTGTAGAATAACAAATTTTGGAAACGTTGATAAAACTTTGTTTATTTTATTTCACTCTATAATTTTTCAAGCGAAATGAAAATTATTAAAAGTGAAATAAATGTAAAACTTAACTCGTTTGCGACATTAAAATAGCGTACTTGATTTGATTGTTTTGCACGTGCTGTTTGGCGCTACATTGTGACGTCATGTAAACAATACTTTAAACGTCTGTACAGCGTTAACGACTGAATAAAAGATATTGGTGTTCGAATTCATTTTCTTAGTTAGACCATTTTCTTTCATTCTAGATAGTTTTCACAACAAAATTCGACAAAAAATTGTTTTTATTTATCACATTTTTCAAACAAAATGGCGCCCTCAATGTGAAAATACACAGGGAGATAATAAGAACGGCGAGTGCATTGTTGTAGAATAATGCACGCTTCGGGCCTTCTTTGTTTATATAGAAACATTTCCGATAGTGTGATTAAAGGTAGTTTGCCTAATAAAATTCTTTAAAAAAAACGGTGACAGGATAAATAGAATAATAGATTGGTGCCGTGGATGGAGAAAGTTTATCTGGCTCTGCTCCGGAATTTATTGGGTTCGCCTTCGGCTCACCCAATAAATTCCTCCGCCTCGCCAGATAAACTTTCTCCATCCACGGCACCAACCTATTATTCTCTATATATCAGACTGGCGTTTCCCTTGGTTTTACCCATGCCAGAAATTTCATCTGGCATGGGGGGTGCCAGATGAGTTGTGTGCTGTACAATGGCATGCTTAGGATGACGTGACTTTACCGTTATGAATGATTTTGTAATTTCATTTGCTGTTGTACGAAAATAGTTACTGTTGTAATGACATAAATTCCCATTGAAAATTAAGATAAAGAATTTAAATTATAATGTAATATCGTAAAATATGCAAGAAAAAATATCTGACATATGTTTGAGGTTTGGATCGGAATTTCTGATCTCGGCAAGCCTCATTACCGCCCAATGGGCGGGTCACCTCGGGACGGATATTCCGATCTGAACAGCAATATATGACAGATATTATTCATAAAAATTAATTTAACCTTTTAAAACACAGGTTAATCAAATTTTAATAAATGATAAATGTCAATTATAATGAGAGAGCTAGAAAATGCTAGTACACTATAAATCATCCTTTATAAAAGAATAATAATATTTGTCATATGACGCAATTTGGATTGGAGTATCTGTTCTGAGGGTACCAGAGGGACTGATATTCCAATGTGAACCACAAACATGTCAGATATTTTTCTTGCATATTCTACCATATTCCAATATATTTCAAACTCTTAAACTTATTTAACAAATTTTCCATTGAAATTTATGTCATTGCACCCGTAATAATTTTCTAACAACAGCATATGAAATTACAACTTCATTCATAACAGCTAAATTACGACATTCTAAGGGTGCCATTGTACAGTACATGACTAATCTGGCATCCTTTGCCAGATGAAATTTCCAGCAAGGGTAAAACAAACAGAAACTGCAGTCTGATATGCAAGACTGAATATTAATATATAATCTTACCTTGCCAGGTAAAACCTGACAGAGGAGGAGTTTTGTTGAACCTGATATATAACCCATGGAATAATTTGGGTATTCACTGAAGTATACACCTTTACCATACCATCCTGTATCTGTACGATGTTTATGTCCAGAATCACCTATTGTAATATACATGATATAGTTAACCAAAAAGATAAAAATCTAATCAATGTTAAATATAATATTATGTTGTAAGATACAGTATCAACTGCTGCGACCATCTCCTTCCTCAGGTAGGTGCAATATTCATTGAGCTTTGGGCGCTTCCCACTACGCCCTCCTTAGAATGGTGTACGACTACAGTAATATCAAGCTCTAGCCAGGAGATGGTAGGCTTCTGCTATCCCTGCTTCATCTGCCTTGAAGCGGGTACTGCCTAACTATCGGTCTTTTGACCCTCCATCCATGGCTCTTCTGTCTTGTTTCTTTCTATATATAAAACCAAATCTTAAAAGTTGAAACATAGTGACATGCTCTCTGGCAGAATGTTTCTATAAAACAATGTCAATTAGAACAATGTGTGTATTCTGTTCTGATAGTACAATGTCAATGTATTTTGTTTCTATAGAACAATGTGTGTATTCTGTTCTGATAGAACAATGTCAATGTATTTTGTTTCTATAGAACAATGTGTGTATTCTGTTCTGATAGTACAATGTCAATGTATTTTGTTTCTATAGAACAATGTGTGTATTCTGTTCTGATAGTACAATGTCAATGTATTTAGTTTCTATAGAACAATGTGTGTATTCTGTTCTGATAGTATAATGTTATGTATTTTGTTCCTTTAAAACAATGGCAGTGTACATGTATTTGGTCTCTATAATATTGTATTCTGGTATATATACCAATGTTTTCATATCCAGTCAGTTGCTGTTCTCATAAAACATCATTTAATATTAACAACCAGAATAATACATACATGCATATGTTATCAAATGTTTCTAAAATAAAGCTCTATTAACCCTGTCACTGCCATAGAAACGGCTTATGCAGTCCCTGTTATTTTCGGCCTATTTGCCATATGGACGGCTTTAGCCGTTTCTATAATAATAATAGTAATAATAATAAATTAATAATAATAATAAAAATAATAATAAATATAAAGAAAATTATACCATCGACAATAATTATTATTATACTATCAGATTTGGAATCATATATAATTATTATAATACTTATAACAAATAATAATAATTATATTAATTAATAATACAGTAATTTCTTAGAAAACCCTCTTGCAAATAGGTGATCAATAAAACAATAACCCTCTGGCAGCAAAAGGGTTAAATATTACTATAATTAAGCTCTAATGCACAATGTTTTAAATAATTTCAAATATCCTCATAAGCTGTAAAATGTACCTGGTATTTTGAACCCTGTCTCACATATTGGTGTAATATTTTTGGCTTCTGTTCCATGAAATCCTAGAACTGGGTATGAATATTCTTCCCCTCTTGAAGACTTCAACTTTTCTCTACATTTTCTGTGAACAGTTTAAAAAAAATAGTTATCGTTATTGACGGAACAAATAATAATAGACAAGGCATTGACAATATTTAAAAGGTAAAGATTTTTTTAGCATCTTCACTATTAATGCACAAATTAAAAAACAAATTCTATGATCTACACATTATTAAAATTTTTATTGTTGCTGAAATTTCCCAAATAATCATGAACCTGTAATGCTTGTTTATAACAATTAACAAGTAACAGTAAGAAATGCCCCTCTTTGAAGTGTTGGCATGGCTGAGTGCTTGTCGGACTAGTTATCAGAGGATTGCTGACTGCATGGGTTCAAACCCTATCAGGGCCCGGGCAAGCTGTTGTTTCTTTGAGGAAGAAACTTACATTCATTGCTTAGTACTGCTTGGTTTCAGAAACGGTTCAAGAGAGTTTCAATAAGCTTCAAACACAATTTGATTACAATAATTTGTATTAACCAAACTAATCTGTAATCATTTTATCTCAAAGAGAAATTATTTCATTAAGCAAAGAATCAATCTTTTATTGATCAATACATCAACTTACCGAAACTCTTTGACCAGCTCTGGGTTAACAACATATTCCACCTTAGTCATTCTCCAGTTTCCAGTATTCCCTGAGAGAAGTCTATAGAACTGGGATTCTGCCAGTCTGAAATGAGTCTGGTCAGCAGATCCTTCTTTGTATGTCCTTTCTGGTGCTAACTGAAAATATTTCACCTCTGTCCCCTCCAGAGCTTCCTTTTCACCATCCATAAATAATAATCCTGTAGCAACCTATTAAGAGGAAAAAAATATCAAAATTTGTTGGTTTATGTTATAAATAAGTAAACATGTATATTAACAAATTGTTAGCTTTAACCCTTACCATGCTGAATTTCTTAAATGAGCTCTCCAGCTTAAATGTTTTGGACATGTTCATTATCAATTTTGGGGATATCAAGATAAAAATTTAAAGTTTATCAGGCAATAGTATAGAGCCTGGTCAGACTGCACGGATGTGCAGGCTGGCCTGGCTCTATACTGGTAGCAAAGGCTTATCATTTCCGGTTCCAGCAGGGTAAGGGTAAACTAGAAATGTGTCCATAGGACACGGGTGCCCCCACCGCGCCACTGTTCTGTCAATCTTTTTACTAAGTCAAGGGAAATTACTCTACAAATACTGGATAAATCCACAAGCAAAACCTCAAGGTGGGTAGGTAGGTCGATTTTTTTTTTTTTTTACTGAACTGTACTCCCAAATAAACATGGAATTTCAAAAATGCTGGACAATATATGCTTTGATAATCTGGTAACAATTAATAAATTGATAACTGAATTCTAATTTAATAAGAACTACATTTTATTTCTTCTAACAAACCTTTAAAAGAACGAAAACAAAGCACAAGGCATAATTTTCTGATTCAAAAAAATTTTTTTTATCCAGACCATGGAAAAAAAATTTGAGTAGGGGCAAATTTTGTGAGTCGGTCGCGTTACTGCAAACAAACATTTTTTAAGGATGGCCTGAGAAACTTGCGACACAAGTTGAAAATTGTAAAAATTTTCTAAGTGAAGGGCAATAACTCTAAAATACTAAATAAATCCAGACGAAAATACCTGGTGCACAACTGCACATGCTAATCAATATTCCTGTAAAGTTACATGACTCTAGGTCAAATACTTTTTGAGTTACCTGCGACACATGTTGAAAATTGCAAAATTTTACTAAGTCATGGGCAATAACTCTGAAAATACTAAAAATATCCAGACAAAAATACCCAGGTGCACAACTACACATGCTGATCAACATTCCTGTAAAGTTTCATGACTCTAGGTCAAATACTTTTTGAGTTACGTGCGACACAAGTTGAAAATTGCAAAATTTTACTAAGTCAAGGGCAATAACTCTGAAAATACTAAATATATCCAGACGAAAATACCCAGGTGCACAACTACACATGCTGATCAACATTCCTGTAAAGTTTCATGACTCTAGGTCAAATACTTTTTGAGTTACGTGCGACACAAAAGTGAACGGACGGACGGACGGACGGAAGGACGGACGGACAAGGGTAAATCTAAATGCCCGCCACTAACGTGGGGGCACAAAAACAAATCTTCAACAAAAACATTTTAAGTCTTGCAACCCAAATAACCTGAAGAAGGGTATATAGTACCCAAAACCTGTAGTTATAATAAACACATATCCCGGCCTGGTGTTTTTATTTGTTGTGTCCCCCTTCCAATCTTTTACTTTATTATTTAAAAAATTGTCTTTTTTGTTGTTATTTATTTTGTAAACTTGTAGAAAATTATATATGCCTTGTAACTAATCTAATATTATACATTTAAGTTACAAAGTTGTGAAAATTTCCCGAAACTTTGACACTCAGTTCTGGAAAGTTTAGCTGTAATATTTATACCTGTTTGTTCAACTTCTCAACTTCTTGTGTTTTCTTCTTCACCTCCTCTTTAGTTTTCTCTAATTCATCTTGAAGTTTTTTCTTTGCTTCGAAAGCTTTCTTGATTAGTTCCTTCCTTTCCTCCTCGGACATTTTACTGTAACTTTTTACCAAAGACATCCCACGCTTAAGAATATCACTACTTTTAACATCTTTCTTTGATGTTTTAGGTGGCTGAAGAAGAAGTTTAAGAAACAGATATAAAAAGTAGTCCTCTAAAAAGATCTGCCTTAATATAAAGATCATTAAATTTTGTTGTGACATGTCAGCAAAGACCAGCAATTTAGATTCTTTTTTTTTCTGAGGGATCATCTTTTATGTTACTTAATTGTATATTTACATTGAAAGAGACATTTCATTATTGGTATTTAAATAACTGTGCTTTATTTCATTCTTTTGGCTTCTAGTGAGACACATGCATCAGTCAATCCATCAATTCCAAGAAACAAGAGGGCCCTGGATTGCTCACCTGACGGTCAAAGTGGAGCCCCTTTTCTACCCAGAAGCACAATTTGAAAACAAGGGACAGCTTAATCTGAACAATTTTTGTATACTGTCATCTAGGAAATTTTTGTGTAAAATTATTTCAAAATTGAACCAGTTGCTGAGATGACTGTTGAGATGTTGTTTTCTAATTTTAGCTCTGGCAGCCATTTCATTTAACAGTTCAGCCTGTCACTATGAAGAAAAACAAACATTTGACCTGGCTGGGGATTGAACTGTAGACCTCGATCCCCTGGGTTGGAGCAAGTTTTGACCCTTGGAGTTTTATTTCAACATCTACCTCTTTGGATTTTCACAAGAAGATTTTTTAAGTTTTTACTTTATACACAAAAGGAAAATCAATGACCCCTGGGGCCAGCCATTTTTGACCCTAGGGCTTTTATTTGAACAAAGTTGGCAAACGTCTACTAGAAAATGTTTTATGCCAAATATCTAAGCTCTAGCTCTCTTGGATTTTCACAAGAAGATTTTTTAAAGTTTTTACTATATACATGTATATATAAAGAAAATAATGAACCCCTGGGGTTAGGCCAATTTTGACCCTAGGGCTTTAATTTTAACAAACTTGGTAGTCATCCACTCTATTTTGTTTTTTACTAGAAGATTTTTTAAGATATTTTGTACATGTTGTAAGATAATCTTTTGGTTGCCATTCCAACCAGAGTTCTGCATGGAATTAAATTCTTTGAACAATTTTTAAAGGTGACCACCAAAGGAACATTCCAATGAAGTTTGGATTAAATGAGCTTAGCAGTTTATGAGGTGGTATCCTTTAAAGTAAAAGTTTACAGACGGCCGGATGGTCGCCTGAGGACTTGTGACTCTGTCAGATTTCATGATGTTGTTACTTGGAATTTATGAAAATTACCTGACTGTGCAAAAATTTATATAATTTTTTTATTTTTTACCTCTTTGAAAGAGATATTGTGTAAGGAAACTTGACGTTTTCGTTTAACTTTATTACTAATGTTCTGGCATTTTTAAGATATGACCAAATAAGTTTTATATAAGACGTATTTGTATTGACAGATTATATGGCTCAGTATGAACAATTGTAATTTTATATATCTTACCATTATAATGCCAACAACCATACATACATGTAGCCATTTAACCTCAAAAAGTCTTTGATATAAATTTATATTGCAGCACATTTAAAGCTCAACCTGCCACAAAGTAACAAAGGTGAGCTTTTGTAATATGGCAAGGTTTATCCCTTTGTAAATTATTTCAGTTGCATCAAATACAGCTTTAAGTTGTCAAATTTAATTTAAATATATAATTATTATCTATATAAATGTATAAGTCAGATGGTAATGAATCAATATGATAAAGAACATGATATAACATTAAAATCTGTATTTTGAATTAAAAATAAATTTCATTATATGAAAGGGGGAAATTATTTAACTACAAGGCAAGAAAAAGACTAAAGAATAAATTACATCTTCATTTATAAATTCATATATAACTGTAGCAATTGTTAACAATACATGAAAGTAATCAAAATAATCTAATTCCTAAGTGCTGTAGCACTTACATTCTTCATCATACCTGTAGTAATGTTTAGAGAATCTTAAAAATTATTTAAAATTGTTTCAATCTATAACGGGCTTCACTCCTTTGAACAATGCATTTTCATGAATTACATCAAATTTATAAGCAAGCAAAAGTAAGGAAAAGACTTCCATAAATGATTTAATAAATTTCCTTAGATTGTCTTTTATTCATTTGTTGTTGTTAAAAAAGAAATTATATGCTTAAGTTCAATTAATCATGTTGACTTATTACCATGTGGCAACACATAACAACTAAGGCATGCCTTTGCCCCCCCCTAAGTATGAATTTATTATACATGTAACCATTTCAACTTTTTTAGTGAAAATTTCAAATGGGAATAGGCCTTTAATATGCCTCTGTTTAGTCTGTTATATAATGTAAAAAAGCCCTGACTGTATATATACCAGAAAAAGTGAACAGGCCATATCATTAGTAATAGGAATTGCTAGACTGGTTTTAAAAGGACTGTTAAGCTTATAGCATATCTAATTTTATACAACATTTGTTCAAAATACTTGAAAGTTTGTTTCATTTTCATTATGAACCTTTCAGTAAACACTTCCTTATTGCTAAATAGAGTTTTCCTTTTAACATAACAAAGAACATTACATAAATTATAAGGAAGAATATAACAGCCCGTTGCACTCATACAATTTGAAAATCTACAGAAAAAAAGAAAACAACTTAAAAAATAATGCACTGATGATGTACCCTATGATAATGTAGATTTTGTTAAAAATCTTAGTTTAAAGCTGCACGCCTCCAGATGAGCCAAAATATTTCATTAAATTCAATCTTTAGAAAAATGTATTAAGATCTTAAGAAAAGTAAAAGTATTTAATATTTAATTAATAATTCACATGTTATGTGCAATTAATGACTGATTTTGCAGTATCTGCAATCACTATAATTCTACTGCGTTACTAAAGCAGTAAGAGGTTTTTAAGTATATTTTGACCTTTTTTTTGGTATTTTATGTGGATTGTAAGTTCTGTTTGTAATGTGTAAGTTATATCTTTGTTCACTTCACAGTAATTTACCTTTAAATACATTTTCAAAATTTTCATGAAAATTAGGATGAATCTAGAGGCGTGCTGCTTTAAATAAGGAAAATGATTGTGAAGTACTTCATGTATTTGCTTAGAGTGTACAGTCATATAAATTTATATTCTTTTGCATAAACTATAAAGCTTGGTCATTATCTAGACTTAAACAAGAGGTCCATCATGGCCCTGAAATCCCTCACCTGTATATAGGCCCCCGGGGTGGGGTCAATTTTAACCCTGGAGGGCTTTTATTTGAACAAACTTGGTAGACACCCACTAGATGATATTTCATGATAAATATCTAAGCTCTAGCTCTTTGGGGTTTTTAAAAGAAGATTTTTTTTAAGTTTTCATTATACACATATAGGAAAAACAATGACCCCCTCCCACGTAAATGATTTATTACATCACTTTGCTGTCAATTTAAGCAACACTGTGCAATATTTGAATCTGCTATCATACAGGATATGGAATCATCACTGACTGGAGGCGCTGTTTACATTTTATAGGTATTCTGTTTGAACACTTTTTCACTTTATTATGTGGGCTTTGGCAATTATTTTTTTACTGAAAAACGTATATTGGGAATTCTTTGTGTCACCGTTAACAACTGTTCACTATTAGAGGAGATGATAGCTCAGTTGCTAGAGCTGCGGTACATATTCTGAGGGTCCCGGGTTCAACTCCCGGTCAGGCTTCACATTTTTCTCACCCTGTGACATTTGGCACCAAATGGTGACCATGACTGAACATAGAGTTTAATTAACATTGCTCTGTAACTCTGTGCAATTCAAAGACGAATTTTAATATAGCAGGGAAGTATGTCACAGTTCAAAACTGTTCACTATTTAGGGGAGATGATGTGTAAGTGGCCGGATACTTAGTCGGTAGAGCCATGGTACGTATTCCGAGGGTGACGGGTTCAAGTCCTGGTCAGGCTGCACATTTTTCACACCCTTATCGGGAGTTGGGTTATTAATATAATAATACGGGTCAAAATATTGGAAAGTTTTGAGATCACGCCTGGATATCAGATGTATGTAAGCAAAGCGTACATGGAACACTTACGTCATCTTCGTCTGATACAACATCAGTATCATCACCGCTATCACTCTGAACACTTTTAACAACTGCTGTTGGATGTGAAAATTCAGCAAAATGCATCAAATTCTTTCTGTAACATTTAGCCCCATATTTACACGGAGGTAATGAGCTATCATCATTGGCTGGAAGTTTTGGTGTAGAAGGGCTATCCGTACTGTCAGTAGAATCATCAGTTTTAGCCTTTTTCGGATGATAGAAATCAATGAAATGCTGAGGATTTTTACGGTAACATCTTGCTCCGTACGGACATTCGGGAACGTCGGCTGCTTTCGTCTTCTTTGCGACACCTGCCATTTCTTTAGCAGTAAAATCAGGGCCAATAATGGTAAACAAATTGGACACGTTTTGGCTTGATCAGCAATTCTTTGTTGACGGAAATGTCAGTCAAACGGTGTCTGTGTACATTTAATCTCGACAATTTAGGTACTCAAAAATCTGCTACTCAACAGTGAACTGTTGTGTTTTCTTATTATTTATTAGTACATATAGATCACAAGTTTATTTATGTTCTATTTTTTCACTACGTTTATTTGTGTGTGTGTGTAATATCTTCAAAATAAAGTAATAAACAAGCATACAGCTTTTATAAGCAATTATTTTATTATTAAGTTACTTCCCTTTAACACAACGCCATTTGCAAACAAAAACAGCACATACAAGTTAAAGATCATGTATGTTTTGTGATTGTTATTGTTATTGTGTGTATACCACACTTGTAAAAAATTAAAGATTACTTAATAAGCTTTCTAGGGATGCATTAAAAATTAAAATAAATTGAGTAGAAGTATTAAAATTTTTGTCTCAAAGTTTATCATTTTGTCTTCTGAAAACCACACTTTTTCCTCTTAAAATCGGTAAGAAAAACACGGCGCCCCCTACTAACTTTTTTATTTTTAAATCAACTTTCATAAATTTGGTATGAAATTAAAGATTACGTAATAAGCTTTCTAGGGGTGCCTTTTAAATAAAAATGACTTAAGTAGAAGTATTAAAAGTTCAGCATTTCTCCTCTCAAATTCGGCGCCGCCATAAGGTACTTTATATTAATCGGTAATTTTTCAAATAATGGTCATAGTTTTTGTTTAAATTGATATTTGTGCACATAAACTTCTTTTCAATTGAATGTTAGATTGTCCCAGCTATAATTGTTTATTGTAGGCACGTGCACGTTTTTAACCGAATAAACAATCCAGTAATTGGATTAGCGTTACCTGTTTAAAGATGCGTGTGAATGAACATGTACGTAAAATAAGATACCACATTTTAACACATTTTATTAATTTTATTTAAACTGTTTTTAACATAGCATATAAGAGTATATAAGACAACGAAATTTTTTTTATTACATATAATATATAGGGCATTCACCTAAAATACATATAAATATTTACACATGTATAACATTCAATGTCATTTAATATTGAGATTCATAAAAAAGATATAACAAAATACTTATAATAACTTTAACATTCATTATTTGTATATCATTTAAAGCAGTTACAATACTTTTGACTATTTAAACGTTATATAAGTACAGGTTTATAAGTTTAAACCATAAATTTACCAAGAACACATACCGCACAAAGACATAGCGTTAAATTGTTTACATTTGTTATGATACCATTTTATTTTACATTTCTTATTTGAGCATTGTATCATATTATCAACAATTTCAGGTAGTAGACAAGTACAGTACAGTTTAATACGTTGAACTTTAGGTTCATTTACTGGCATTTTTGGCATCTTAGTAATTTTAGGAACTACTACTAAGTTTCCATTAAGTAAACAATTTAACAAATGTGATCGCATTGACATAGTATCAAAACGTATTTGTGACATATTGACATTATGATTATTCAAGACATGTTCTGTAAGAAAGGCAATTGCATAAACACCACATTCAGAAGAATTAGTTTGTCTTTGAACGTAAGGTACAATAATTTCTAAATAATTATTTCTTGAGTGATACAACTGAGACAGTTGTATAGACATATTTGCATTCACAGCTCTGTTAGACTTCAAACTATCTATTACATAAACATGACCGTTTTCTTCTTTTTTATACGAAAGTAACCAATGATTATTTTGTGCACGTGGCAACACCTCTGACACCAGAATAGTAGCACTGAAAAAAATATTCATCGATTACAGTTTATATACTGCTAAACTTATTAGATATCAATGTGTTCGTTCGACCTGAAGACATATAATAAATGTAGTTGAATAAATAGAACCATAGCATAATCTTTCAGAATTTTTTATGTAAATATTATCAAGAAGGAACAACTTTGTTGCACACAGGTTTACAGCGTATACGAGTCAGGTTTATCAATTGATATATTGTTGCTACATGTCTAGATATATGTACATACATATATACTCAGGAACAATTATATACATCTACTGATCTGTAAGACTGTAACTTTTCTATGTTTTTATAATACCATTTACTATATTACAATTATTATTACTTTGGGCTACACTGATGCAGTCTTTCGCAAAGCATCTCAATGTCCCTCACTATCTGCTTTGGTTCTTTTGATGCTATATCATTAGCACCTACGACGACCACAATTTTCTATATAAAAAAAAGAAATAAGTGTACATAGCACTTTTACATAAAAAATATATATATTGTGCAAAATTATGCATGTTTACTGCTGGAAAACTAATGTATTATACTCATTATATTAGAAAATCCTCATATTGTACGTATACAATGTGCTTGAGTGAATAAAGATATCTGTCTGTCTGTCTGACTTGTATGTAAAGTATTGCAAGTCAAGTCAGGTCAAAAAACATTTATTCTCTCATTCCATGTACAAACATGACATAATGGAGTAATAAACATGAATAAAGTATAATGAGATTCAAATAGTAGTTAATTAACATACTAGCGAAAAATATAATAGAATTGTGCTTCCAGTTTTTAAGTACGTGGAGAGCCAAAACTGTTGTGTATATATATATTACTAAAACATATTAAATAATTAAGAAAGCTGGTAGTACATTCAAAGATAGTATTTCATTTTTCTCGTAACACACACACACACACACACACACACACACACACACACACACACACACACACCAACGCGCACACTCACGCGCACACGCACACACATATATATTCACAAATGTGTAGTATTAAATTGACATTACTTCTCAATAATCATAACGACAATCAATATTTTTTAATGAATATACTACATAAGTTTAAGTAACCATGCGAATCATTTTTCAGGTATAAATGGAGAAGTCTAATTTTTAACAATAACAAAAAAGGTATGGTATAGAGTAGAAATTCCATGATGCGTTTTGTAGATGAGGGGAGATAACAGAAAATAGCTTTGTACGTAGATGTTGTTACATTTACTTCCCTTTAGTTAAAGTGTTAGGTAATATTGAAGTGTTTAGGTATGCAAAATGAATTTGAATATGATCAGTTATGTATTTTATAAAAAAAACTTTCAGATCGGCGGGAACTGGGGTCTCCGTCTACTCTATCGTGGACCTGAACTCAATCAGAGCACGACCTGGGGCATGGAAGCTCCAATAAGGTCTTCCTGCGATGACACGCGCCCCAGGTCGTGCCAAGTGCACTCCTGTCCCTCGACTTCTCAATGGCGGTCGGGAGACAGGAGTACCCCCGACTTCACGGTGAGTCCTATACAAAGGTGTCGGAGGCCACAGTTCCCGCACGATCTTACAATATTTAATTAGCGAAAGGCTGTATCATAGGCACAAAGAGGAAAAATAGTTCTTTTGTAAAATGTGGATAGAAATAACACATTTTCATATTGTGAAAAATAGCATTAGATATTGAGATACGGAAGTGGAGTTGATTAGTACTTCTAAACATAGACAACTTCTTCTGACCTTTCCTTTAGAAAAATCAAAGATCTGTGGTCTAGTTGAAATGCGGGATACTATAAATGTGTGCCACTAGGTCTCCCAAAACGAAACAGAGACTTTGCAGCACTTTTGATATTCGGAGAAAAGAAAGTTCTATTTTAATTATTACATAGTGGTCAATGCCTTAAATTCTACTTAGTATACACTTAACAAATTTACCTAATTTTAGACGTTCTTGTTTATTGTTAGTATTCATTAATTCAGATGTTTTGATTATATTTGGTCTTCTAAAATAATAAGGTTTTAAGAAGCGTTTACGCTCATTTTCAAAGATTTTGCATTCGAATAATGGAATCAGCACACTGTTTAGTTTTTTTCTAAAGAAGTTACAAGAAGACAACATGCTTTACAATGCGACCAATGTAATAATTGTCAGCATCGTATATGTGGGACAGGTTGTCTTGATTTTTATTAATCATTATAATGTTCATGATAGATCTATATCAAATATATATAACTTTGAAAAATATGAATTACCCTTTTCCATTATTATGGAAAGATCTAAGTAAATAAATCAATCTTCTTTTGATATTATTTATATCATACTATCATACAATTGAATAAAGATTCTTTTTACGTTTCATTTTATCAATTATATAACTTTATTTTTCAGGAATAACGCAGTCAGATTACAGGATGATGGTGCGTGGTGTTATTGAGGTCGAGTGGAGCTGTAGCATATGCAAGTCTCCGGTAAGTAATACTGATTTTTTAAAATGAAATTTCGCGGCGATCAACTTTTACACAAAACATGCATGCATAATTTCTTTCTTAATAAGAAAACCTATTGATATTTAATTTCAGGTTGTTGACAACTCGCAAGAAGAAGTAGACCACTTTCAAGTCTAGCAATGTTACACGCTACTACGAGTGCTGTAGCTGACCTGATGGAAGTCGAGCAACGGGTGACCACAGATGAACTTGAAGATCGACCACTTAATATACCTGATAGGGATGTTCAACGCCCTCCTAGAATACTAGATGTGTAACTTTATTCTTATATGTGAATTTTTGAAATGCGAATCTGAAATTATAATCGAAACAAATAAATACTCTAACTTTGAGTTGAGACTTTTTTTATTCCAGATCAGTACGTGAACCACATATGGATGTCCCAGAAGAACATGACATTCAATATGAACTAGTGGAAAAGGGAACCAAGAAAGGAGGGAAAATGTTGACCGCAAGTAACGGGTATTGTTTTAACGTAAAAGTGAGTATTTATCGTCAAAAAAAATCATCAAGATTAAATTTCTATCATAACATATCATAATATCATATTATTAATATTAATATTTTCAGAGAAAGAAAGACAACTTCACATACTGGGTGTGCAGCGTTAGAAGTGCGAAGTTCCGATGTCCTGCATGGGTCAAACAGTACAGCGATACATATGTAGCATCTAACAGCGGACATGAACACCCCGCCGATCCTAGCATAAGGGCTAAGGTAAAGATCACAGCGAAGATAAGATTATCATCGGGATGATTTTTTTGAAAATATCTTTGCAATTTCTATTGACGCATCGCGAATATTTATGTAAATTCGTGTTCATCAATTAATTCGGGTTTTTTTATTTCAGGTTAAAGATCTGGCTGCAAGAAATATCCACGTTCCTGCTGCTAGACTAGTTCAGGAAGCTGTCACAAAGGCTGTCACATCAGACCTACCATTTGTTCCTAACATAGACAACATCACGAGGGTAACTAACTTATTTCGTCAGAATATGCGACCATCTGAACCAGGAAGATGATTTGTCGTTTACGGTAATATATATCATCATTTTTGTATTGGAATGGAATCTTATTGAGTTGTGTTATATTTTTACATAATATATTTATGTATATATTAATGTCAACTTTATATATTTTCAGTTGTCACGTGACTTCATCAAAGCGGATGAGTACCTCGTGGAGTGGATGATATTCGTGTGGGAGAGGAACGCCATATTATGTTTGCCACTGCAGCCCAGCTAAGCCACCTTCAGACTGCAAGGCGGTGGTTCATAGACGAAACTTTTAAAGTGGTACGACGACCATTTTATTATTTGATGTCTGTTCATGCTTTTGTTAAGAGTGGTGATCATGTAAAACAAGTACCTCTTGTTTTTGTATTTATGTCAAGGAGAAGGAAGGAAGACTACGTTGATGTACGTTTCTTAGGAAATCAATTGAAATGAGATGAATTGAGAATTATATTTCATGTGATAGAATTCTTACGATTTTTTTTTATTTTTCATGTTTTTTCACGACTGAAGGAGAAACTTGGAGATCCGATGGTAGAGTTGTTTATGCTGGACTATGAAGCAGGTAAATAGCATCTCTATTTTGTTTTTTGAAATGATTGAATTTAATGTGAAACATGTATACATCCACTCATTCTTGCAAATTACTCCTTTTCAGCTGCGTGACAGGCTATCAGAAACACCATCATTAAGGGGTGTGTTTTTCACTGGCTCCAAAGAGTGTATAGAAAGGTCATTCAGCTTGGACTTGCCACGGCATACTCTGATAAGAGGGACAAGTTCCTTTTTATTAGAAAGCTGATGGCCCTTCCATACCTTCCTGCGGAGCACGTGAGACCCACCTTCATTGAGTTGGAGTCTCAAGCTGAAGAGTCCAGATGCGTTCCCATCATAGATTTGACAACATACATCCGTGATACATGGATCGACGGCAGACTGTGGAAAGTGGAGAACTGGTCAGTTTTCAGAGAAACCGTACGTATAAATAACGAATGTTGAAGGTAAATAGTTTCATTTACAATTTCACTCACTATGAATATCAGTACCGCCTTTCTATAATCGATTTTCGTAACCGTTTATAATACCAAAATATAGATACTACATATTTGTTGATCTCTGCAGGCTGGCACAGACGTCTAAATTCACGTGCAGGCGGGGCGCAGCTTGCATTCTACGTTTTGGTGCCTCTTCTTTATGGTGAGGCACAGTTCGTCGACTTGCAAACTCGTCTCGTCTCACAGAACATGCTGACAAGGGTACGCAGGAAACAATACAAGGCCATCCATGACAAGCTGTTCGACCTGTGGGACAAATATGAAGACGGAGAAATAACAACAAATCAACTTTTGAAGAATTCAAGTCACATCATGGGCCTAGGACCAATTCCAGCAACAGTGGATGACCATTGCGACGACGAAGATCTTGAGTAGAAAAGCGGTTTAGTGGAGCTGAAAAATATATAAATTGACTTGTTTGTAAATATGAGTCTGTAAATAAAACGTAACCTGCATATGTACTGTTATCAATTATTTTGTCTTGTTTATTTCAGTTAAGTGCGTATAAATAAAACTCAAAAATATTTTTAAAAATACTTGTTAATTGTGTATTGTTGTTTCATTTCAGAGCGTGTAACATAATTATTGTTATTTTATTTTCATTTTATGCACAGTTCAGTTAACGTGTAAATAAAACTTAATGTAATGTATAAATGATAAAATATGTAACACTTGTTAAGTGTTAGTAATTTTGTCCGTTAAATTAGCATGCATATGAAATATTATTATTGCTATTGATTATTTTTGTTTATTTCAGTTAATTTCAGTTAAATGCGTATAAATAAATCAATAATACTATAAATGAAAAAAAAGTTTTTTTTTATATTTGCTGTAGTTTGTTTCATTGTACTGTTCATTTCAGTTTCGTGCGTGTAATTATATTAGTGTTATTAATTATTTTCATCGTTTGTTCGTTTCAGTTTTGTGTTGTAAATAAAACTTGTTTATTATCGTTAATTGTGGTTTTTTGTTTATTCTTATATATTCATACATATTTAATCTCATTACAAAATACAATTAATGTGCGAATTTGAACAATAAACCTGATAGTTTCACACCTTATCCCTTATTATTACTTTATTATATATTTCTATAGTGGTAAGTAACCTCCAAAAATGGTACATTTATGCAGTGGTACGTAACCTCCATGGTATATAATTTCTTTATTTCAGTCTCATCTTTACATGTATACATAAAATTACATATAAAACGTAAAACACAAACATGAAATACATGAAAAGCCATTCTAAAAGAATTACAAGAGACTATTTATTTTTACCTCTAAGGGAGACAACTCCACAGACCATATCACAGCAGTTTACTGTTTTATGCACTGAGGAGTTTTCCCCCCTAGCTACACAAATTTCATATAATCATTATCATTCATTAAAAGGTTGTTGTATTTTAAAAATATGACCTCAATATATTCAAACTATTGCATGTTTTTCCTTCAGAAGGTTACATTGTGGTACAATGAATAAAACGATACTAAAATGTTTAAATGTAAATGGTAAGAAGACCATTATAAATCATTTAACCTTGGAAAGTATGTCATTTATTACACTTGATTCTTTACAATCTCAAAATAAACTTCAGTATATCAACGATTTGTTTTCTTCAACATAATTTACATGAAGATCTGTTTTATCCATATAATATATTGGCTTAGTCAATGGATGTTTTATACAGAAGCAACATATATTTGTCCAATATGTAATAATAAATATGGCCATTAAAACTTATATGAGTCAATTAATGACATTTTTAAAACCATATCCTGCCAAATAAAATTTACTTAGACTGTTTTATTATAAATTTTTATACTTTTCAATAGGACTATATAAACTATAAAATAGTATTCACTTTTGAAAAATTGATAACAATGTGAGACCACAGTCTTAGTCTTGTTAAAATATTTATCTTAAAACCTACATTTCAGTAAAACATTTACCTATTATTCTTTTACATACAATGTACATATTTTAAATTTAAATAAAAACATATAAAAAGACACATCAGAAAAAGGAAAAAGAGAGCAATTTGTATGTTCTTATATGTAAAGGAAAGTTACCCTTCTCTTAAGTATGTCAAAGCAGGTTTTGGCAATATACCGTACACAACTCGTATTTGAGAATATAAAAGTAAACTTCTCCATAGTTGTCATTGTGTGAAATTGTGGGTTTTTGACACTCACTTTTTCAAATAGATCTACACGAATATCTTCATACATAAAACATTCCATTACAGCATGAAATTCACTTTCTACCTTGTCATTACAAAAAGGACAAAGCCTTTCATTTACTGGTAGGCGTTCATATCTACCTGTCTCTATTCTTAGTGGTGCAGTTCCACATCTGAACTTAGCAAAAACGGACCTGTGGCAACGCGGAAACATGATTTTGCAATATTCCTCAGTTCCAAAAGTTGTCTTAAACTGCCTATATGTGCGCAGTTTGTTGCCACCGACCCCGCTTCTACTTCTTTCAGATGTAACATTAACATTCCACTTTGCAATAAAACTTTGCTTGAACCTTTTCTAGCATAGCTTTTTTGATACCAGATTATCAATATTATAAAATTCTGTACATTCAAGATCATTAAAAATTTGTTTTGTTCTGAAACACAAGTTTTTACATCTTGTACTACCAACTGAATTAGCTTACATAAAAACTTTGTAGTTTGTTCTGGACCTAGGCATCATACATAGTCTGTGCCCAAAATTAGAAACACTTATCAACTGTCTACTGAAAGTTGGTTGCCAGCCCATATCGCCTATCAGGGCTGCTGACGGAGAGAAACGGGATGTCCCTAAGAAAAGACACATAGCACGGTGTTGAATTGAGTCAATACAGGAAAACGATTTGTTTCCCCATATAGCTGCTCCATATGCTACCACAGACCAAACCAACGAGTCAAAGAACTTAGTAAAGACATTGTAAGGCTTTCCCCCGTAGAGACTTGTATTAAGCTATTAAGAGACCTAAAGCTCGACTGGCTGACTGAGCAACACACTTTGCTGTGACAGAGTAGTCTAAATTCTAAGTGTTAAACCTAAGTATACATATTTTGGAACACATTCAAGATTATCTGGTCCACATTTAAAGACAAAATTGGTCCTATTTACATTATTACATTGCTCTTTGTCGGATTAATTTTCATATGAGAGGCGCATGACTATTCATACAGAACATCTAACATACTTTGCAAATCTTCCTCAGTTTCAGGAATGAAAACAATGTCATCAGCATAAAGAGGTATACACAACTTTTCTTCGTTTCCAATGTCAACAGTTAAGCCTAATGCCTTTAGTCTCACAGCAAGATCGTTAATACAGAAATTGAAAAGAATTGGTGACAAGCCACAGCCCAGACGAAGGCCGTTGTTTACATTAAACCAGTTTGTATGCAAATTGTTTACCCGTACGCAAGCTGTTACATTAGAATAAATAGATTTTACAGCTAAGAACATTTTACCATTAACACCAACATTGGCTATTTTCTTCCACAGAATGTCCCTATTGACGGAGTCGTATGCCTTGCTAAAATCTATGTATGCTACAAATGTTGATCGCTTGGATTTCAAACGTGTTTCAACAATATTGGTCAAGGTTGACAGTTGGTCAATTGTACTACGACGTTTCCGAAAGCCATTTTGTACATCTTCAATATTGGCATTCGACTCTGCCCATGTTGACAAACGTTGGTTGAGAATACTGCACTACAGTTTGTACATTGTATTAGCTATTGCAATACCCCTATATGACATAGGGTCTTTCCTATCCTGAGTATTGGACTTTGGGATCAGGTTGATGATACACTTTCCCCAATCAGAAGGAACCATACCTTTGATATAACAAATATTAAAAAGAATTTTGAGACAAGAGAGTGAGGCGTCATTTCTAAATACCTCATACGGCAAGGCATCTATCCTACTAGCCTTGTTATTTTTTGCCCGCTTAATAGCATTCCTGACTTCTAAAACATCAATTTTTCTTTCTAATTCTAATCATTTGTTTTGTCCAGGAGGTGAATCATCAGCCCGGTCTACATATACAAGATTGTTTCTTATATTATTATTAACATTATATAAATTCTCAAAAGATGTCAGATGGAATATCGGATACTAAATCTCCATCATCATTACAAATTGCATAGGAATAGTTTTGGATTTATGAGAAACAACACCAACTCTACCAATATTTTTCCAAAATGACTGCGGGTCTTTTTCAACCTCATTTAAAAGACTGTAAATTGTTCCAAAAATACCTTTTAGCCTTCTGTACAGCCCTACTAAAATTCTTTCTTTCCTGGCAGTAGGTCTGTCTCAGACGTTTCTTATTTTGGACATTGGTGCATTTACAATACATTTTTTCAGCATAACATACATTATTCCATTTAAAGACATTTTCTACAGTTTTATGAAAAAATAATCCTTTCATAGAATTTTCTAAATTTTTTGTATGATGAGTAAAATTTAATGACGAATTTGAATATAAAAAGAAAAATATATGTTGACGTGCTGGATTTCTTGTAAAATGGCAGTTTCCATGGTAACCGTATATCTAAAAACTGTCAAAATAGCCTAACTGTGTTATAACGAATAGAAAATGTATAAGATAGCTTAAAACACACAACGAGCATTGTTTCATGCAAAGATAACCTTATCTAATGATTCTGTATGAAACAAATGATAATCTGAACATATTTCTTTAAAAAATGAGTTTTCCATGTTCCTCAACCGAACAAAAAAATGAGAAAAATGAACATGAATTTTCAGAATAATTAGAGATATACAGTTTTATGAAAAAATAATCCTTTCATAGAATTTTCTAATTTTTTTGTATATTGTGTAAAATTTAATGACAAATTGAAAAAGAAAAATATATGTTGGCGTGTTGGATTTTTTGAAAAATGGCAGTTTCCATGGTAACCGTATATCTCAAAATTGTCAAAACAGCCAAACTGTATTATAATAATGTATAAAATAGCTTATTTCACTCACAATAAACATAATTTTATACAAAGCTTGCTTTATCTTAGGGTTCTGTATAAAAACAAACGATAATTTTGACATATTTCTTTAAAAAATGAGTTTTCATGCTTTTTAACTAAACAAAAAATGAGAAAAATAAACATGAAAATTTTCTGTAAAAAAATAAAGCTATCAAGAAATTTCTTTTACAGAATTTTCTACATTATTGATATATCAAGTAACATTTGATTGTGGATTCAAAAATAGAAATAAAATATATATGTTGAAGTGTTACTTTTTTGTAAACGGGCAGTTTCCATGGTTACCGCATATGCCAACTGTCAAAATTACCACGCTTTCTTATGAAATATCATTTATACTAAATGTATTGTCAAATATAAAACATGTTGTAATAAGAATTTCTTTTTCTTTTGATGTTATATTAAGTAAATGATACTGAATATTTTTTTAAAACATATCTAGGGCCATATTATTTTTTTCACTCGACTAACATACCCGAACAGTAAGCAAGTATTCAGAAATTTACAAAGAAAATAATGAAATTCTGAACATTTCTTGGATGTTAATTTTGTTTTTTTATTCAACACTTTTAAAATATATCATTTTAAACTTCTTTGCCTAGTTGTCTGTCAGTAATCAAGTCGCGACGCACTTTTGTCACTATACCACAAGTGGGTGGGGTAACGCGCGCAGAATTATCATCAATGCTGTCGTACTAATGCTTGGAGAAATCCTTTATGTGATGTTGTCTAAACGACATTCTTATTCTTTTGAACCAATCTCCTTTTGAACATTTAGAAATATCTATTCTGTATTATTTACTCATTATTTGCTTATAGCCGAAATTTAAACACTTATCCGAATACTATTCAACTTTACCTTTATTTGAAGAGTAATTATCCGTGATTATCTTGCTTGGATGCGCATAACGATACGCACAGAAAACTACCGAAAACGTCTTTAACAGTAAGGTCATCAGACCACCATGGTTTATAGCATTTTCTACCTTAATTGTTATTTGAATTAAGAGTCTTTTGTTTCATCCTAGGCAGCTAAACAAACATTTCATTTTTAATGCATTGACATAACTCAACATATGCTGTATCTATATCAGATTGAGCCTGTATACGTAACCTACGTAACCTCCAAATTCCATACAAGACAAATAAAGAGGAATAAAGAATCTCTAAGGAACGCACAAAACGACAAAATTGAAAATGCTGAAGGCTCGGTTTGACTGAACTTGTTGGAAAGTGCAAGTTACTATCAACGCCCCTTTTCACCGGTTTAAGCAGTATTCGACATTTAGATATTAAGGAAGTATTATCATGCGTACGGTCCATTGCATCACTGCGTGTCAACATCAACTATAAATCAACTGATTGACATGAGATCTCAAAGTCGATGTGTTAGTTGGGTTGGTTTTACGGCGCACCGACACAGTTCTAGTGAATAACGTTTATAACATGAAGCTTAATGTATATTCATTCATGTGGTATAAGACTGTATAAAACGATGTCGTGAAATTAATATGACCTTTAGACTTCTTACATTTCATACAATAACATGACGCTAACTGCGTTCTTTTGTTCCTTTTCATTACCCAGAGCTTAAGCAAACTGATGATGTATATGTTTTATTAACACTCTTTGTTGAAAGAGTTCCCAGAGAATGTTAATTTGTTGTATTCGTTCTTGTTTCAACAACGTTCTGAATGTCAATGAAGTTCTATGGAGAAAGAGACGACTGTTCAATTTTTCGTCATTATCTGATGGGCACAACCTTAAAGATGATAGAAACAAAAAGGTATACAAATGAATATACAAATAATTTATTTGATAGCGATTTAAAGGGAATTATAGGATCTGCTGTTGACTACTTATTTTCTACTATTTAAAATATATGAAAGAATAATTTTAAAATTATTACAAAATGTTTGTCGTATAAACTAAAAAGTAGCTGTCATCATCGTTAACATCAATAGCAACTTTTCGGCCCTTTCCGTAAGTCTTCGTATAAAGTTATTATGAATAATAGCCGAGGATGTTCCGATTGCGTTAACAAGACACAGCAATACTTCTTCCGGTAACAATATTGATCCATGTATTATGATTTTAGGTACCAGGTCAAATGAAACTACAACTAGGAAGCAGCGTATTAGTGGAAAGTGTAGGTGTGTTCTCCAAGACATACTCAGTACTCGGAGATAATGGTGAAAAAACTCATGCAAAGGGTGCACATGTTAAATTAAATCATGACAGATATAAAGAATGTCTAGAGTCCGAAATGTCATACAAAAACCCCCATAAAATCAGTTAAACACTATGAACAAAACATGTATCATGTATCAACAAAAAGAACACTTTTATCACCTGTAGAAACCAAACGGTATTATGTCGATGCAAATCAGTCCTATAGTTTTGGACATTATTTCATTGATTTTTTGAAAATCTTAGATGAAGAAATGTTCTAGCACCAGAAGTCATCTTCAGATTATATATTTTAAAACCCCTAGAAAAACAAAGCTAGATGCAAGAGAACAAATCAAAGTTCTTACTTAAAGAAATGCTAAATGTAGATGTGTTATAAACACATGACGTAGGCCTTTATAAAATCAATATGTCCGCTGTATTTATTAATTTATTACAGCTGCTGTTTACTTTATATTTTATTTATTGTTGTTATTGATGATATTTGTGTATTTTTTAATAGATGTGATTATTGTATATAAAATGGATAATGTATTTTTCACTCAGGCTTTATTATGTTTTAATCAGATGTCAGTGTACTTTGTTTGACAGGGAGTAAGTTTCTTAATCAGGTTTAATTATGTACAAATTTGATGACAGAAGTATTGTATTATCAAGTTGTATAGTGTTTAATTTTCATAATGTTATAATTATGTAGCGAAATAAATAAAGATATCTGTATTTTACGGCAAGGCGTTGTTTTTTTGACAGCATCTTAAAGGTAGATTAAAAAAACTTTTACAAATCTTTCTTTTTTTAGAAAAAAAAACAGGTACAGGTATATAAAGCCATGGAAAATAAGGACAAAATTATTCGTCAACGGATAAAGTTATAATGAATTCAAATAACTTCAACCAAATATTAGCAGCGAGAGGACAGTAAAAAAGTTGATAATTTCGATTGTAATAGGAATGCTCGTTTACAAAGAGTTGAATCGGAGGTAAATTCATTCTTTTTTTTTTAGAAATACCCCCAAGTAAAGTTAAATTAAACTTTTGACCTATTACGAAATAGCAACATTTTAATGTAAACATCTTATTCTGCTGATAGTTGAACTGGTTATTACAATGAAATAAGATGTGGATTTTTTTCAAACATTCGCTAGAAAAGTTATGATTCACAAATAATGATTCATTTCAGATTCAACTTATAAAAGCTAATGGCGTTTGTGGTAAATTCATTTTTTTAAAAATAACGCCACATAACGTTTAATTGAACGGTTAAACTTTTATGAAATAGAAACATTTTATTGTAAGTATATTTTTCTGCTGAGAGTTAAATTGGTAATAACGGTGAATTAAAATTTGGGGTTTTTTAATATATCTTCCCAACATCCGCTATTCACAATTAATAATGATTGATTTCAGATTCAAGACAAACAGATAAATCAAAGTGCTGCAGCACTGAATGCGACGGACATGCAACCGGAGAGACATTCAGGCTTTTTTTTAATAAAACAAAACACAAAATATATAACAGAGAAAATTTGTTCCATACAAGTTCGAGATTTGTAGAGCAATATATTTTGTGTACCAAACTGTTATAATTCAGATTTTCTACTTTCAAGCATTAAATACAGAATGAAATTTATGCCTAAAAACTCTGGTCAAACTTGTAAATCAGTGTCCTTATCGATTTAGAAATGATATGTAAATAGAAGAAAAAACTGACAACGAAATATTTCTAAAATAAAACCATGCAAATAAACTTCAAGCATAATACATTATACATGTGAGAATGCTATTTAGAATTGCTTCGTGTTATCATAGTGGTCACATAGACAATAAAATATAAGTCATTTGTATTGCATGTAATCCGCTGGTTTATTACATGTATAATGTGTACTAATCGCCTGTCCATAAATCAGCATAAGTGAAGCAGAATCTATTTTTAGAATAGCGAAGGTTAACTCATATCGTGACCTAGAAATTTATTTGTAAACAAACCACAAGAATCGGAAGTAGAACTGATATTATAACTTCCTTCAATAAAGATAACCATGAAAGACTACATGGTGGTAAAGTGTTGAAAAGCTCTCTTGTTACATGCATTTTCAAAAATAGATATTTATACTAACCATTGTACTGTATCTAATTTATTAATAACTGCTGAATATTCAGCTAAACCCGCGGTATGAGTCACGAAAATAGTTCTTTTATTAATGCGCGAGTTATTCTAGAGTCACGAAAAACTTTTGATTTGTTAATAATAATGTTTTGTATAATGTAGAAATATTTATTTCCTACTACTAATTTCTTGGAACTCAGAGCTTACACCTTTATTATAGTATAATTTGCTGTCCTACTTTTTCGACAGCGGTAAATCGTTTCGGCAGTCATTTGCATATTGCGCAATAATACTACGGGACTACAACGTTTTTATCAATCATATACGTTCATATTTTAACTTGGATAACTTAATTTGAAATTGAAAAGGCTAAATATGGAAGATATTAAGATATCCCGACAAAGTATGGGAGTTTTAAAGGACACCTTGCGCGATTGTAGCCGACGAAATCCCATGTGTAGATGACTTAGCTCTGAACGCGCCTGAGGGCGCGTCCGTCGCAAAAATGTAATGACGTTGCAGCAACGGCAAAAATTCGTCTGCGCGATACGACATAAGATTTATTGATTTCTCTTTGCCGGCACATATGCAGGTTACACAAACAATGCATATTGACAAAGTTATTTTCCAGTTCGGAGAAGCTGGAGTTTAAGTACGAAAAGCAGCTCGAGGGTATATTTTTAAAAATGTTTTCAGCAAAAGGATCTTGTTTGCATTGAAATGGGAATTCAAACGTACGAACCAATGGCCATAGACAAAAAAGAGAAAATAAGAATCCCTAAAGAGGGCCCAACACGTCAAAATTGAAAATGTTGCAGGCTCGGTTTGATCGAGCCTGTTCATGGACGGTACTGTCAAGTGCAAACTACCGTCCACGCCCCCTAGCACCGGCATTCAACAGTTAAACATGAAATGGTAATTTTTTTTAATTTAGAAACATCCGCAGATATGTTCATACGCGGTTATCATGGAACCTTCTATGTGACACAGTAGTGCCATTCCATGAAAAGCGGCGTATGATTCCTAAGTTAAAAAAAAAACCTGTGCCCTAAGCGAGAAAAAATGGGCGGAAATAAACTAAATGGAAGTTTTAAATGGGATCAGGGTTTATGAAGCGGACACGTATTTTAAAAATTTGAATTATGATATTAAATTTCATGTCGGTCGCTGACATCATGAACCTAACACAAACTTTAAAAACTATGTATGATAGAATATAAACTGTTGCATTTTGAAAATCAAAAGATCTTGAATTATCTTATAATAATAATCCGAATAGTGAATGCAAGATAATGAAAAAATCATACTCGTGTTTATACGGTATGGTCGGGAAAAATTGAAAAAAATATTTTCTGTTAAAAATGGTCTGTATATAGTTTTGTTATTGTTGTTCTTGGTGTTTTTAATTTATAACTTTCGGATTGATTTGATACGAAAGAAATTTTGAAAAATTGTTTATGTAGACTTCCAATTATCGCTTTATGTTTCGGATAATGTCATATTCGTTCAAAAAAAAAACAACTTTTTTCCCCATATTTTCAAATAAATTTTAATTAAATCATATGTTATCAACAAATTATCTTCATATTTTTAACGCAGAATATCAAAGAAGTAGGTCCCTTCTTTTTTACGGTATCACGTGATTATGCATGTTTATTTTCGTCATATGTAATTTATTCTTATTTCCATCACTCTTTAAAATACAATTTTAATTTAACTTTATTTCAAAAGTGAAATTCTTTTTTTAATATTAACATTCAGATCACGGTCACATAACAAAGCTCCCCAACCGCCCCACCAAAGATCAGACAGGTGTCGACGGACCCTCGCTAAGGATCAAAGGCATATACCGCTTCTTTTGTCGGTGTCACGTGGCCTTCATTATTGTCTGCTATTGTTTTTGGTCGTCTGCTCATTTTTGAAGTGTCCAGTTGTGTGAACAGTTAATTTCATCAAGATTGTAATAGTGTTTAGCGATGGCTGTGGGTATCAGAATAGAAACAGTATACTTACTAGTTGTAATACATTATGCCACATTTCTAAAAAACTTGGAATTGAAATATGTGTCCATGTGCCCCAAAACTATGTTGACTCATTAGCTTCTGCAAGACCAAGTCATCCCTACACAGTTTATTATGTAGATAATGTTTTCTTCAGAAAGTATTCTGAGCTATCTTTTTACTCGTCAATCAGGCCAGGAAGTAAAGTAGGAGATCCAGAGGTAACTGATCTGCGAGTATTGCATTGCAACCCAGATGGGACTGTATAATACAAGCTCTCATTCGACGGCGAATTGACAGATTTTCCTCGCAAGGCACGAAAAACTGACTCCACCTACTTTCACGATGAACCAGCGCAAATGCATGACGGTCCCCTGAAAATAAAGGCGTCCAAGTACGAACATCTTCAAGAGCTCAAAAGTGTGATACCTCGAGATTTTCATGGATTCTATTGACAACATTAACTGCGAAAGGATGTTTTGAAGAGCGTTTGAAAATGTATATATATATCATGTTTGCTACATGTTCAGTGCATTCATATCGATTCATGTAGCCTTAAGTTCTGGATTCCGGCCGGATTTACTATAGTTCATGTTTTATGAATAGTTGTGAGTATGTTTGTGTCATATCATAATGTTCTAAATGAAGATGATTTTTTATTTGAATGAATTCATTAATTCTGAAAACTTAATCTTGAATGACTCTAAGACTGACAGTCTTTATAACACGGAGTGGTTCTTTTACAGTTTTGTATTCTAGTTCATATTGTGTTATAATTGTGTAACTGCATTAAAAACAAAATGTTCGGTTATTTGTTAATCAGTTTGAATAAAACTTTGATACTGTAATACGGATGGCTTTAATTTTGACCAATTAAAACTTAAAATGATATGTTTTCATGGTACTAGAACCGCATCAAGGTCGCCCACTTGAAATCCTTGCAGTTTCTTACGCCGAATGAGGGTCATAGGTTTGAGCCTAGCTACCAACCATTGATCTTTCTTTGAGAACGCTCAGTATTGTGTGTTGAAGTGATTCTAGAACTGGTACTTTCTAAGAAAGCTGGTTTGGAACCTTTGGTTTTGTGATACGCAGGCTTCATAACCTCAGATCCCCTTTCAAAATTCCATTTTATTTAGTTCCGCCCATTGTTTTCTCGTTTAGGGCACACGCATTTTTTTACTTGGGGACCATATGCCGCTTTTCATGGAATGGCACTACCGTGTCACATTGAAGGTTCCATGATAACCGCCATATGAACACATCTGCGGATGTTTCAAAATTCTAAATTTTACCAGTTCATGTTAAATGTTGAATTCTGCTTAAGCCGGTGCTAGGGGGCGTGGACGGTAACTTGCACTTTCCAGTACCGTCCATGAACAGGCTCAATCAAACCGAGCCTGCAACATTTTCAATTTTGCCGTGTTGGGCTTTCTTTAGGGATTCTGTATTTATCTATTTGGAACCTTCCCGCCTGTCTGACTGCAAGATTGTTAAGAGCGGACATAAAACCTCAAAATTGGAGTTTTCTCTTTTTTACCTTTATTTAATAGTTTTATTTAGTAACGCGTGAATAATGAATAACACAACAGCAAGCATATAAATCAAAACATTCATTTATTACATGTAAGCATATGCAAAACATGTCGTAAGGCGGACTGAGAATTTGACAAAACATCGTATCTCATAGTTATCGCCCTTGAATGATACGGGTAGACAAACATACGTTATTCATATACGCATCTGGTGAATGTTGTTTGTGCTTTAAACACAAGGCTAAATGTTTTACTGTAAGCTAAAAAGTGGCAAAAGTGGTCTCCTGTAAAATTTCTTGAAAAGACTTACGACCTTTTGACTTCCACCTTATTAACACTGTCCTTAATATATGCATATATGTTTGCCATTTCTTTGTTGATCTTTCCACTTTCTATCATTGTCAAGTATAACCTACACTTACATTGTCCAGAGAGCAAAAAAAATTATAATGCAATTTGTAACAATGAAAAATGTCTTATTTTTATGAGACGGTACCAGGGAGACATAGTTGTGTATAGATAACAATGAATCAATGATAAGGTCGACGTGCGAGACTATTTTTAAGTAAAGAGAAATAAAGAATCTCCAAGGAACGCACCAAAACGACAAAATTGAAAATGTTGAAGGCTCGGTTTGACTGAACTTGTTTGAAAGTTCAAGTTACTGTCAATGCCCTTTACACCGCGGTTAAGCAGTATTCGACATTTTAGATATTAAGGAAGTATTATCATGCGTAACGGTCCATGGCATCACTGCGTGCCGAAATCAACTATAACATGAGAATCTCAAAAGTTTGTTGGGTTGGTTTTACGGCGCACTGACACAGTTCTAGTGAATAATGGTTTTAACATGAAGCTTAATGTATATTCATTCATGTGGTATAAGACTTTATTACATGCTTTACGGTGGTTTATAGAAATATATCAGTGATATAAAACTGGTAATTTCACTGTTTGAAACAGTGAAATTACCACTTTATTTTTTATTTACCGCTAAAGGTAGTTGAATTTGGACTGTCATGAATGTAATCCAAATACTTTCACTTATCATAAAATATAATAAATACCAAAAATAATGATTTTTGCTCTTTCTCCTCATAATAACTAGAAATGTGTCACACCCCCGGATGCCCCCGCATCAGCAAAATTTAGATGGTGCATTAATTTTTTTTTTCATTTTTAAGTTCCCAAAGCCCTTAAAACTTTTCAATGTTAAACAAACCATTTTTCATACAATGTTCATATGGTCAGCCTGAATTATTCAGTCTTAACCTTTTTAAAAATAGATATTGCATATTTGTAAGAATTTCAAGAAAAACTATAAAATCTAGCTTAAAGTCTATGTCGTGTGTAATCTGAAGAGCAAATAAATGCACATTACAGGAAGATAAGTTTGTCTACAAATTCAGTGTGACACTCTTGATCAATTATTTTCAAAGGATCTTAAAACTGCTTTATACCTTCATTTCATGTGTCGTACTATTGAAATTCAATGAGTAGAAAGGTGACATAAATCTGGCCAAATTAAAGTGCATCAAAGCCATGCCCAAATTCCACTGCGAGCCATCCTTGAACATAGTCATAAGTCAATTTAGAGATATGAATTAAATAAGACAAAGAGTATAGGGATATATCAAATGAACAACAAATAATCTGAATATTATTGTTCACAAGAGAGGTCCAATATACGCGGGCGAGAAAATCATAGATAACGCCATGAAAGTCAAGACAGAACTGGCCCTGAGGCATTCGAAATAACATATTCATCCTCATTTGAGTTAGATGTGGTTGTACCGTAGGGAGATAATAATTGAAAAAATTTGAAAATTTCATATATAATTTCAAAGTAAAAGAGCAATAACTCTGCAAAAATGCATTGAACCATGACCAAAAAGTCAATTTAGCAGACTTGGCTCGCATTCCTTTGACGCATCCATTATGGTCAAGTTTGAGTTGAAATGATGCTTCTTACTTGGAGATAATAGTGAAAGTGAAAATATCTCATATTTAGTGTTCAAAGTAAAAGGGCTATAAACTCGGCCAAAAATTCATGAGAACCATGACCAAATGCGAAACTTCTGACTGTATATTCTCATGACATATCCCTTCGAAATTTAAGAGAATTGTGTAAGTCTTTGGGAATAAAGAACGAAAAGTGAAAATTTCATAATTTCAAAGTTAGAAGGAGCAATAACCTTCCTAAAAAGTCATTGAAGCCATGACCAAATGCGAAATCTGACCAGTATTTTCCTCAGACATAAGTCTACGAACAATCATTATTGACGTTGAATGTTGTATGTAGCGTAGGGGCAGATAAGTACGGACTGAATTTCCTATATTTCAAAGATAAAAGGGAGCATAACATAATACTAGACGAAAGAAAATCTATCGAACTCATTCGAACAACATTTTCGAGAATCTAAAAGTGAATGATCCTTATTTATCTCTCACTTTATAGTCAGATCATTAATTCTTATCGATGATTACCAACCGAGTATTAGAGCTTATAGAATAAATAGCTATTCGATCTAAATAATCAACACCGGAAACTAGATTGAGATACGAGAAACTTAAGCAGTTAATGACGAAGGAACGGAAAAAGGACGAGAAGGAATCGGATAAGGACCGTGAAGTAAACTCGATTGACGGTACAATGAAACGGAAACGGAGGGGCAACCGTAAAAACATCAAACTGCCCAACAAACCGCATGTTTGAACATGGGGGAGGCATAAAGAATAATTCTTGAATTAACTACCTCTACAATCTCTACTCAAATAACAGAGCGGTACGCGATTTGTATCGGCCATAACAGCATTCTGATGCATGTGCGAGTAACGCTAGTAAAAGGAATAAAATCTTACAACTTACGAGAGATAACAGATTAATACGATACTCTTAAATACTCATATAACGAAGTATCTGGTTGTAGTAAAGTAGGGTCCAACGAGAAAAGATCTTCTGACCGTAATTGTGCTCTATCCTGTTCCAAAATATGTACGGACATTTCTGTTCTAGTTTGCGTATTTTACGGATCCCAACAAGTTCAGTGAAGAGACTTTCATATTAATGCTATGTTTCTTATGAGATTTGTATATGTAGACTAGTGCGTTCATATGATAATTCTTTATCTAAACAGACGAGTGCCTTTAACTTAATAATTAGTGTTGAACAGAATCGACAGAATACAGTAACAACCTTTTTTCAATATAAATTCCAGTAAACTGACTAATTTCAGACAGAATGTTCTCACAAAAAACAACATCACATTATTGATTCATTAAGTATCCGATTGGTTTTGTTTGTTTGTTTTTGGTTTTAACGGCACTTATTCATACCTTTGGTTCACATGCACTGCGCCGAACACTATTGTTAACGATAAGATATATTAAACCACTAAAAGCCGATTGTTATATTACATATGCCTTTCTATCAAAGTGGTTTGTTAAACCCCTTGTACGCACATGAGCGAGTCTAATTATCGTGAAACACCAAGACATTGGTCGTATTTGCATTATATAAATCTTCACTGTGTTACTAAGCATGTTCAACTGCTATGAAACATAAAAATGTCATACTGAATGATTTGGCACAAATGTTTATCAAAATGCTGCATTGTAATCAATATTTAGAGAGAAGCTAAAGCATCAGTGTGTTACACGTTACTTTACGATCGACCTGAAGGCCATTTTAGCCTTTACTGTCAAAGCGTATTGGCGCGTGATGGGGGGACTTCCGAACATCTCTCAAACAAACAGGTTGGCGACTATCGATAAAGCAATTTTCACTATTTGAGGACTCAAAAGGGGATGAATCGCTTAATATGAGTCCATTGAAGAAAAAATTATTACACATTGTCCTTGATATATGCTAATGTAATGCTTCACCTTTGTGACCTATAAATTTTTTTTTTTTTTTTTATATTGTTTTGAGGCATGACAGCTTGATTATAACATACACTAACATTGCTCCAAAGCAAAACAAATGAAGACTAAATAGATATGAATTGATAACATGAACAAATGTTAAAAGATGCAAACAATGTCTTAAATAAACATGAGACGTGCAAAGACATATTTGTGTGTAAAAGTGAATAATCAATGGGTCCATGAGAGAGGTCGTCGTGCAGTATCATATTTATTAATAATATAGTTACAAGACAAAATATATAAAAATCTCTATAGAACCGCAATGTAATGCTGAAATCGAAAGAATTGAGATCACAATGGTAGTGAAGGTTCTCGAATTGAAGCTCGTGACAAGTTACCTTCACTGTCCAACCATTTGAACACCGAAAAGAGAAGCATATTATCTTCTTGAGTCACTTTCAGATACTTTTAGGAAGTTTAGTCATCTTGACACAGAGTCGGAATCTACACCATTTGGCGATGATTTGTGTCCAACAGCAACCTTGTAAAGCACAAACCATTCACAAGAGTCGTTATTGAATAACGTATTGTGATCATATATTTCAAGTGGACGTAAACTAGATTCGAATTGTAAATATTGTCAACTGAGATATGAACATGATCTTAAAAGTCGAATTGTCGTTTCTTGGATTGCTTTAACAGGCGCAAGCAGTTACACGTTCATGTTCTATTGCGAGTAAATAGCGTTTGTAACAATGAACGTCTACTTATTGTATAATTTCAATCATGAAGTAGTTTTGATTTGCTTGCTGTTAATGATTATGCTATACATATTACACGCAAAACTGTAGCACGCTTTATTACTTTCAAAGGTGAAATACAATACTTCTTACACTATAGTAGTAATAAAGAGATACATACTACTCAAGCTCAGTTGTGTGATGTGTAAGGTCGTTTACACATTATACAAAGTATACTGTCTCGCATGTTAATGAATATATCATTTTTACTCTAACAGTGCGAAGCACTGGAAGAACGTGTATACTAAAACTTGGAATATCATCACAGAAAAAAATAAATGACGTCGAAGACAATAGAGAACAAATGACGCTTCCATTTCAAATCAGTAAATAGAAATCCAAGCCAATATCTTACTCTGCTGGTAAATTCTGTGTAAAAGAAATAATAACATTGGTAATTTGTAAAATGAGTAAATGAGTCTACGGCTCGAAAACAATAGCGTGTATTTGATCTCGACTACGGAAGCATCCTTCATAGGGAACACAAAATGAACAAACAGAATGGGCAGACCGTGTGATTGACATAATGGAAGAGAGCGATATCGAAATAATGCAAGCTACTCATCCCTACCCGGCCCCCTCGCACCGGCCCCTTGGCAGGCCCGGTATCCAGATACATCAACACACATTTAATCCAAATAGACTGGTTAAGGCATATCATCAATGATCCCGAAGATCCAGACAATATAGACTGAGTAAGTATCGGGGCAGACTTTTTTTAACAACTGCCGACACACGAGCACAATGACCATGCGTGTGAATTATAAAATTGTTAACAAGTGATCCGTCGAAGTCATTAATAACACCAAATTACAAGTAGAATAGCAGTCTCTGATTCGAATTTTAAATTTCTAATCTAGTGTAACAAATTATTTATCATTCTAAGGACGCGTAACGTGTCAGATGCCCATGCTGTCGTATCTTATTGTTTGGGGGATACGTCTCAGCACTGGCTCTTGCCTATAGGCCTAGTTGGTTCTCTTCTGGAGTCAGGTTAGGGGTGGGGATATTGCGTTGCAGTAATTTGATAAACCCGGGCCGCGTTATATCGCTTTTGATCTCTCTAAGTATATAATATAATATCATAAAAATATAAAAAGTAGAAAATTGAAAGATACTTAAGTCACAGATGAGGAGATATCTGCTGTATGATAGCCCTATGACCGGGAACATCCATACACAGGCTCGGCCCTGAGAAAACAAATACGAAGATGCCGAATTTATTGAGAACAGGTAGATTCCTGACTGTTTACAATGGAACCGTCATACACTCAATAGTGCTTACGCAATCAATGTCCCGAAGGACCAGACAAATTATAAACTGAAGTGAAGTACGGGGCAAGCTCTTTTTACAGTTTTGCCCACGGTCATTCTGACACGCTTCTGTTAGTTGAAGTTAAATCTGGAAACAAATGATCCCCTCGAAGCATAAACCTTGTGAATTTGTAACCATCATATATATTTGCATACATAATCACAACTAAAACCAAAAATGTTTAACTTATTATATACGTAAAGGTGTTCATTTTGGACTGTCATGATGTTAATCCAAATACTTCGACTATCATAAAAATATTTACATTATGACCAATTATCACAATGAATTCAATTGCATCTCTTTCTCACATTAATTACATGCTACTTTGAATAAATGCCACATATCTCACAATCTAACAACGCCGATTGATCACATAAACGTTCTGCTATTCACTGTAGCAGAGTTGTTTTGGATGTTTACTGAAATTCTGATAAAATATGGAAAGTAAGTCTTTGTTTTGAAGGTGTTAACAAATTTCTGATAATGTCTACATCCTTTTAACAGAAAAATGTAAGCTACAAATAGTTTATCTTACTCAGCAAACATAAGTCTCAACAAAGACGATTCGTTGTTGGCTGATTTTACGGCACACAAACACAGTTTAGTGGAAAGCGTTTTCAAAAATGAACCTTTTAAGGTAAATTGATGATGTATAAGACAGTATAAAAACATGCTGAAACAAGAAACTTGAGTTGATTTCGACAATGCCGACAAACAACAACATCACATTTATGATTGATTCATTTTTAGTAATCTGATTGTTTTTGTTTGTTGTTTGGTTTTGAACGGCACATAGAACAAATAACTGGCGCATTGACGCGATCGAAATTTATTGTTACACATAAAGGATATTAACTCAAAAGAGGTTAGTACACCTTATAAATTAGGGTTGTAACGCCTTTACCACATGAGCATATATGTGAAAAAATGCCGTTTTCAATTTAAAGCCTCATGTTTCAAGTTCAAACTGCTCCAGTACTGAATAAGTTTGGCAAAATGTTTTCAATGTGGCTGCCACTTCTCATAAAGACTTACAGATAGAGTAAAAAGGCTTTTTCAGCGTTGGTGACAACGTAACCATTTACATCGGACCTGAGACCATTTTTAGCCTTGTCAATCTACAAAATTTCTTTGGTGAAAGAGGGGGGGCTACCACCCCCTTCAAACCCGAAACAGAAGGGGCACATCCCCTGCTGAACCCCCTGAATTGTTCTAATTTGATCAGGGATAGCGTCGATAAAAGTTTATCACTTTTTTACACCCTTTTCAAACGAATAAGTGTTAGGGTCTCAGATAAAGCTTATTTTTCACTATTTGAGACTACAGGGAAATAAAAAAGCGTTAAAATGAGTCTATATGAAAAACTAACTCTTTACACTGTCTTAAAAAAATATTGCATTAATGTATGCCATTTTGTTTGTTTCATTAAATGTTTGCCATGTTGTTTTTTGATCTTTCCACTCTTCAATAATGCAGAGTATTTAGACCTACCTAAAACAATATCGAGTCCTTGAGGTCACAACAACGATAACGAACACATGGTTTGAGAACCAATCAAAAATGGTCTGTATAAACATGGGAACGGTGCCACGGATCAAGTTGTGTTATAGTTACCAATGGATCAATATAAGGTCGCGTCAGACTATTTTAAATAGATAGAGAAATAACGAATCTCTAAGGAACGCAAAAACGACACAAATTGGAATGTTTTTCGAAGAACTCGGTTGAAGATAGAACTTGTTGGAAAGGCAATTCGATCACGCCCCTTTACACTGCTAAAAGCGTATCCGAATTACGAATAAGCGAGTATCATATTACATTACGGGCGCCAGACCTGGTTCATCATGCGTGCCTACTAAGCACATTCTATATCAATCAATCATGATTGACTATGAGATCTCAAAAAGATAAGTTGTGTTTTGAGTTTGGGTCTGAGATTTATGACGTTCCTTACGACAGCATTCTTATGAAGTAACGTATGTCACACATGAACTTGAATGTATAATTCATTAGATGTGGTATTATTAGACTGTAAAGTGAAAACGACGTCTGCTGAATTAATAATATGACCTTTCAGCCTCTTTACATTCAATACATAAAATGGCTGATAACTGGTTCTTTGTTCTTTTCATTACCCAGACAAGCAAACTGAGGATGTATATGTTATTACGACCTTTTTGTTAAAGATTTTAATTGTTGTATTCGTTTCTCTGTTTCAACACGTCTCGAATTCAACTTGCAAGTTCTATGGAGAAAGAGACGACTGTTCAACGTTTAGTCATTATACTGGAAAAATGCGGCACAACGCTTAAAGATGATAAAAAAGGAGAACAAATAGTATATCCAAAAAAGACAGAATAAGTATATTTGATAGCGATTAAAGGGACTTGATAAGGTAGCTGCTGTTCAGTACTTATTTTGCTAATTTTTTTGCAATTTCCATATATAACAGAATTACATTTTTCGCTTATGTCAAATGTCATTGATGTAAATATTTCGATATTATCCTGTTGAAATTCAAGATAGCAGAACCGAAGTGAAACTGCAATTGTTATTGTTTTGAAGTCTAGATTCATTTATCTACATTAGATACTTACTTTAATAAGTTTCTTAAAATATAGATTGTGGATAAATTCGATTACATACAAACTTTCTTCATATCATTAGAGTCTACACCAGCTGGCGGTGAACCGTCACGCAGGTAATTTCACCAGAAATGACAGTACACGTATCAAGCTCTACTGCACTATATCGTGTTCACGGAAAAGAGACGAACATGATATCGGACGGAAGAATGAGTAACTGTAGAACGAAAAAAAATGCAGGATATATTAAAAGCCAGGCAGAGTGAAGGGGAAACATTTGATACGTTGTGGCTAATGTGTATTTATCTTCGGGATTTAAGGATGAAGAAGTGAACGCAGTTACTTGTGGTACACAAATGTAAAGAGTGTTTTAGGAGATTTCAGTGGAATTAACGAATACGATGCGTTAAAAAAAAATCTTATTTTTCATACCATTATTTTCAATAAATTTAAATAATACTATAGTATAAGTTATCAATCCAAAATATCCTTACTAAGTGTTATTTCAACAGCAGAATATCAATAGAAGTAGGTTCCTTCTTTTAACGGTACACGCGATTATGGCATGTATTTCGCATATTATTAATTCTTATTCACAGCTCTTTAAAATACAATTTGAATAACATTAATGTAATCAAAGTGGACATAAATTTCTTTTTAATATTCACACATTGCTAGATCATCGGATCTAACAATAAAAAGCTCCCACGCTCCGCGATCGAGACAACAGACAGTGTCACGAACCCTCGTTAAGATCATAAGGCATAATGCGCTATCTTTGTCCGGTGTCACGGCCTCATTATGTCACTATGTTTTTCGGTACGCTGCACTCAGTATTTTCTTTGAAAGTGTACCAGGTGTGGTGAACATGTTATTATTTCATCTAAGATGGTAATAATAGTGTATTAGACCGATGGCTGTGGGTATATTTAAAGCTAAGAAATCAGATCCTTTACCTAAGTTTGTTAATGACCCATTATGGATACACAACAATTTTGCTATGTCCTATATACATAAATCTTGTATAGATATCATTGAAAAATTGATGATGTCTCATTAATGGGCACACAGAAACATACTGTTGACTCATATCAAGCTTCTGCAGAACCAAGTCACCTGCAAACACAGGTATTCATTTATCATGTTAGATTAATGGTTAATCTTCAAGAAATATTATTCCTCAGTAGCTATCTTGACTCGTCAATCCAGGCCAGGAACGTAAAGTTAGGAATAAGAATGTAATGATCTGGCGAGTAAATAGACATTGCAAACCAGATGGAATCTGTATATGGATACATCAATAAGCTGCGATTCATAATCTCGGAGCCGTGGATTGGAACAAATTTTCTCGCAATACGACGACAAAACGACAACCACCTTACTTACAGAGTACGACCAGCCCAAATGTACTGAAGTCCCCGCTTGAAAATAAAGGCGATACACAAGTACGAACATCCATTCAAGAGCTCAAAGTGTGACTATCCGTCGAATTTCATGGATTCTATACAAACTACAGCGAAAGGATGTTTTGGAAACCTTTAGAATTATATAAATCTAAGTATGAATTGCTAACAATGTTCGATCAGATAAACTAACCTTCTGGATCCGGCTCGGATTTTACTATCAGTTACAGTTAAAAATGTATAGTGAGTAGTGTGTCATACATTAATCCTATTCAATGAAATCACAAATTTTATTTAGCAACATGAACTTCATTAATCGAAAAACTTACTCTAATGCGAATGACTGCTAGAACCACAAATACATGAAGCTCTATAACAACGGAGTATGGTATCTTTACCGTTAAGGAGTTTCTAGTTCATATGTCCGTTATAATATGAAAAGTATGCATTAAAAAAAAGAATGTTCGGTTATTGTTTAATCAGTCTTGTATTATTATAAATACTTTGATTACTGTATATAGAAACGATTGGCTTTAACTTTTAGCCAATTAAAAACTTGAAGGTTATATGTTTTCATGTGAAACTAGATTAACCGACATCTAAGTCCGCTCTCACTTGAAATTTCCTTGCGTTAAAGCTCAGCGTGCGAATGAGGGTCAGACAAATGTTCGAGCCTTACGCTTACACCATTGATATGGCCCTCGTGGTCGAGGTAAAGTCGATACTTTCTACCATCCCATACCTCTCTGCATGGAGTTGAAATCCAGCCGGAGAACTTGGATAGTGTAGCGCGTGAGAAAAAGGTTTTTGTCTCAGTACTCGTTAGAGCGCGCGAAGACCGATGATAGGAAACTACCCCTATACCGTAATGGAAATACAGTGGAAGAAAAGGCGTGAATGAAACAACAACCAACCAATTGATCTTTCTTTGAAAGACACTCACTAATTGTGTTGAAGATCATCAGGACACTCGTACTTCTAAAGAAAGCTGGTCTGGAAACCTTCCCGCGCTGTTCTGAACTGCAAGACTGTTAAGTTAGCGACATAAAACATCAAAATTGGATTAAATTCTCATTTATGTTTTTACCCTCTTACATTTGTAATAGTTTGTTATTTATTTATATGTCGCGTGAAAATAATGCACAATAACGACAACAGCAGCATTAAACTGCAAAAACTTCGATAATATTTACATGTAAAGCATATGCAAAACATCTCGTATGGCGGACTAGACATGCTGAAAACACGATACGTAATCTTCCAATAAAGTAGTCGTCTCCTTTAGAATGAACGGGTAAGCAAACATTAAATACTTATCATATACGCATCTGGTGAATGTATTGGCTTTAAACACAAGGCTACAATGTTATCTGTAAGCTAACAGAGAGAAGTGGTCCTCCTGTAAACTTTCTTGAAAAGAGTTCGACCTTCTGACTTCCCAACCGCCGATAGTAGAAACCAAACTTTTAACACGTCCAATATGCATAATATGTTTGCCATTTGGTTCTGTTGACCTCTTTCCACTTCTATCATTGTCCAAGTATAACCTACACTTAACATTGTCAGAGAGCAAATATTTCAATTGCAATTTTAACAATGATAAAATTACTCTATTTTTATCGTGAGACCGAGGTGACCAAGGAGTCATAGGTTGATTTATAGTTAACTAATAGAATAATGAAATAAAGGTCGCACGTGCAGAGACTTTTTATTAAGTTTAAAGAGGAAATAATGAATTCTTGGCGAAAAAGGGACAAGCAAATAAATCTACAAACTGAAAAATTTGAGGCTCGGTACTATTTTTGAGACTGAACTTGATTTGGTACACAGTGGATGCATAAGTTGTACGTAAAGTCATATGCCATTTATCAAATTCCCGGTTTATGCAGTATTTCCGACATTAGGATATAATAAGGTATTTATCATAGACGTACGGTCCATTGTGCATCACTGCGTGCCGAATCAACAATACATTGAAGATCATCAAAGTCATAAGTTGGTTGGTTTACAGGCGCACTGACACACGTTCTAGTGAATAACGTTTTAACATGAAGCAAAAAATATAAGTCATTCAGGGTATAGCCTGTATAAATCGATTCGCTGAAACAAGCAAAACTGTTCACTTATTTCAAAGAATGTAGATGTCAAAACTTCACTTAAAAAATACTATATCGCCAGTGAAATGGTTTTACCGTTCACATACAAGTTCTGGTCATAAACTTTATTCAAAATGAAAAGCTATATATGTTCATGTGGAAAAATTAGAAGACATAAATGATGACGTGAAACCAGCAGAAAACGTCACAGCTTATCTCATTTCAAATGAGATACCATAAAATTAATTCTCTGTATAATCTTAAATAATTAATTTGAAATTTATATTGTTAATAAAATCTGGAAACAAAGTAATCCCTCGGAAACATAATACAATAAAATTACACAGAATGCAACCCGGATTTGATCGAGACTGTCATAGGAATACTGAAATAAGTGCAAAATCACTCAACGCCCCCTAAGCACCGAGGCTGAAAGTACCTAATTATACATCTATGCTGGCATCAATGATCCCGAAAGACAAGAAAAAATATATACTGAAGTGAAGTATTGGGCAACTTTTACAGCTGCACACGCATTACACTGCTGTTGTGAAGCTCTTTCTTCCTTTACCTAACCAACTTATCACCATACTCCAAATTCACCGCTAAACGCTCCGCGTTAATTTACATGTCATTATTATCATATTAACAAAACTACCTACACAATTCATATAATTGTGCGATAGGAGCGACAACATTACTCCGATAGCTTCTGACACAAGCAATAACAACTCTATAAACCTTTAAAGTCAAAGAATCACTAACCATTCAGCAGTTTCTGGCCTTATTCACGCCAGCATACAATATCATCTAAATAACAAAATAAACAAAACACCCAATACGAACATTGAAATATATTGCAATATCGTTACTTCACCCGTTGAACAAATATACAGCAACACTACCGAATGAGACACATTTTTACAAAACGAGTACATCACAACAAAATTGTATCCGAGATAAGCACATAATTATTATTAGATGTACTATCCTAATTGTGTTGTCTAATAAATGCTACCTTTCAATCTTTTTTTAAACCCGCTCTAAACCCAAAGTCTACTGTGGTGGGTAAGATCATGAACAAAACATGGCTGACAAGCGGAATCACCTTTACCCGTGCCAAATTGACCCGTGCCGTTGATTCTTTTTCCTTAGGAAACTAGCCAATATGACTGACATACTGTTGAAAAGAGCGTAAAATGAAACAAACAAACAAACATTAAGTTCTTACCTAAATTTGGACGTTTTTTAAATAACATTATTGTAATTTGATTCCACATTGTTAGATTTACTTCTCTCTTATGGCGACAGTGATTGTGGGCCATCAACCGCTGGGCACTAGAACACTAAATCTGTGTATTTTCTTCCTCGGTCCGCCTATCATACAGCTTATTACGCAACGTTTAAAAAGTATTGTACGACTCTATCAAAATGGAAAAAATCTTTAAACACATTAAACATATTAAAGAACAGGGGATCGTAGTCGAAAAAAAATGTGTTGTGTCAGCCAGCCCTCACAACCAAAATCATTCAAATGGCACAATTTCAGTATATAAAATTGACTAATCATCTTAAGACGACCCAAACCTGAAAAAAATTAAACTGCTAACCTCCGGCACTATACTTAAATTATAGTTTGGGAATCTTCAATATATCTTTTTTTTTTTGGCTTAAAAAACGAGCTGTACATCCTTTGACAAAACCACAACCAATATTATGGTTCCATGAAAAAACGGGGATGACTAATATTGTCAGGTGCCCGCCCCACAAGCCTCATAAATCATTGATTATTAAATCTTTTCAACAGTACAAAAAAATGGGCGACCAGGGCAATTATACCCAAGATTCCCTATGACTTTTAAAAAAGTTTTACCAACCACAAAATGTTGTCTAAAAAAAGAATGCTCTACAAACTGTCACAACCCACATATAAATTAAAACAATCCCCTTTAAAAAAAAACTTTTTAAATTTACAGAAAGGAAATTTTTTTCCCGGCAAAAGTTTTTTTTTGGGAAATTATTTTATAAATTGATTAATTTTATGGGGCAAATTGTATAAAGTTAAAAAAATCTATTAGACATTGAAGTGAAATTTTTAATTTTAAATTTTACCCAATTTTTCACCAAAATTTTTTAATTGACCAAAGAAGTTTCCCTGTTTCATAATTTTATCACAATTTTAATAATTTTTTAATGGCAGTCAAAAAGACTAAATAAAAAGAAAGTTACTTGTATGCAAATGTAAAATTACAAAAATCTATTTTTAAAGTTTTTTTTTAAATTTGGGAACCCAAATACATAATGGGAATTTTGATTCTTTTTTTTTAATTTTGGATTTTAAAATGGAAAATTATTTATGTTTTTACAATCTTTTTCGGACCAAGTTTTAGAATCCCTTTATCTATTTATTTTTATGAAAAACTTTAATTAAGGATCGTCAAAAAATTTAAATTATACCCTTGCCCGGGGCACCAAAACAAATTGAATAAAAAAGCTAAAAATTTTTTCAAGTCTTAAAAAAAGTCTTTTTATGCAAAGATGCATCCAAAAAAATTTAATACTAAATAATTTAATTTTTAAAATTTTATTTCCATTAACTAAGCTTTTAAATCGCTTTACGCACACCTTTTGAAAAAAAATCCTTAAAATTAAAAAATCTACCCGAAAACTTTAAAAAATAAACTCAAAGAATTTGTATTGGGCCTTTAAAGAAAATTACAATTTCTTTTCTCAATTTATATAAAATTTTACCGGATTATACCAAAATCTAATTAAATTTTAAAGAGCACTCAATTTTTTGATATTAACTAATATTAAGTCAAAAAACCATTTTTGGAAATTTAAAATTTTATATTTCTAACATTTCCCTTATTTATAGCAAAAAATTTTTATCTGGGTTTTGAATATAAAAACTGAAAGGACACGTTACACAAAAATCGGAAAAATGATGAAACGATACCTTTTTAAGAAATTATTTGGAAAGCCTTTTGGGTCAAATTTTTTCGATTATTTTAAACTCGAGTATAATTTTGGGAATAAAAAACGCTGAAAAGGATTTTTATCCTCCCCCGCAAAATTTTTCAGGATGATAAGAAGGAAGTAAACTGAAAAATTGCTGTTTACCAATTTTTTAAGATAAATTTAAGTCGTGAAAACGGGGTAATTTTAGATTTACTTTTAGGCCCTTTTCACTCCGGAATGGGGATTTACTTTTACGAATTTTCAGAATAAAATTTTAATGTTGGTCTTTAAAGTTACCTTGTTAAAATTTTCTTTTAGCCAAAAGGGGGAAAAGGGCGTTTTAAATTCTTATCCATTTTAATTCGCTAAGTTCTAATTTTAACCCTTTTAAAAACTACAGAAGCATCAAACGTAAATTTTTTTCCATTTGGTTAATTGAAACATTTTAAAGAATCCCATCTTTACAAAATTTTGTTAAAACCCAAAAATACTCCAATAAACAAACACGCATTACACAAAAAACTTTCTCATCCGATTACAGAGGTAGATGTAATTTTTTTTGAATTTTTTACAAATCTATAAAAGGGGGAACTTTGTTTGAAAGTGAAAAAATTTTTCTGATAAATTCTCCCTTTTTTCACAATATGAAAGTTTAAAAACCCTTTTTATTTACCCCAAACCCATAATTCTAAAAGCGATTCTGTTTTTTGGGCGATTTAGGCACCCCAAACACTTATATGAAAGACTTTCAAAATAAACCCTTTTTTTAAGTATTTTTATGGGTATAAGACGTAAAAAACGATCCCGTAAACAATGAAAAATTTTGATTTTTTTCCAAAAGATGCTTAAAAACAAAAAACACACTTTTATGTTTGATTCTTTTTAGTATCTATTGTTTTTTGTTTTTTTTGGGGTTTTAAGGGCACATAGACAAAAAGGGCCATACCGCCCCAACACATTTTTTTTAACATAAGATTTTAAAACCTCAAAAGGAGTTAGTACCCTTATAATAGGGTTTGTTAACCCTTTACCACAGAGCATTTTTGTGAAAAAAGGCCTTTTCTTTAAAAAAGCCTATGTTACAAGTTAAAAACTGCTCCGTACTGATGAAGTTGGCACCAAATGTTTTTCAATGTGCTCAACCTCAAAAATTAAAATAGATAAAAGCTTTTTACGTGGTTTTCACGTTCCTTACGATCACCTAGGGCCATTTTTAGCCCGTCCATTACAAAATTTTTTTTTGGGGATGAGGGGGGCTACCACCCCTTTTTAAAACCCCCAAAAAGGGGGGCACATCCCCTTTTGGCAACCCCCCGATGTTCTATTTGATAAGTACGTTTAAAAAAATTATCATTTTTTACACCCTTTCTCAAACAAATAAGGGTTTAGGGGTTTAATAAAGCATTTTTTTCAATTTGAGACTCAACAGGGGGAAAAAAAAAGCTTAAAATTTTCGTCCATATGGGAAAACTAACTCATTTACACTGTCTTAAAAATATCATTTAAAGTTTCCATTTGTTTTTTCATTAAAGTTTGCCATTGTTTGTTGATCTTTCCACTTTTTATCATTTCCAAGATAAACCCCACTTTAAAAAAATTTTCCCAAAAGCAAAAACAATCATAAGCAATTTTTAACAATAAAAAAAATCTTTAAAAAACACGTCCAAGGGGTCATAGTGGATATTAAAAAATGGATCAATATAAGGTCGACTGCGAGACTATTTTTTAAAAAAAAAAATAAAGAATCTTAAGGAACGCACAAACGACAAAATTGAAAAAATGTTGAACTCTTTGACTAACTTTTGGAAAAATCAAGTTTCTGTCAACCCCCTTTACCCCGGTTTTTAAACAGTATCCACATTTTAATATTAAAGGAATATTTTTGCTTACCGGGGCCATGGCATCCTGGTGCCTACATCAACTATAAAACAACATTTAAAATCCAAACGATTGTGTTTGTTGGGTTGTTTTACGGGGCACGACACATTTTAGTGATAACTTTCACATGAAACTTAAGTATATTCATTAATTGATAAACTGTATAAAACGATGTGTAAATTTTAGACCTTTTTGCCTTCTTTTCATTTATACAATAACATGGGGATAACTGCTTCCTTTTGTTCCTTTTTAAATTCCCAAGACCCTAAGAAAAACTGGGGGTTATATTTTTTTATTACGATTTTGTTGAAAATTTAATTTTTTATTCGTTTTTTTAACAACGTTCTAAATGTAAATTAAAGTTTAGGGAAAAAAAACGACTTTTTCGATTTTTCTTTCATTACCAGGGGCCCCAACCCTTTTAAAATTTAAGAGGCCCAAAAAGGGTATACAAAAAATAACAAAAATTTTTTGATAGCTTTAAAAAGGAATTATGGGATCTGCTTTTATTTACTTTTTTTAAATTTTTTTTGAAATTCCTTAAAAAAAACAGAATTTTTTTTTTCCCTTTAATGTCAAAATTCATTGATGAAATTTTTTGGGATTACCCTTTTTGCCTTTTAAATAAGCAGAACCAAATTTTAAATGCAATCTCAGTTTTTTTTGAATCATTACAATTATTTTATTTTAAAATTTAAGTATTCCTATATGTAACTATTTGAAATTTCTTACACAAACTTTTTTTTAAAATTCAAACCGGGGGGTAAACCTTCACATAATTTCAGGGATGAAAAAACCCCCCACTGTCACCTCTTTGCCAGGAGAAAAAACAAATCATAATGCGGGGGAAAACGTAACTGTAGACGGGGAAAAATGCCGGGATTTTTTAAGCAGGCAAATTTAAAGGGGGAAAATTTGGGGGGGTTTGGGGAACCCGTTTTGGGGGATGAAATGAATGCAATTACGGGGTAAATGAAAGAGTTTGGGTTCTGAAAAAATTTAACAAAGGGTTTTTAAAAAAATTTTTTTTCCCCTTTATTTTCAAAAAAATTTTTAAAATAAATTTTATTTTATCAAAAAAATTTCTTCTAATTTTTTAAAACCGCAGAATATCAAAAAGGGGTTCCCTTCTTTTTAGGGTTATCACCAATTATGCATTTTATTTTCCCCATATGAAAGTTTATTCTTTTTTCCAATCACTTTTTTTAAAATACAATTTAAATTTTAAACTTAAATTTCAAAAGTAAATTATTTTTTAATAATTAACATTCGGATCCCCTCACATACAATGCTCCCCAACCCCCCCCAAAAGATCAACAGGTGCCCGACGACCCCTCGCAAAGGGATAAAAGGGCCATATGCCCTTCTTTGCGGTTGTCACTGCCTTCATTATTTTCTTTTTTTTTGCCCTTTCTGCTCTTTTTTGAAAGGTCCATTTGGGAAAAAGTTATTTCATCAAGTTTAAATTTAGTGTTTGGGATGCTTGGGGGTATCAGAATAAAACATTACTTACTTTTTAAATACTTTTTCCCACATTTTTAAAAAAATTTGAATTGAAATATGTTCCAGTCCCCCAAAAACTATTTTGATTTAAATTACCCTTGCAAGCCCAAAGTCAGCCTACACATTTCTTATGTAATAATGTTTTTTAAAAAAGTTTCTGGCTATTTTTTACTCTTAAATCAGGCCAGAAAAATTTGGGAGATCAAGGGAAACTGATCTGCGAGTTTCATCCCCCAAGGGGGACTGTAAAAATACAAGCTCCTTTCGCCCGGCAAAATTGACAGATTCCCCGCAACACGAAAAACTGACTCCACCACTTCCCACAATTAACCCAAACGCAAAGGGAAATACTCCCCTAAAAATAAAGGGTCCAAGACAACATTTTTCAAAAAGCCCCAAAAGTTTATCCCTTTCCCAATTTCAGGATTCTATGAAAAACTTTAACTCAAAAAGGATTTTTTGAAACTTTGAAAAATTATATTTAAAGTTGTTTCTACATGAAATCGATTTTTAAAACTTAATTCGGTTTTCCCCGGGTTTTATATAGTTCATGTTTAATTTTATTTTGTGAGTTTTGTTTGTATATCTAATTTCAAAATGAAATAACATTTTATTGCATGAATTCTTTAAATTTTCCTAAAAAAATTTAATTTTGGGAGCCCTCAAAAAACTGACATGAAAAGTCTTTTAACAGGGAAGGGGTTCTTACATTTTTGTTTTCTATTATTTTGTTTTAATTGTTTTTCCCGCATTAAAAAAAAATTTGGGTTATTTTTAATAAATTTTGAAAAAAAAACTTTGTTTTACGTAATCCCGGTTGGCTTTTTTTTTTAAACCAAAATTAAAATTTGAAATATATGTTTCAGGGACTAAAACCGAAATTAAAGGGTGGGCCCACTTGAAACCCTTTTCATTCTCACCCGAATGGGGGCATGGGTTTTGGGCCTACTCCCAAACCATTGATACCCCTCCGGGGTCGGGGGGTTAGATCTTTTTACTTCTAACCCATTTTACCTCTCTGGCGGGGGTTTTACCCCCGGGGAGGTTTTGGTATTTAGCGCGGGAAAAGGGGGGTTTTTTATACTTTTAAAAACTTTTCCGGGAACGTTTGTTTGGGGAAATACCCGCCTTATGACTGAAATATTTTGGGGAAAAAGGCGTAAAAGGAAAAAAAAAAACCCAACCTTTTATCTTTCTTTAAAAAACCCACTCATATTTTGGGAAAGGTTTTTCTAGAACTGAACTTTCTAAAAAGCTTTTTAACCCTTCCCCCCGTCTGAGCAAAGTTTAAGACGGACAAAAAATTTTAAAAAAAGGGGGTTTCTTTTTTTTCCCTTTTTTTTTAAAATTTTTTTTTAGAAAGGGCTAATAATGAAAAAACACAACACAAAAAAAATAAAAACTTTCATTTTAATTTAAAACCATATGCAAAACATGTCGTAAGGCGACTTTAGAATTGAAAAAAACTTTCTTATTCATAGTTATCCCCCGGGAAATAGGGGTAGGCAAACATTTTTACGTTATTCATATACGATCTGGGGGAATTTGTTTGGGTTTTAAAACAAGGCAAAATTTGTTTTATTTTTTTAAGCTAACAATTTAGAAAATGGCTCCTGAAAAAATTTTGAAAAGATTACCCCTTTTTATTTCCAACCGACATATAAAAACCCAAAATTTTTAACACTGCCCTTTAATTTATGCATTTTAAGGGGTTTGCCATTTTTTTTGTTGTTTTTTCCACTTTCTATCATTTCAATATAACCTACATAAAAATTGGGTCCAAGAGAAAAAAAATTTTTAATGCAATTTTAACAATGAAAAATTCTTTTTTTTATGAGACGACCAGGATTTTATTTTTGGTTATATTAAAAAGGACCCAATGAAAAGGGTCGACGTGGGGAATTTTTTTTTAATAAAGAGAAATAAAAAATTCCCAAGGAAGGGCAAAAACAAACAAAACTAAATGTTAAAAGGCTGGGTTTTTTGACGGGAATTTTTGGGGGAAAGTGCAAGTTACTTCAATCCTTTACCCCGGGTTTTTTAAGCAGTATTCACATTTAGATTTTAATATTATCATGCGTAGGGCCCCATGAAATTCACTGCGTCCCCAAATTTCAAACTTTTTTTAAAAACCTTTTTTAAAATCTAAAAAGTTTGGGGGGTTGGGTTTTACGCGCACTGACACATTCTTAGAAAAACTTTTTTAACATAAAATTTTTAAATGTTTTATTAAAAAAAATTCGGTATAAGACTTATTTACATGTCCCCGAAACAAAAAAACTGTTCACTTTTATTTGAAAAAAGGTAATAAAAATTCACTTTAATAAAAAAATTTTATGGCCAGGTACATTTTTAGGGTTCATTTCAAATTCTGGGTAAAAAAACCTTTTCAAAAGAAGCTTAATTTTAATTTTTTTTTTATGGGGGAAATTAAAAGAAAAAATTTTAAACGTGAAACAGAGAAAACGTCGTTCCATTTCAAATTGGAAATTCCAACAATTAATTCTCGGGGTTTAAATTTTTTTAAAAAATATGAAATTTATTTTTAAAAAAAATTTTGGAAAAAAAATATCCCTGGGAAAACTTTAATTTAACAAAAAAATTTACAAAAAATTTCCCAAAGACTGGGTTTACGAACTGACATGAGGAGAGGAATAAGTGCAACACCCCTAAACCCCCCTGCACCGGCTTAAGGTACTAAATTCTTTAAAACTCAATAGTGCGGGATCAATAAATCCCAAAAGACCAGAAAAAATAAACGGAATTAAGTAGGGGGCAATTTTTACAGCTCCCAACACGGCATTTGACACCTGCGTTGTAAAAGCTTCTTTCTTTTTTAACCCAACTATTCCCCCAACTTAAAAAAATTTCCAACCAAACCCCCGGGCTTATTTTCCATTTTTATTTTTAAATTTTAAAAAACAAAATACCTAAAAAATTTCAAAATTGGGATGGGGAAAAACATTCCCCGAACTTCCGAAAAAAAAAAAAAAACAACCAAAACCCAAATTAAAAAAAATTCACATTTTTTTTTTCGGCTTTTAACCCCCACCAAATATCAAAAATAATACAAAAAAAAACACCATAAATTTAAAAATAAATGCAAAGCGTTATCACCCTTTGACAAAAAACTCACTTCGAAACCAATTGCAAACAGTATCAAAAAAAAATGTATTCCGAGAAAAGTACAAAAATAATTATAAATACTAATTTTCATATGCACCTTTCAATTTTTTTAAACAGCTCAACCCCAAAATTCTTGGGTGGGGTAACTCAGAAAAAAAACAGGGCTAAAAAGGGAATCCCCTTTTACCCGTCCCCAATTGACCCTCCCGTTTCTTTTTCCCTTAAAATAGCCAAAAATGACTACTCTTTAAAAACGAAATAAACAAACAAACAAAAATTGATTTTACCTAAATTTCTTTTTTAAAAATTTTTTTTAAAACTTTCATCTTTTTGGCTCTTTAGGCGTTAAATCGCTACATATTGGGGGCCATCAACCGCTGGGATAAACAAAACTGGTATTTTCTTCCTCCCCGCCTATCAACAGCTTTTACGAAAACTTTTAAAAAATATTGAAACTATAAAAATCAAAAAAAATTTTTAAAAAACATTACATATAAAGAACAGTGTATCGAGCGAATGGTTCCAGTCAGATTTATTAATAATTCTATAAAATTTGTTTCTTATCCCTATAAAAATAAACTGGCAACGCCCCACTATAAATTAATTTTATCTTTAAAAATATAACTTTATTTTTATGTTTCAAAACGAGCTGTACTTTCCTCTTGACAATAACCACGAATCATATTATGGTTCCATGTAAAAACTGAGATGACTATATATTGTCTCTTGCAGGTAGCCACGTACACACAATGGCCTCATGAAAGTACATTGATGGTTACCCAAACAAAAAAAAGATAGGAATGAATCAGTATAATAAATGATAAACAAATTTACCATTTATTCCCAATTTATTATAGATGGAAATGACATGCAAATGAGCCAATGCATTATGAATAAATTGTTAATAAATCAGTGAAGTGAATTGGTAATGAATTGGGTCCATTTACCAACTTATTATAAATTGTTAATAAATCAGGTTAACAAATGGGTAATGAATTTGGTCCTTTTCTTGACTTAGTCAATGAATTATCAACAAATCAGGTTAATCAATTGGCAATAAATTAGGTTCGCTGACCAACTGATTCATTAATGAATTGCAAATAAATTGTTAATGAATCACTAATAAATTGTTTTTTTTTCTTCTTCCATAAACCGAAATTCAATGTATTTAATGAATCATTAACAAATCAGGCTTGCCTGCTTATATTCATTTAATGGATTTTGAATAAATGCAGGTTCCAATGATGGTGTCAATTCCGGAGAAAAAATATGAAAATAATAATAATAATAATAAAACATATCTTGATAAATTTTATTTATTTTTCTTTTTTTTTACAAACAAAAGCTGACTAGATTAATCAAGAACATATAACAAGATTAAAATTTGTGAAAAAAATCTATGCCACCACATCATAACATTGAAAACTCATAATGTACGTGCATAGCTCATTTCATAAATATCCCTGCAAATAAAACAGGTAATGTCAGGTAAACAAGTAAAGGGGAATAATTCTGGAAATATTCGTGCTTGCTGTTAGGAATATATTTTCTAGTTTTAGAAACTAGGGCTTTATGTCAGTCTGAAAACATCTTTGCCTTCCTTTTCAGTGTCTGTCTGGAGCTACAACCTTTTTTTATTCCTATAATCATTAAATGTTGAATCTCTATACTGAGGCAATGAATGGCATACTCTGAAATAGAAAATAAAATTCTCATAAAAAGTATCATATTTATAAATAAAATATCAAAATTTAAACTTAGACTTCTGACATATCACTCTGAAAAAAAGTATAATATATTTTTTTTCTATTTGCAATACAATCTGAATTTGAATTTCAACTCGAGCCAAATACACTAAAGGACTCAACCACTTTGGACTGTACATGTTCTATTGAATAAAAACCAGCAGTATATTTCACAAAGTCTGATGATAGATAAATATTTGTTGATAAAACAAACCGGTGAATGTTCGATTTCATTTTCAACAGAGGAATGAACAAATATTTTGTAGTAAGTCCAGTTTTTTCCATTTGCTTCAATTAAATTTAAAACGAAATTGAAAGGCTATGACATTGAATTACTATATGTACATGAACAAAATTCAGATTGAAAAGTATTATTTTTTAACATTTACTAGTACTTAATATTTAAAAAGCACATTGTCGTTTTTTAAAATGATTAATATATATATGTAGCCCTATACTTACGCTTCAAAGACTCATATATGTCATTTCCTTGGAATGCTCTCGTCCCATAACTAATAGCAAACTCTTCACGATCAAAGAAGCCGTCCATCTGCATTTTATTATCTCCCGTTCATCTGCTTTTTACCATCTCATCAGAGTTGCTGATTTTTACGTTCTGTCCTTTCTTTGCTGCTCTTTTCAGTTAGCTCTTTTCAGTTTTCTGCGAGATAACTAAGTAAAAGAAAAATAGTCTTCAATAAAAAAGAACATCATTTTTCATCGCATTCAAATGTGCAGATGAGCTCAGTGTGAAACAATGCAGATTTATGTTTTTAAAATGAGCTGTACATAGATATCCACATGCGTGCAAATTTAAAACTTGTATCTTGTATCATAAATATTTTTTCAATCCAAATCAAATGAATAAAAAAATATTTAATTTAAGGTGGTGCCATTAGGGGGGGGGGACGAATCGTCACTAAAATGGGCGAGTCGTTATGGGGCGAATCGATCGTTATCCTAATCTGCACATTACTCCAGTAAATTTTATTTTTTGCCAACTTACATATGATCTAGAAGGTTATTAAAAACGCTATGTAGAACGAAAGAAAATTTTGAACTTACCGTCTATCAGTATACCATCTATCAGTAGTCTAGATGCCTTGATATTGTTTTTTATCCATATTTTTTTGTAACACCACAAGTTTTCATCTTCCAAAATAACCGCCTTTTTCCTATGCATAGAATTAATGCAAACGAAATGTTATTCCTAGCTACTATAGTATTGTATAAAGTTCCTAATTTTGCAGCTGCAATGACAAAATCTGTTGTAAGTTAGTTTGTTTCTGACATTAGTTATATCCAAAAGAAAGAAAACTGTTTGTATGGTAAGTTATCTTTTTCTGAAATGGCCAAAAAATTTCGTTTCCTATTAATCTTGTTCTGTTGTCGGCTGATAGGGGGCGCTCGGTAGGCTGCAGTTCCCTGCAAGATCTTATCGTTTAATCGCGCGGCTGGGAGCCATGCTGTTCAAAACAATATACTAACAACAGATGTTAAGTCCGCGAGAGAATTAAGTCTCTTTTTTACGACATTTTACCTTTTTACGCATATACGTTAATCTATTCGACAGTTTTTTTACTGATAATGATAGATCTAATCATAAAAAGCCGTGGGTATAGATCAGATTGCGTATTAACAATAATTAAGGAAGACAAAAACTGATCTTGATCACTCAAAAATAAAATGCAATCCGGTCAACTCGTCCCCTAGTCAACTCGTCCCCTAGTCAACTCGTCCTCTGGTCAACTCGTCACCTTTTTGGTCAACTCGTCCCCTACTTTTTGGTCAACTCGTCCTCAAAGAGTCAACTCGTCCCTAATATGTCAACTCGTCCCCTACGTTCGCTCTATTCGTCACTATTATGTTGTAAATCAATGTCTTTAAATAGTACGTTTTATGTAAAATTTATAATGAATTTGATTGATATCGAAATATTAATAAAATAACGTCTTTTTTACGTTAAATTTTAATGATCTTTATCTAACCCACGTGCCATAGCTTTGATGTAAAATACAAAGACAGGTAAGTTTGCAAACATTCAATTAATGTTTAATTAATCGGAGTTTTAATTATAATTAAAACTAAAATTAGGTCCAACTCTTTGATTTTTACCTCCTCCCTGAATGGATTAAAGACTGACGACAGATTAACAGAAATTGGAAGTGCTAAAAACTTGATGTCGGTGCGTATTGATCTCATTATAGAAGGATCGTGTCAATTAAAAACATGATAATTGTTTGTTGTGAAATTGTCAATTGTTTCTGATTTTTTTAAAATTGAATTTCATTGTAATATTATGGTCCATTATCATAGGAGTTGTATAAACATACATGCCTTTTGAAAGAGTTAGTATTTTTTTTTTCATTATATTTTTTAAATAAAAAATCCGTACAATGATATTTGCCGTGGATATTAACTAATTGAAAACATAAAGTAATTACTAAATATTCAAATTGCCATCTAATAATAAGTAAAGATTAATATTAAATTTCCATAAATAAATCTTTAAATTGATCTCAAAGAGGAGCTGTATAAAACCGAGTTCCAGAATTTCTTGTATAATACAAGTCAACATATTGAATGTATTAATTGTATTTAATTCAACATTTTCACATATTTGACCATACACCATCAAAAACAAAGTCGACATTTGGATAATAAAATTTTATATAACAACCTTTGGCACGATTTTCACGCGATTTGTATAATTTCTAATTAAAGACACGCGTTCTTTTAATATGTATATACGTATCCAACCACAGAGGCAAATGTGTCTTTAATCCTGTTATCAAATTACTATGTGTTTACTTTAATAACCAAAGGCACGTGTCATGATATATTTAATTAACAACAAAAAAAAAACTCCAAATATTCGCATACAAAAAGCGTCAAAATATGTCAAATTCAGTAATTTTATAATGTATTATTTTAACAGTCTATGATAATTTATTGGGGGGGGGGACGAGTTGGGGACGAGTTGACGAGGGGACGAGTTGTCCAAGGGACGAGTTGACCAAAAAGGTGACGAGTTGACCAGAGGACGAGTTGACCAGGGGACGAGTTGACTCTGAATCAATAAAATCTACATGCAAATTAGTTAAACATATTTAACAGTAAAACGAGTTTGTATAATTGACTCTTTTTTACGTTTTGCGCTGAGCATGGAATTAATAATATGGTGATGCTTAAACTAAGAGACTTGAAAAACCCATATATATTTTCCAGTGACTGATTAAAAACAAGTACGGTAATGAGTAAAGGGAAATTAAAAAAAAATATTTGTATAGTTGAGAGGGTTTAGTTGTTATGAACAGTAAAAACAAAAGGACCTACATCAATGAAAATTTCTGTTATAATTAAGCAAATTATGAACATCTGAAGTACAATGAATATGTTATGAATTGTATTGAATAAATCCTGGAAAATCTCTGATTTTAATGAATCATGAACAACTTGTGAATATCTCAGAACTTTAAAGTGTAATGAATTTGTAATAAATGGTATTAAATGCAGTCGGGAAAAGTTCTATTCCAATAAATCATGAATAAATTGTATACATTCCAGTTCAAGTGTAATGAATTTGCAATAAGTTGTATTGAATATATCTTATGTTTGTAATCTATGGTTAATAAATCTGACTTTTGTAATGAATCTATAATAAATGGGGTCTTTTCTTTCCAGTAAAAGCACAATTTATTTATGATTCATTTAATGAATCATGAACAAATTGTATTAACAAATCAGGAAAACATGATTTATTCCAGATTTATTCACAATTTTGATATAATTTGTTGATGTATTTTTTTGTTTGGGAAAGTCTCTTTCATAGCAGTACAAAAACAAATCGGCGACCAGGGGTGCACAATTAGTACCCATAGGAATTCCTATGATCTGTTTAAATAAGGTATTACCAAACCTGACATAAATGTTGTCTAAAAGAAAAGAGAGTGCTCTACAAACTTCGTCACAAGTCCACATAGTATAATGTTTAACAATACCGTTAGTAAAAAAAGCTTTGTTAGAATTACATGCTAGAAAGGTAACTTTTTCCCGTGCAAAAGTTTTCTGAATTAGGGAAATTAGTTTATCATTGATTAATTTATGTGGCAAAGTTGTATAAAGTGTAGAAAAATCGTATGTACTGACAGTTGAAGCTTGAAAGTTATTAATTTTGAATTTATCCAAGATTTCACCAGAATTTTTAATTGACCAAGAGAGATGTTTGCCTGAGTTTTCATAGACTTTATCACAATATCTAATTACATGTGTTTTAATGGCAGTCAAACAAGACGTCAATAAAATAGAAAGTTTACTTGTAGTGCAAGATGTAGAATTAGCAATAAATCTAGCTTTGTAAGGTTTTTTTATGTAATTTAGGAATCCAATACATAATAGGAAGTTTGAGTTCTTTTTCATTAATTTGGACTTTAAGATTGGAAATATTAGTTATATGATTGTTTACAATGTCTTTTTCGGAGGCAGAGGTTTTAGAATACGCATTAGTGCTATTTAGTTCCTTATGCAAAACGTTAATGTAATGGATTCGTCAAACAATTATAATATTATTAGCCGCCTTGTCCGCTGGCACCAAAACAAATTTTGAATGAAAAGCTAGAATATCTTTTTTCAGATGTCTTAAAGTAAGTCTTGGTTTAGGTGGCAAAAGATGTTCATTTCCACGATAAAAATTAATACGTGAATCAATAATTTTAAAGATGTTACGTTTCCATGTAACTAGAGCATTACTATCTGCATTTTCACGGCGACACCATTTGACCGAAAAATCCTCTATAGATTCAGCAATCTGACCACGACAAGCATTAAAATCAATCTCAGAAGGAATTCTGTATTTAGGTCCTTTCAAGAATAAGTTACGAATTCTTTTGTCTGCAATTATATCAAAATTACCAGTGATTATATGGCCAAAATCTGAATTACAGAATTTAGAAGTATTGCAGTCTCAAGTTGTTGGAGTATTAGACTGAATATCTAAGTCAGAAACCACTTTGTTGTAATTAAATATGATATTTCTAACAGGTTTCTTATATTTATAGCAAATAATTGGTATCTCGGAGTTTTTGAAGTATAAAGGAACTGAATTAGTGACACGTTTATCACGAAAAATACTTGGTAAATCGATGAAATCGATACCTTTATTAAGAAAGGTTACTTTTAGGAAATGCCTGTTGTGGTCAGAAGTGTTGTCGATATGAGGTCTTAAGACGTGCTGAGTATAACTTTGAATAAGATAAGCTGCTGTATATAAAGGATCTGTTTATCTGCCTCCGCGTCTAAGATTTTCAGAGATGATAATGAAAGGGAAGTAAGACGTGATAACATTGCATGTTTACCAGAGTTTTTTAAGATAATATTTAAGTCGGTGACAGACAGGGTAATTTTAGATTTACGTTTGATGTTGCCATTTCTACGTACTCCGTGAGATCGGGATTTACGTTTACGAATATTCAGAATAGAAAATATATCAATGTTTGGATCTTTAGAGAGGTTACCTTGTTGAAAAATATTGTCATTTAGGCCAAGTGGGAAAGGCGTTTGTAAGTTCTTGATCCATTTTAATTCTGCTAAGTGTCTAACTTTAACTTTAAAACTAGCAGAAGCATCAGAATCGTAAATTATTTGTTCCACTGGTTGAATTGAAACATTTTTAAATGAATGACCATCTTTACGAAAATGTTTGATAAAAGCCACAATATCTCACAATCAACAAAGGCACGCATTGACACATAAAACATTCTGCTATCCGATGTAGGCAGAGGTAGAATGTCATGTTTTGTTTTGATATGTTTACGAAATTTCTGATAAAAGTGGTGGAACGTCTTGTTTTGAAAGTGGTACAAAATTTCTGATAAATGTCTCCCGTTTTCACAGATATATGTAAGCTTCAAAACCCTGTTTTATTTACTCCAGCAACCATAATGTCTCAAAAGACGATTCTGTTTGTTTGGCTGATTTTACGGCACACAAACACAGTTATAGTGAAAGACGTTTTCAAAATGAACCTTTTAATGTATGTTGATGAGGTATAAGACAGTATAAAAACGATGCCGTGAAACAATGAAAAAACTTGAGTGATTTTCCGACAGATGCTCTGACAAACAACAACATCACATTTATTGATTGATTCATTTTAGTATCTGATTGTTTGTTGTTTGTTTGTTTTGGTTTTAACGGCACATAGACAAATAACTGGCCATACCGCGCCGAACACTATTATTGTTAACATAAGGATATTAAACCTCAAAAGGAGGTTAGTACATCATTATAATATGGGTTTGTTAACCCTTTACCACATGAGCATATTGTGAAAAAATGGCCGTTTTCATTTAAAAGCCTCATGTTACAAGTTCAAACTGCTCCAGTACTGATGAAGTTTGGCACAAATGTTTTTCAATGTGCTGCAACTTCTCAAAAGATTAAGATAGAGTAAAAGGCTTTTCAGCGTTGGTTACACGTTACCTTACGATCGACCTGAGGCCATTTTTAGCCTGTCACATGTACAAAATTTTCTTGGCGATGAGGGGGGCTACCACCCCCTTCAAACCCCCGAAACAGAAGGGGGCACATCCCCCTTCTGGCAACCCCCTGATGTGTCTATTTGATAAGGGATAGCGTCGAAAAAGTTATCACTTTTTTTACACCATTTCTCAAACGAAATAAGTGTTTAGGGTCTCAATAAAGCATTATTTTTCACTATTTGAGGACTCAACAGGGGAATAAAAAAGCGTTAAATGAGGTCCATATGAAGAAACTAACTCTTTTACACTGTCTTAAAAATATGCATTAATGTTTGCCATTTGTTTGTTCATTAATGTTTGCCATTTGTTTGTTGATCTTTCCACTTTCTATCATTGCCAAGTATAACCTACACTAACATTGTCCAGAGAGCAAAAACAATCATAACGCAATTTGTAACAATAAAAAATGTCTTATAAAAATGGGACGGTGCCAAGGAGTCATAGTTGTGTATAGTTAACAATGGATCAATGATAATGTCGACGTGCGAGACTATTTTTAAATAAAGAGAAATAAAGAATCTCTAAGGAACGCACAAAACGACAAAATTGACAAGCAATTATCATAGTATTGCAAGCAATCCATAAGTCCCCTACCAGTAAGAGCCCAAGTAACATTCTGAAGGGCCATTGGCCATTCACTTAGGTTCCTATTTTAAGTAAATTTGTTGAAAAAGTTCTTTAAAAGTGATCACAGGAAACAGTTTTTATGTACAGACAGACGGACTGAAGGACACTCTAAAGTTATTTTTTAAACATCCCTGTTATCAAAATATAACATTTTTAAAATCCTATCATGATTGAAGAAGTTGGAGTAAAAATTACCAATTTCTCAAAAAAAAGTCTAAGTTCAAAAGGGGCATAATTCTGGAAATAGTCTTGCTAGAGTATTGAACACTCACAAATGTTGAGTGATAATAAGAAACATTTATATGAAGTTTGAAGTAGATACATTCAAAAAAGAAGTTATTAAAAAAAAAAACAATGTTTTTTTCATGAAAATTTTAAGTTCAAGGGAGGTAATTCTGATAAATTTTGTGCTAGAGTTGTGAACCTTGTCACATATGATGTGGTTGATGACAAGCAACTTATATTTAAAGTTTGAAGAAAATACCTTAAGAAATAAAGAACTTATAGTGAAAAAACTTAAAAACTAGAATCAGAAATCTTGAAATTCAGTCTATTTGTTGCCATAGCAACCAGAATTTTCAACATAGGAAGATAAGAAAAGGATGTGCATAATTTCCATACTGCCATCTACCCATATGTCGAGTTTCATAAACATATTTTCAGTACTTTTTGTGTTATCACTGGATCCAGGTTATGTGTAAAATTTGCCATATTTTCAATCTATTTGTTGCCATAGCAACCAGAATTTTCAACATAGGAAGAAAAGAAAAAGACGTGCATAATCTCCAAACTGCCATCTATCCATATATCAAGTTTCATAAAAATATTTTCAGTACTTTTTGCGTTATCGCGGGATCCAGGTTATGTGTAAAATTTGCCATATTTTCAGTCTATTTGTTGCCATAGCAACCAGAATTTTCAACATAGGAAGAAAAGAAAAAGACGTGCATAATCTCCATACTGCCATCTATCCATATATCAAGTTTCATTAAAATATTTTCAGTACTTTTTGCGTTATCGCGGGATCCAGTTTTGTGGACGGACGGACTGACGGACGGACAGACGGACAGACGGACTGACGGACGGACGGACGGACGGAGGGTAAACCTAAAGTCCCCTCCGGTAAACCGGTAGGGGACTAAAAATGTTGAAGGCTCGGTTTGACTGAACTTGTTGGAAAGTGCAAGTTACTGTCAACGCCCCTTTACACCGGTTTAAGCAGTATCCGACATTTAGATATTAAGGAAGTATTATTATGCTTACGGTCCATGGCATCACTGCGTGCCTACATCAACTATAAATCAACTGATTGACATGAGATCTCAAAGTCGATTGTGTTTGTTGGGTTGGTTTTACGGCGCACGACACAGTTCTAGTGAATAACGTTTTCAACATGAAGCTTAATGTATATTCATTAATGTGGTATAAGACTGTATAAAACGATGTCGTGAAATTAATATGACCTTTAGCCTTCTTACATTTCATACAATAACATGGCGATAACTGCGTTCTTTTGTTCCTTTTCATTACCCAGAGCTAAGCAAACTGAGGATGTATATGTTTTATTACGACTTTTTGTTGAAAGATGTTAATTTGTTGTATTCGTTCTTGTTTCAACAACGTTCTGAATGTCAATGAAGTTCTATGGAGAAAGAGACGACTGTTCGATTTTTCGTCATTACCTGATGGGCACAACCTTAAAGATGATAGATGACAAAAAGGTATACAAATTAATATACAAATAAGTTATTTGATAGCGATTTAAAGGGAATTATAGGATCTGCTGTTGACTACTTATTTTAATTTTTTTGCAATTTCCATATAAAACAGGAATTACTTTTTTCCTTAATGTCAAAATGTCATTGATGTAAATATTTTCGATATTATCCTGTTGCACATTTCAATAAGCAGAACCGGAAGTGAAATGCAATCGTTAGTTGTTTTGAATCAGTTACACATTAGTCTTATCTTTAAATAAGTATTCCTATATGTAACTATTTGAAAATTTCGTTACATCTAACTTTCTTCTTAGAGTCTAAGCGCGGCGGGTGAACCGTCACAGGAATTTCACGATGACAGTACCCCACTGTCACCATCGTTTGCTCAGGAGAAAGAGAACGAAAGTCATGATGCGGAGGAGAACGTAACTGTAGACGAGAAAAACTGCAGGATATGTAAGCAGGCAGAAGTGAAGGGGAAAAGTTTGTGGGTGGGATGTGAATTTCGGGATTTAAGGGATGAAAGTGAATGCAATTACTGGGTACATGTAGAGTGTTTAGGATTCTGTGGAATTAACGATAGAGTGTTAAAAAACTTTTTTCCCCATATTTTCAAATAAATTTTAAATAAATCATATGTTATCAACAAATTATCTTCTAAGTTTTTCAACGCAGAATATCAAAGAAGTAGGTTCCTTCTTTTTTACGGTATCACGCGATTATGCATGTTTATTTTCGTCATATGTAGTTTATTCTTATTTCCATCACTCTTTAAAATACAATTTTGAATTAACATTATTTCAAAAGTGAAATTATTTTTTTAATATTAACATTCAGATCACGGTCACATGACAATGCTCCCCAACCGCCCCACCGAAGATCAGACAGGTGTCGACGGACCCTCGCTAAGGATCAAAGGCATATGCCGCTTCTTTTGTCGGTGTCACGTGGCCTTCATTATTGTCTGCTATTGTTTTTGGTCGTCTGCTCATTTTTGAAGTGTCCAGTTGTGTGAACAGTTAATTTCATCAAGATGGTAATAGTGTTTAGCGATGGCTGTGGGTATCAGAATAGAAACAGTATACTTACTAGTTGTAATACATTATGCCACATTTCTAAAAAAACTTGGAATTGAAATATGTGTCCATGTGCCCCGAAACTATGTTGACTCATTAGCTTCTGCAAGACCAAGTCAGCCCTACACAGTTCATTATGTAGATAATGGTTTCTTAAGAAAGTATTCTGAGCTATCTTTTTACTCGTCAATCAGGCCAGGAAGTAAAGTAGGAGATCAAGTGGTAACTGATCTGCGAGTATTGCATTGCAACCCAGATGGGACTGTATAATACAAGCTCTCATTCGACGGCGAATTGACAGATTTCCCTCGCAAGACACGAAAAACTGACTCCACCTACTTACACGATGAACCAGCGCAAATGCATGACGGTCCCCTGAAAATAAAGGCGTCCAAGTACGAACATCTTCAAGAGCTCAAAAGTGTGATACCTCGAGATTTTCATGGATTCTATGACAACATTAACTGCGAAAGGATGTTTTGAAGAGCGTTTGAAAATGTATATATTTAGTATGTTTGCTACATGTATCGATTCATGTAGACTTAAGTTCTGGATTCCGGCCGGATTTACTATAGTTCATGTTTAATGTATAGTTGTGAGTATGTTGTGTCATATCATAATGTTCTAAATGAAGATAACATTTTTATTTGCATGAATTCATTAATTCTGAAAAACTTAATCTTGGATGACTCTAAAACTGACATGACAGTCTTTATAACACGGAGTGGTTCTTTTACAGTTTTGTATTCTAGTTCATATTGTGTTATAATTGTGTAACTGCATTAAAACAAAATGTTCGGTTATTTGTTAATCAGTTTGAATAAAACTTTGATACTGTAATACGGATGGCTTTAATTTTTACCAATTAAAACTTGAAATGATATGTTTTCATGGTACTAGAACCGCATCAAGGTCGCCCACTTGAAATCCTTGCAGTTTCTCACGCCGAATGAGGGTCATAGGTTTGAGCCTAGCTACCAACCATTGATACCGCCTCCGTGGTCGAGGGGTTAGAGTCGATTACTTCTAATCCAGTTACCTCTCTGGCGTGGGTTTGATCCCCGGGAGATGCTTTGGTAGTTTAGCGCGGAGGAAGGTTGTCTAGTACTGGTGTAACTCTCCAGGAACGATGATTAGGAAACTACCCGCCTATATGACTGAAATACTGTTGGGAAAAGGCGTGAAATGAAACAAACAAACCAACCATTGATCTTTCTTTGAGAACACTCAGTATTGTGTGTTGAAGTGATTCTAGAACTGGTACTTTCTAAGAAAGCTGGTTTGGAACCTTCCCGCCTGTCTGACTGCAAGATTGTTAAGAGCGGACATAAAACCTCAAAATTGGAGTTTTCTCTTTTTTTACCTTTATTTAATAGTTTTATTTAGTAAGGCGTGAATAATGAATAACACAACAGCAAGCATATAAATCAAAACATTCATTTTTTACATGTAAGCATATGCAAAACATGTCGTAAGGCGGACTTAGAATTTGACAAAACATCGTATCTCATAGTTATCGCCCTTGAATGATACGGGTAGGCAAACATTATACGTTATTCATATACGCATCTGGTGAATGTTGTTTGGGCTTTAAACACAAGGCTAAATGTTTTACTGTAAGCTAACAAGTAGAGAAAGTGGTCTCCTGTAAAATTTCTTGAAAAGAGTTACGACCTTTTGACTTCCAACCGACGATATGAAGAAACCAACTTATTAACACTGTCCTTAATTTATGCATATATGTTTGCCATTTGTTTGTTGATCTTTCCACTTTCTATCATTGTCAAGTATAACCTACACTTAACATTGTCCAGAGAGCAAAAAAAATTTTAATGCAATTTGTAACAATGAAAAATGTCTTATTTTTATGAGACGGTACCAGGGAGTCATAGTTGTGTATAGTTAACAATGGATCAATGATAAGGTCGACGTGCGAGACTTTTTTTAAGTAAAGAGAAATAAAGAATCTCCAAGGAACGCACAAAACGACAAAACTGAAAATGTTGAAGGCTCGGTTTTGACTGAACTTGTTGGAAAGTGCAAGTTACTGTCAATGCCATTTACACCGGTTTAAGCAGTATTCGACATTTAGATATTAAGGAAGTATTATCATGCGTACGGTCCATGGCATCACTGCGTGCCGAAATCAACTATAACATGAGATCTCAAAGTTTGTTGGGTTGGTTTTACGGCGCACTGACACAGTTCTAGTGAATAACGTTTTTAACATGAAGCTTAATGTATATTCATTCATGTGGTATAAGACTGTATTATACGATGTCGCGAAACAAGCAAAACTGTTCACTTTTATTTGCAAAGATGTAATGAAATACTTCACTTATAATAAAATATATATGGCCAGGTGGCATGGTTTTACGGTTCACTTACAAAGTTCTGGTAAATAACCTTTTCAAAATGAAGCTTAATATATGTTCATGTGGAATTAGACAGAATAAATGATGACGTGAAACAAGAGAAGACGTACGCTTCCATTTCAAATTAGATTCCAACAATTAATTTCTCTGGAAAATTCTTTTAAAAAATATGAAATTATACGGGGAAGTCAAAGTCCGGGCCCGCGAAGCGGGCCCGGGCTTTGGCTTGCCCGGCTATAGACTACACGTGTATATTTAAAAGAAAATCAAATAAAAAACAATAAAAAAATATATTGAATTCTATACCTATCAATGAAATTTTCAGTGTCAGTTCTAGTTAGGCGCCGCCATTTACAATGTAAGTCAATGATAAAAGGCGATGTATTCCGATAACGGAACAATTCTCAACTTTTCGGACTAATAATAATCGTCGAGTGTTCCGAGTGAAAACGGAAGTGGGTACATATAATACCGAATGACACATTTAAAACGGAAAAATGAAAGGATTTTTTCCCGACTTCCCCGTTCATAGGCTTTGCCTAATTTCATATTATTTGTTAATAAAAATCTGGAAACAAAGTGATCCCTCGGAAACATTAATAACAATAAAATTACAAGAGAATTGCAGACTCGGTTTGATCGAGACTGTACATGAGGGAGACTGAATAAGTGCAACATCCCTCACGCCCCCTAGCACCGGCTTGAGCGGTACTCAATTCTTTACACTCAATAGTGCTGGCATCAATGATCCCGAAAGACCAGAAAAAATATAACTGAAGTGAAGTATGGGGCAACTTTTTACAGCTGCCACACGGCACTTGACACCTGCTGTTGTGAAGCTTCTTTCTTCTTTAACCAACTATTCACCAACTTACAAATTTCAACCAAACGCTCCGGCGTAATTTCCATTGTCATTTTATCAGTATTAAACAAAATACCTAAAAAATTCATAATTGTGGATGGAGGACAACATTTCTCCGAAGCTTCTCGAAAACAAAACAACTCTAAAACCTTTGTCAAAGTAGAATAACAAAATTCAGCATGTTCTGGCTTTTCAACCCCAGCCAAATCATCTAAATAATTCAAAATACAAGGCCATTTTTAGCCTGTCACATGTACAAAATGTTCTTTGCGATGAGGGCGGCCGAAAAGAAGGGTGCAGATCCCTTTCTGCCAACCCCTTGATGTGTCTATTTGATAGGGGATGGCGCCGAAAAAATTATCACTTTTTTAACACCATTTCTCAAACGAAAACAAGTGTTTGGGGTCTAAATAAAGCATTTTTAAAAAAAATTTAGGATTCAAAGGGGGGTGATAAAGCGTTAAATGGCGTCCATATGAAGAAAATAACTTATTTAACTGTCTTTAAAATATGCATTAATGTTTGCCATTTGTTTGTTGATCTTTCCACTTTCTATCATTGTCAAGAAAAATAAATCATAATGCAATTTGTAACAATGAAAAATGTCTTATAAAAATGAGACGGTGCCAGGGAGTCATAGTTATGTATAGGTAAAATGGATCAATGATAAGGTCGACGTGCGAGACTATTTTGGGAACGCACAAAACGACAAAATTGAAAATGTTGAAGGCTCGGATTGACTGACCTTGTTCGAAAGTGCAAGTTACTATCAACGCCTCTTTACACCGGTTTAAGCAATATTCGACATTTAGATATTAAGGAAGAATTATCATGCGTACTGTCCATGGCATCGATTCGTGCCAACATAAACTATAAATCAACTGATTGACATTAGATCTCAAAGTCGATTGTGTTTGTTAGGTTGGTTTTACGGCGCACCGACAAATTTCTAGTGAATAACGTGTGTAACATGAAGGTTAACGTATATTCATTCATGTGGTATAAGACTGTATTAAACGATGTCGTGAATTAAGCAAAACTGTACACTTTGATTAATTATTGAAATATTTTGTAATTTGTTTAGTAATACTTAAGTATGAAGTTGTGTTATTTTGTCGATGATATCACACAATGAATGATAGGGTGAGGTAATTAAGGGAAAGCATGATAACATAATGTAAACAGTTTGTATAACAAGTTTATATCATGGCATACAAATTAACATATAATTCATTTTTGCCATACCTTTCTTCAAATTGCACTTGTGGATAAAACGTTTTGAAAAGCAATAAATCAAAATTAAATTAAATAACAAAATCCCGTATCCATTCATATTTTAGCATCCAAAATAACATAAAAAAGTGTTTTCCTTAATGACTTAAGCAAGTGGCATGGTTTTACGGCACACTAACACCGTTCTGGTGGATAACTTTTTCAAAATGAAGCTAGAGAAAATGTACGCTTCCATTTCAAATTAGATTCCAACAATTACTTTCTCTGGTAAATTCTTTTAAAAAAATATAAAATTGTATTTGTTAATAAAATCTACCTTGTTAATTTGTAACCATTCATATTATATTTGCATCCATAATAACATAAACAAATTGTTTTACTTTATTTTTTATTTACCGCTAAAGGTAGTTGAATTTGGACTGTCATGGTTGTAATCCAAATACTTCACTTATCATAAAATATAATAACATACCAAAATAAATGATTTTGCTCTTTCTCCTCATTAACAAAAATACTTTGATAAATACCACAATATCTCACAATCAACAACGGCACGCATTGACACATTAAACGTTCTGCTATCCAATGTAGGCAGAGGTAAAATGTAATGTTTCGTTTTGAAATGTTTACGAAACTTCTTATAAATGTGGAACGTAATGTCTTGTTTTGAAAGTGTTACAAAATTTCTGATAAATGTCTCACCTTTTCACAGAAATATGTAAGCATTTTGTTTGTTTGGCTAGTTTTACGGCACACGAACACAGTTCTAGTGAAAGATGTCTTTTAATGTATGTTGATGAGGTATAAGACAGTATAAAAACGATGCCGTGAAACAATGAAAAACTGTACACTTCAATTTCAAATTAAATTCCAGTAACTTGAATAATTTTCCGACAGATGTTCTCACAAAAAACAACATCACATTTATTGATTCATTTAAGTATCCGATTGTTGTTGTTTGTTTTGATTTTTAACGGCACATAACTGGCCATACGGCGCCGAACACTATTGTTAACATAAGAATATTAAACCTCAAAAGGATGTTAGTTCATCCTTATAAAAAGGGTTTGTTAACCCTTTACCACATGAGCATATGGTGACAAATGGTCGTTTTCATTAAAAAGCCTCCTGTTACATGTTCAAACTGCTATGAAACTATGAAAAATGTGCCAATACTGATGAAGTTTGGCACAAATGTTTATCAAAATGCTGCACTTTATCAATAGTTTAAGAGAGAGTAAAAGGCTTTTCAGTGTTGGTTACACGTTACCTTACGATCGACCTGAGGCCATTTTTAGCCTTTGACTGTACAAAATGTTCTTGGTGATGAGGGGGACTCCCGACCATTTCTCAAACGAAAACAAGTGTTTGGGGTCTCGATAAAGCATTTTTTCACTATTTGAGGACTCAAAAGGGGGATGAAAAATCGTTAAATGACGTCCATATGAAGAAACTAACTTATTTACACTGTCTTGAAAATATGCATTAATGTTTGCCATTTGTTTGTTGATCTTTTCACTTTCTATCATTGACAAGTATAACCTACACTAACATTGTCCAGAGAGCAAAACAAATTATAATGCAATTTGTAACAATAAAAACATGTCTTATAAAAATGAGACGGTGCCAGAGAGTCATAGTTGTGTATAGGTAACAATGGGTCAATGATAAGGTCGACGTGCGAGACTATTTTTAAATATAGAAAAATAAAAAATCTCTAAGAAACGCACTAAACGACAAAATTGAAAATGTTGAAGGTTCGGTTGGAAAGTGCAAGTTACTGTCAACGCCCCTTTACACCGGTGTAAGCAGTATTCGATATTCAGATATTAAGGAAGTGTTATCATGCATACGGTCCATGGCATTGATTTGTGTCAACATTAACTATAAATTAATTGATTGACATGAGATCTCAAAGTCGATTGTGTTTGTTGGGTTGGTTTAACGGCGCACCCACACAGTTCTATTGAATAACGTTTTTAACATGAAGCTCTAATGTATATTCATTCATGTGGTATAAGACTGTATACAACGATGTCGAGAATTAAGCAAAACTGTACACTTTGATTTTCAAAGATGTAATGAAATATTTAGCCAGGTGGCATGGTTTTACGGTTCACGTACACAATTCTGGTGAATAACCTTTTCAAAATGAAGCTTAATGTATGTGTGGAATTAGACAGAAAATTTGATGACGTGAAACAAGAGAAAACGTACGCCTCCATTTCAAATTAGATTCGAACAATTAATTTCTCTAATAAATTCTTTTTAAAAATATGAAAATTCTGGAAACAAAGTGATCCCTCGGAAGCATTAATAACAACAAAATTAAAAGAGAATTGCAGACTCGGTTTGATTGAGTCTGTACATGAGGGATACTGAATAAGTGCAACATCCCTCACGCCCCCTAGCACCGGCTTGAGCGGTACTCAATTCTCAACACTCAATAGTGCTGGCATCAATGATCCCGAAGGATCAGAAAAATATTACAACACTGAAGTGAAGTACGTGGCAACTTTTTAAATCTGCCACACGGCACTTGACACCTGCTGTTGTGAAGTATAAAAATCTGGAAACAAAGTGATCCCTCAGAAGCATTAACCTTGTTAATATGTAACCATGCATATATAATAACATAAACAAATTGTTTAACTATATTTTTATTTACCGTTAAATGTAGTTAATTTTGGACTGTCATGATGTAATCCAAATACTTCGCTTATCATAAAATATATTTACATTGTACCAAAATAAATGATTTGCTCGCTTTTGTCTCATTAATAAAAATACTTTGATAAATGCCAAACTATCGCACAATCAACAACGGCACGCATTGACACATAAAACGTTCTGCTATCCAATGTAGGCAGAGGTAGAATGTGATGTTTTGTTTTGAAATGTTTACGGAATTTCTGATAAATGTCTCCCCTTTTCACAGAAATATGTAAGCTACAAAACCCTGTTTATTTACTCCAACAACCATAATGTCTCAGAGACTAGTTTGTTTGTTTGGCTGGTTTTATGATAATATAGGAAGGGAAAAATCTATAGGGAACTGGAAAAAAACAGCATTTGTTGTTTTAATCATATATTCTTACTAAAATCAATTCAAGAAACATAGAAAATGCACTTGGTCAGCATTGTACATATCGAGTCATATTTAAGTAATACATTTGCACATTTAAAAAAGTACTGGCTTTTAATGCATATCGTTCTAGCACCCGAACGGTGGGGACACTCAAGCATATGAATCAATTATATACATCCTAACAAATAGAGCTACATGTAACAAAGCAGTCACACTCATTTCAATATAAATTAGACCTAAAGTATTTGCAACTAGTATTTAAATTTTAATGCACTTAGTTCTAGCATCTAAACTGTAGCGACTCTTCAGCAGACAGAGTTATTTATATACATCAATAGGATTCAAGTGATATCCCATGCTTCATTGCAGCTGTTTGAATGTTTCGCTGCTGACCACGTAGGGTTTTCTTAAGTGATGATAAATCAACATTGCTGTCTTTTCTGAGTGTATCTTCACGAGTGCAAACCCTCTTAAAATTACTGGCCATAATTCTCCCTTCTCTTTGATCATGTCACACACTTAATTTCAGACTGGTTAACAGTTTCTTTTCTAACATTTTCATTATCATCATCTGTCAGTTTCATTTTCATTCTAAAATCTTCCTGGCATGTTATACTTTGAGCTATTTTCATTGTATTTGGTAGTACTGGGGTAATTTTCTCAATTCGTCGCCCATCATGCAAAAGACAAAAGCATGACTCTCAAAATTCAGGTATAATTAAAGAGTACAAAGTCTTTTTCATTGTAATTAAATCTTTCACATCACAATTTTGTTGTTTGGACATAGGGGTGAATGTTCGTTTCAGTTGGGCTTTTCTCTTTTCTTCTTCATGGTCATGTGGTGTTTTAAGGAAGTGGCCCCTTTTCCATGCAACCTCATTTGCCTTAGCTGGCTTTATTAGGGGCTTTCCTTTTGGAATAACCCAAGTTGATGATTTGCTTGTCGATGACTTCTTAGTTTTCGCCTGTTTTTACAGCAAATTCGCAACGAAACAGAGAAAGTCCTATACATGTCTGCTGTACAAGTACAGTACGCAGACAGTATCTCCCCTCCAGGCTTTTCATATTTGTCTTTCCTGACACATACCAAAACATTATAGCAAGGATTTAAATTCTGTGAAGGTGTAACTTAAGCATTAAGAAAACATTTGTCACTGGTGTCAGATATATCATGATAATACACCTCACGAACCCATCCATTCCCAAAGTAGCGATATGCCTTGCCAGGTTTGTATTCATTCATGAGTTTATGTATTACATTGCTTGGGGCAGTACCATCAATGTATGCTGATATGTCTGTAATGTAGATGGCTTGCCACATATTCAGCCCAATATTCTCGTCTTTCCATCCTTAACGTAACTTAACAGGGTCAGGAAGAATTTCATTCTCGATTTTCATCTTGTCTGCATATTCTTGCAGGAGGCGCATCTCACTACATTCAGCATTCTCATCAACTTGTATCTTTTGCTCCCATGCGCAGAAAGCCCTAAAATAAAAAAACATTTGCTCCAATTTTGTTGTAATACATAAACTGTGATTTTCAAACTAAGGCATAATAAATTTATTATGTTTTTGCCCTGAATGGTCTGAACACATTACTTGAATGTGTTTCATAATGTGATACCTTGTTCTTATCTTTTTTGTTTTCATGTACATTTCACATAGACTGATTTGGTACTCACGATATATGACAAATATATTAAAATAACTGTATAATAATGTAAATTACTCATATCATTTGAATATTGTACTTCTATGTTGAATACAGGACATGGTAACTTGTTCCACTTACTATGATCATATACCTTAACCTGTGATGAAGTAGGACAAGAATAAATCAGCGGAACACTCAAACATATTTAAACAGATATTTTCATCAGTATTCACTCACATGCATGCATGCTTTTATTTTCTGTCACTTGCTTTCATGTTCAGCTTATGTTTTACAACAAAGGATGTAAATAAAATCCGGCATAGAGTCGTAATGTTACATTTAGTTTAGCAGGAGCATACATGTACATTATGACAGAAAAGTCACATAAAACGACTGTAAGCAGCTTAACAAGGCAAATGTGAACTATACAGTCATAATTAACATTTTTTATTATTTTGCCATTTTATATCTTAAACAGAGTGTATAAAAACAACGAAAGTCTGACAATCGTGAGCTAAAGACTAGACAACAAGTCTCCTCGCAGATAACTCGTAAAACATGCTATTCACATCAAGATTTCTCTTCGATAGATATATTTTCAGTGCATGAAACGACCATAATTTAAAACTTTCAAGGTTCATGTCGCATAAATCATCCATCTTTATACATTTAAAAGGCTTTCCATATACATAATTCACTTTTAAGAAACTACTTTCGGATAGCCCACCATTACGTATCAAATATGGCCGATTTTTACTCGAAAATCCGGTTACTTGAGAAAACGGAAGTAGAGGTCCCGGAAAGTGTTTATTGGTGTATTGTATGTGGAAGTAACATAAACAAGGAGAAAAGTTCTTCATCCACAAATAGTATTTTACAGCACGAAAACTGACGTTTGCCCGTGCCATTTCATATCGCGCTTACAAAGCGCCCCGAAGAAATTTAGCGTCCAGTAGGAGATTATATTTACTGACTCGCAGTTTAAGAGCGTTCAGTTACAGATGTTTAATATATATTTTCATATGCTCATCTGTGTCCAGGTCACACCATGTGGAGGAACTTTTTTTTGTTAATTTACTTTAAGGAATGTAAACTTTTATTAATTTATTAACCCAACTTGTAATTTAATTACTATACATTAGACCTAAAATTTATATAAAATAGCCAAAGAGTTAAAATGTTATAAAGTTTCTTAATTGAAAAACATATTTCACCTTACCACACAGTGCCAAACCTACCGGTCTATATCAATGCTCAAGCAATGACCTTTACACATCGCTGATTTGGTAAAGGAAATTTATAAGTAATTAAAATAGAGTTAGTTTGTTTTTGTTTTTTTGCCAAACCTACGGGTCTGTATCAATTGTTGTTTATTTGTTTTCACTGCGTACGCACTCTCTTGACTGAACGTGTCTTAGCGTTTCTTTTTCGCTTCTTTTGACCTGGCTTTTTGGCGGTAACACCCGTTTTTAGTATGAACATATTAGAGTTTGAAGATTTTATGTACGGAATGTTTCGTTTTGTACCACCAAATTTTACAAATTTTTCTAATAATTGCGCTTTCTGTTTTGGATTGCCAGACTGCTAATGATTTTCTTAAAGAAGAGGGGCACGATGCCAGTTCATAGTCCCCGTGACATAAAGTGCCCATTTAATTAATGCCTCTTGTAACTTAATTTCCGAATGTAATTTTTCAACCAAATTTGGAATTTTTTTGTGGAGTCCAATTTTTATTTAGTTTAAGTACGTGATTCATTGATTCGCAATTATTGTTTTTCCAATAAATATGGACATTGTTTGATGTCCTTGGTTCATTTGTACCGGAAATATTTATGACAATATTTTACTGTATTTGTCATTCACGCCAATTCTATTTTTAAGATGCCTTTTAAACTTTTCTTCTAAATGTCGCGTAAAAAGCGTTATTCTTGAGCTCGAAACGCTAGATTTGGCAACATTAACTAATGCTTTTTCCTCGTCCGAGCCAATTACAAAATGATTAAGTCCTAACTCAGTTTCTGAAATAGAGCTGTCTAACACAGCTGAGATGTGGGTGAAGAACCATTGGTAAGTATAGAATTACCCGTCCCAATGAAGATATACAGGGCCTAACAGTATAGGAGACGGGTCTTTGCTTTTTCTAATCAAGTTCGGATCTTGATAAACAAAACTTGTTACATAACAAGGGCTAAGTTAAATGTTCTGTCTATTCCAACAACAAGCTTTTTTTAAAGTGCAACAATTGAGTATCAGTGTCATATATCACATTTGGTGGTTTACCTGACCCCTGAACGACCTCTTTTAGAAACGGATGAGAGAGGGATGCCATAGATATTACACTTTGAATGCCGTCTCCGGTGTTCTGTTTGCTTTCTGGATTTTACATTTCTACTACATTTTGACTTCATATATGAACCATATTAGAATCTCGGGGAGCATGATCGGACTGAACATTCTCTGAAAATATTTCTTTGACGGGTTTGTTACAAATTATTTCTGACATGTTATTTTTTGTTTCATGCGACATCCTAACGTACATTTGTTTAGTTTGTTTTAGAGTTACCCTGGCTGCATAAATCGTCTAGCGGAAAATTACCTAAATACTCGGTAATGGCTACTTTTGTTACATTTGACTGAACACCGGGCAAATTATCGAACCAGCTTATTAGTCCCCTACCGGTTTAACCGGAGGGGACTTTAGGATTACCCTCCGTCTGTCTGTCCGTCTGTCTGTCTGTCTGTCTGTCAGTCCGTCCGTCCACAAAACTGGATCCCGCGATAACGCAAAAAGTACTGAAAATATTTTAATGAAACTTGATATATGGATAGATGGCAGTATGGAGATTATGCACGTCTTTTTTTTCTTCCTATGTTGAAAATTCTGGTTGCTATGGCAACAAATACTCTGAAAATATGGCAAATTTAACACATAAACTGGATCCAGTGATAACTCAAAAAGTACTGAAAATATTTTTATGAAACTTGAAATATGGGTAGATGGCAGTCTGTAGATTATGCACATCTTTTTCTTTTCTTCCTATGTTGAAAATTCTGGTTGCTATGGCAACAAATAGCCTGAATTTCAAGATTTCTGATTTAAATTTTTCAGCTTTTTCACTATATGTTCTTTATTTCTTAAGGTGTTTACTTCAAACTTTAAATATAAGATTCTGGTCATCAACCACATCATATGTGACAAGGTTTATAACTCTAGCACAAAAAATATCAGTATTACCTCCCTTGAACTTAGATTTTTTAGGGGAAAAAATGTTGTCTTTTTTAAATAACTTCTTTATTTCCTAATGTATCTACTTCAAACTTGATATATATGTTTCTTATTATCACTCGACATTTTTGAGAAGGTTAAATACTCTAGCAAGACTATTTCCAGAATTATGTCCCCCTTGAACTTAGATTTTTTTCGAGAAACTAGTATTTTCACTTCAACTTCTTCATTCCTTATAGGATTTACTTTAAAATCCCACATCGTAATAATATGACAAGGTTGTATAAACATAATTTCCTTACTAAGCATGGAAACTTAACACATTACTGTGATATAGACAAACTTATTTTATTATGTTTTGTGGTTGATATTTTCAAATACAGACTTCATCCTCAAATTCATTATAAATGGCAATACACAGGAGTGTATGACATTAATTAAAGAACTTTTTGAGGGACCGGTAGGGGACTACTGTATTGCCCGCAATACTATCAAATGCTTGTTTTTTTCTTGTAACTGTTATCTCTTTTTAATGGTGTGTAATATCTTTTCAATACTAAAATTTCCGACTCGCGGCTGATTTTCCAGTGGCACTTTTTTATTCTTTGCAAAACAAGTTACTCTTTTTTATGATCGATATGAATCTGTCAGCTTCATTTCTAATAAAGTACTTTGTTTTTGTAGAGGCAGATTTACTGTCCCAAGTCCCACAGTTGTCCCAAAACTTCATCTTTTGAGATTGAATTCGTCGATCAACATTGTTGTCAAGAAGAAAGTAAACGTTTTCCTTAATTGTACGCGGTATTTCTTTTAGAACATGTTCTTCAGACATTATTAAATCAATTGTTTGTTCAATGTACAAAAATGTTCCATTAAGCGGCGGTACCGACTACATTTTGTATTTAAATGTCTCCCCGTTGACGTTTTCAGCGAAGGAAGGGCACACAGCACAGTTAACACTGTTACCATTGAGACTTAACTTCGCCCCGACCGGAAAAAACAGACACCGTCCCATTCATACACAGTGAGCTCCTCTTAAAGGATCCCTGCTACGACTTCGTTCCATCTTTGCTGGCAGGTAACATAGCCTTCTTCTTCTCCTGTACAACAACTAAGCCCCAACACCAAAGTGCAGAGCAAAATAACTCCAATCATCTTCTATTTCGTTTTTTATTCAGTTTCATTATTTAATCAACTCTTTCATTAGATACCCCGCTATAACTAAGTGAATTTGATTAAAGAAGCGCGATGCTTATAAGCCATGTAGTCGGACATCACGTTACACACATTCAAGGCATTGTCATGTGCCAGGTGTCCAGTCAGACAAAAGCGTAGAGGTGGGTATTCGGTTATCCCTTGATCTTGCCTTGCCGTCAAAGAGAGCTTCAGTATACTTGGCCTTTCACTCAGCTGGGTTTCTACTCGTGACACCGTGTTACATTAAATTACGTTGTCAAGAAAGATGACCAAAGACAGTACGTACTTGATTATGACACGATCTAATCGCATATAACATGAAGGAAATAGATCCACTGCAATTCGAAATGAAATCTTTCTTTTATGACTTGTGCCATGTCGAAAACGTAGATAGCTCGACCTATCAGCAGGTCTGATTTTGTGATACCAAGATGTCCCCGGTTTTCACAACTTTTCCCCATATAGCGGTTTTAGGGGGCGCGCCTGCATGAAGCCGTATAACCGCTCAAACACTTCCGTGGTTAGGCCGTCCGTGTAGTTAGTGAAGTTAATGAGATTCCCCGGGAAAACAACTCCGTTGACACACAAGCTTATCTGAAGTAGGTCAAAATGTTCCATATTGAAAGGGTTCAGTTTCAGAGAACCTAGTACCGCAGCACTGTCTACAAATGAAACGATCACAATTTTTTGTAAAATGGAATGGTTTATATGATCCCACGAAAAGACACTGGCAATATTTGCGCATTTTGTCTCACTGCGAGCATACAGATATTTGCCGTCACGGTCTTGAGAAGCTTTGTTTAGCCGGATTTACTATCTTCACCTTGTATCCCCTGCTCTGGTCGCCCTCTTCGCCACTTAAAAGACAGAAATCCAAAACACCAGTCTAAGATGGACCCCATTTATGAGATAGCGATCGAGTTGGAGGAGATAACACAGTGGCAAGCTCAAATCGAACGATTTCGATCATTGACTTACTCGGTATCGTTGATACAGTCAAAATTGACCTACAAGATAATATCCGTAAGAATACAGCGAGAGAACCGACATGGTATGTTGCTATCTAGATGCACTGAATATGTCGTTCTATGTACGGTAACTGAACTTTTTCGAGTTACTTGTTTCTCCTTTTCTTCCCGTGTTAGCCAGTTGTTTTTATTCGTCTGAGAGGATACCTTCACGACGTCCTTAACTTTAAGCGGTCTCGAAGACTGCCTTCAAATTGAGCCCAAGATTTCGCATTTTTCGGCCTTGGAACGTTTTCAATGCTCGCCCTTATTTCCCTTTTGGTGCTATCGACCGTTTCGTCCACCGGTGAAACGAATTGTAGCTTTACTTCCGCCGGCTTTTTAATTGCCAATCGCTTCTCTTCCTTTTTCGCGAGTGATGAAACTTTTCTTTGATTAATGTTCTCCCATGCCTTGAAGTCCGGTATATAAAGGTGACTGTAGTGGTTAACGTCGCTGTTCATTGTGCACTTAATGACTATGTTGACGTGTACCTGCCTTGACAAACAATGGCGGTTCGGCCCTCTGTTGACAGCGTATTTTACGAATTTTACAAAAGCACCGCCCCTTTATCTGAAGCACTTGAAATGTAAGGTGACTGACATTACACTTTCAGATATGAGCTCGAATTTCTGTCCAGATATTTAAAGCACAAACACGTGAATGCCTTTGTTAAGGTCATATCTATTTATAGCTTTGTTCCCGTTCTCCTTCATTAATATGACATGCTGCGAATCACCAAATGGGAGACCAATATATGACTTTACACAATATAAATCGAAAGGATGTCGTGCTTCCGAATTTATATTTAGCTGTAAATCGAAGGAATTAATTGATAAAAATCGGGTCCATGGACAAAAAAAAGTAGACACAATAAACATATCTATTAACATATAATGGGTAGCGCCAAAGTTCACCATATTTTGCAAAATTGCATGTTCTTTGTTTTACTCCTAGTGTGATTTTACAAAACTTAATATGAATTATCTCAATGTCTTTAAATTTAAAGAAACCCCATATTTGACATCCTTATTCAAAATAGATCTAACAAAAGAGTCAATTAGTTGGAGCGAAATAAATGGATTAACATCATATTTATTTATACGAGGGTTGTTCTGGAAGTTCTGGGAATTTTGTCATATCTCCTATTTTTTTTTGTTTCTAAGACGTAATATTTTGCACATACTAAAATTAGCATATTACGGAACTATTCCTAAAAATTGAATAGAATCAGACAATAGCCGGAAATAGCAGTAACCATAGCAACACTATAACGCCGCACCGGAGCAGTCCGACTCTAAAGAAAGGTATAACGCTCTACACTAATAGTATTTCGTTATTTTGATTACGTAAAAAATGCGCAAAAACGCTGATCAGCAGCGGAACGTCATGAAGTCATTTCCTGAAAATATCATAACGATATTTAAATTCTCAACGAATCAACATTGTTTTAAAGTTGTTGCCCAGAGCCACTGAGTAAACAACATGACGTCGATGGGTGACGTTGAATTGCGAAGCATCGTGAAATGTTGTGTTGCGCTGGAAAAGTCTTCCACAGAAACAATGAAAATGATCAATTCTACAGGAAAATACAAGAAATGAAATCTTTCACATCACAATTTTGTTGTTTGGACATAGGGGTGAATGTTCGTTTCAGTTGGGCTTTTCTCTTTTCTTCTTCATGGTCATGTGGTGTTTTAAGGAAGTGGCCCCTTTTCCATGCAACCTCATTTGCCTTAGCTGGCTTTATTAGGGGCTTTCCTTTTGGAATAACCCAAGTTGATGATTTGCTTGTCGATGACTTCTTAGTTTTCGCCTGTTTTTACAGCAAATTCGCAACGAAACAGAGAAAGTCCTATACATGTCTGCTGTACAAGTACAGTACGCAGACAGTATCTCCCCTCCAGGCTTTTCATATTTGTCTTTCCTGACACATACCAAAACATTATAGCAAGGATTTAAATTCTGTGAAGGTGTAACTTAAGCATTAAGAAAACATTTGTCACTGGTGTCAGATATATCATGATAATACACCTCACGAACCCATCCATTCCCAAAGTAGCGATATGCCTTGCCAGGTTTGTATTCATTCATGAGTTTATGTATTACATTGCTTGGGGCAGTACCATCAATGTATGCTGATATGTCTGTAATGTAGATGGCTTGCCACATATTCAGCCCAATATTCTCGTCTTTCCATCCTTAACGTAACTTAACAGGGTCAGGAAGAATTTCATTCTCGATTTTCATCTTGTCTGCATATTCTTGAAGGAGGCGCATCTCACTACATTGAGCATTCTCATCAACTGGTATATTTTGCTCCCATGCACAGAAAGCCCTAAAATATAAAAAATAAATTGCTCAAATTTTGTTACAATACATTGACTATGACTTTCAAACTAAGGCATAATAATTTATTATGTTTTTGTCCTAGATGGTCTTTACGCATTACTTGAATGTGTTTCATAATGTGATACCTTGTTCTTATCTTTTTTGTTTTCATGTACATTTCACATAGACTAATTTGGTACTCACGATATGGGACTAATATATTAAATTAACTGTATAATAATGTAAATTACTCATATCATTTGAATATTGTACTTCTATGTTGAATACAGGACATGGTAACTTGTTCCACTTACTATGATCATATACCTTAACCTGTGATGAAGTAGGACAAGAATAAATCAGCGGAACACTCAAACATATTTAAACAGATATTTTCATCAGTATTCACTCACATGCATGCATGCTTTTATTTTCTGTCACTTGCTTTCATGTTCAGCTTATGTTTTACAACAAAGGATGTAAATAAAATCCGGCATAGAGTCGTAATGTTACATTTAGTTTAGCAGGAGCATACATGTACATTATGACAGAAAAGTCACATAAAACGACTGTAAGCAGCTTAACAAGGCAAATGTGAACTATACAGTCATAATTAACATTTTTTATTATTTTGCCATTTTATATCTTAAACAGAGTGTATAAACAACGAAAGTCTGACAATCGTGAGCTAAAGACTAGACAACAAGTCTCCTCGCAGATAACTCGTAAAACATGCTATTCACATCAAGATTTCTCTTCGATAGATATATTTTCAGTGCATGAAACGACCATAATTTAAAACTTTCAAGGTTCATGTCGCATAAATCATCCATCTTTATACATTTAAAAGGCTTTCCATATACATAATTCACTTTTAAGAAACTACTTTCGGATAGCCCACCATTACGTATCAAATATGGCCGATTTTTACTCGAAAATCCGGTTACTTGAGAAAACGGAAGTAGAGGTCCCGGAAAGTGTTTATTGGTGTATTGTATGTGGAAGTAACATAAACAAGGAGAAAAGTTCTTCATCCAAAAAATAGTATTTTACAGCACGAAAACTGACGTTTGCCCGTGCCATTTCATATCGCGCTTACAAAGCGCCCCGAGTAGGAGATTATATTTACTGACTCGCAGTTTAAGAGCGTTCAGTTACAGATGTTTAATACATATATTTCATATGCTCATCTGTGTCCAGGTCACACCATGTGGAGGAACTTTTCTTTTGTTAATTTACTTTAAGGAATTAAACTTTTATTAATTTATTGACCCAACTTGTAATTTAATTACTATACATTAGTCCTAAAATTTATATAAAATAGCCAAATAGTTAAAATGTTATAAAGTTTTTTAATTGAAAAACATATTTCACCTTATCATACAGTGCCAAACCTACCGGTCTATATCAATGCTCAAGCAATGACCTTTACACATCGCTGATTTGGTAAAGGAAATTTATAAGTAATTAAAATAGAGTTAGTTTGTTGTTTTTTTTTTTTTTTGCCAAACCTACGGGTCTGTATCAATTGTTGTTTATTTGTTTTCACTGCGTACGCACTCTCTTGACTGAACGTGTCTTAGCGTTTCTTTTTCGCTTCTTTTGACCTGGCTTTTTGGCGGTAACACCCGTTTTTAGTATGAACATATTAGAGTTTGAAGATTTTATGTACGGAATATTTCGTTTTTGTACCACCAAATTTTACAATTTTTTCTAATAATTGCGCTTTCTGTTTTGGATTGCCAGACTGCTGATGATTTTCTTAAAGAAGAGGGGCACGATGCCAGTTCATAGTCCCCCCCCCCTCGTGACATAAAGTGCCCATTTAATTAATGCCTCTTGTAACTTAATTTCCGAATGTAATTTTTCAACCAAATTTGGAATTTTTTGTGGAGTCCAATTTTTATTTAGTTTAAGTACGTGATTCATTGATTCGCAATTATTGTTTTTTCATTAAATATGGACATTGTTTGATGTCATTGTTTCATTTGTACCGGAAATATTTATGACAACACTTTACTGTATTTGTCATTCACGCAAATTTTATTTTTAAGATGCCTTTTTAAATTTTCTTCTAGATTTGGCAACATTAACTAATGCCTTTTCCTCATCCGTGCCAATTACAAAATGATTAAGTCCTAACTCAGTTTCTGAAATAGAGCTGTCTTACACAGCTGAGATGTGGGTGAAGAACCATTGGTATGTATAGAATGACCCGTCCCAATGAAGATGTACAGGGCTTAACAGTATAGGAGGCAGGTCTTTGCTTTTCTAATCAAGTTCGGATCTTGATAAACAAAACTTGTTACATAGCAAGGGCTAAGTTAAATGTTCTGTCTATTCCAACAACAAGCTTTTTTAAAGTGCAACAATTGAGTATCAGTGTCACATATCACATTTGGTGGTTTACCTGACCTCTAAACGATCTCTTTTAGAAACGGAGAGAGCGATGCCATAGATATTAAACTTTAAATGCCGTCTGCGGTGTTCTGTTTGCTATCTGGATTTTACATTTCTACTAAATTTGACTTCATAAATGAACCATATTAGAATCACGAGGTGCATGATCGGACTGAAAATTCTCTGAAAATATTTCTTTTACGGGTTTGTTACAAATTATTTCTGACATGTTGTTTCAGGAGACATCCTAACGTACTCTTGTTTAGTTTGTTTAAGTGTTACCATGGCTGCATAAATCGTCTAGCGGAAAATTACCTACTCGGTAATGGCTACTGTTGTTACATTTAACTGAACACCGGGCAAATACTCGAACCAGCTTATTCTTTTCTTGTAATTGTTATCTCTTTTTAATGTTGCGTAATATCTTTTCAATACTTAAACTTCCGACTCGCGCGGCTGTTTTTCCAGTGGCACTTTTTTTATTCTTTTCAAAACAGGTCACTCTTTTTTGTGATCTATATGAATATGTCAGCTTCATTTCTAATAAAGTACTTTGTTTTTGTAGAGGCAGATTTACTGTCCCAAGTCCCACAGTTGTCCAAAAACTTCATCCTTTGAGATTGAATTTATCGATCAACATTGTTGTCAAGAAGAAAGTAAACGTTTTCCTTAATTGTACACGGTATTTCTTTTAGAAAATGTTCTTCAGACATTATTAAATCAATTGTTTGTTCAATGTACAAAATTTTCCATTAAGCGGCGGTACCGACTGATTAAATGTCTCCCCGTTGACGTTTTCATCGACGAAAGGGTACACAGCACAGTCAACACTGTAACCATAGAGCCTTAACCTCGCCCCGGCCGGAAAAAAAGACAGACATCGTCCCATTCGTACACGGTGAACTCCTCTAAAAAGATCCCTGCTACGACTTCGTTCCATCTTTGCTGGCAGGTAACATAGCCTTCTTTTACTCTTGTACAACAACTAAGCCCCGACACCAAAGTGCAAAGCAAAATAACTCCATTTTCTGTTTCGTTTTTTATTCAGTTTCATTATTTAATCAACTCCTTTATTAGATACCCCGCTATAACTAAATGAATTTGATTAACGAAAGGCGATGCTTATAAGCCATGTAGTCGGACATCACGTTACACACATTCAAGGCATTGCCATGTGCCAGGTGTCAACTCAGACAAAAGCGTAGAGGTGGGTATTCGGTTATCCCTTGATCTTGCCTTGCCGTCAAAGAGAGCGTCAGTATACTTGGCCTTTCACTCAGCTGGGTTTCTACTCGTGACACTGTGTTACATTAAATTACGTTGTCGAGAAAGATGACCAAAGGCAGTACGTACTTGATTATGACACAATCTGTTATAAAATAAATAGTTCAACTGTTGAGCAATTCGAAATGAAAATCTTCTTTTATGACTGGTGCCATGTCGAAAACGTAGATTTCTCGACCTATCAGCCGGTCTGATTTTGAAATACCTAGATATAGATGTCCCCGGTTTCCCTTGTAATTGTTTGGGTCGTATGATCTCCTTTCTTATGTAAATGTACTATAAAATCCTTTATTAAACATATCGGTAATATGGCCAACAAGAATGTCAAGAGATTCAATACAATATTCATTCAAAAGGTTATCACTTGGACACGAGGCTTTGTTTCTATCTAAGTTTTTTTTATGGCGTCCCTAACTTCACTTATTATCTATATTTAACTTACGCTTATTGTTATTAGTTTGCTTGAATATATCACAAATAATGTTTGAAAAATTACAAATCATATTTTCAATACAGTTATGTGACAATGAAACTGCATCGTTAATAACGGAATTAAAATCTGTTAACCGGACGATAATATCCCATTTAAATTGATCGTTTAACTCCGGTTTACATTTGTGATGTGCATGTGAGCCATCATCACTTTGCTGGCTCGGACCGGCGGGATTACGTGCATTTAATGTAAAAAGTAACGGCGCATGGTCGCTAAATAAATGAAATTGACCAATTTCAAAGGAGCATAACAAATGAAAATCAGTTTCGTTCAAAAGAAGGTAGTATATTGTACTATTTGCAAGTACATGAACCTCAATGATAATCTGATCCTAATAAACCGTTAGCTATTCGCATATTTGTACATTTACAAAAATCAAGCTTTTTACCCCTCTTGCATTACACAAAGAATCTTGACAGGCCCTGCATAATGACACATCGGGAATATAATCATCATGGTCAATATAATTAACATTTCGATCACAGACAACAAAATTGGGTTTGTTTTTTACACGACAGCTCCCGTCTCCAGCAATCATTACACTGCCTTGATGCTCAAAGTGAAATTGATCATGTGCAAGAATATTAAATAAGTCTTCATCACTTAAATTGGCAGCATGAGAAACGTCAGACCAAAAAATATAAACCACACAACTATATATATCACGTTGAAAATTAAAAAGTCTTTATCTATTTTCAGCTATAAAAGTGTATCAAAATCATTTTTTACTATTGGCATTCCTTTTTTCATTGCATTTCTAATATACAAAACAATACCCCCACTATTTCTTTTGTCGCTTCTATGCCTAAACTTCCTTTCAAAAATTATAACAAGTAGAATCATTCAATTCAATTTTTGAATTTCCATCAGTCAACGATTCAGACAAAGAAATTATATAATTATCTCTGATTTTAGCAACAAAATCAATATCATTTAATTTTCCATCAGTAAGGCTATTGCACATCTGGTAAATCCTAGACCTATGCCTGCTTGTCATTGATGTACAGCGTGTCGTATGAAATCCAATCGGTTTTGCCATCCTCCTTAGCCTTCTTCATCAGGGGAACCAACCGATGGCCATTACATCTGGTGGAGACTGTTCATGAACATAAAAAGCGTGTACCTTTGAGCTCGGAGCGCCTCTTACGAACGAGTTCACGGTACTTGAAGAACGTAAATCTGCATACTATATTACCACCAACATGCCCCTCACCTTCCCTGTGGGTACCCATCCTGTGCGCACGTTCGATCCTTATGTTGTCAACAATATCCTGGGCTAACTTAAGGTTATTTACCATAAACGCCCTCAATGAAGCTCCAGTTTCTGTAGGCTTCTCAGATTTATCAGATTAATTGCATTAGTTATCTTTCAGTATGAGTAAATATATGAATGTTTGTACATTATAAATATGTACATATTATAAATATGCATTTTCTTTACTCATTTATATTATACATATAGATCTTGTATTTATATTAAATTTTGCTGTATAAATGATCCTATGTTAACATTTTAATACGCGTATTATATTCAATATTATGTAAAAGCTCTTCAGTTATGGAGGAAATAATAATAATAATAATTCATTTGAATATGTGTAAACTAGGTAATAACATATATGTACACAGCATTTACAGAACATAATCAAAATCAAATTATAAAATAAACTTGGTCGTATCATATGTTATATTATGAATATTGTCGGTATCGATTTTGTTGTTATTGTTTTTACCAAGTATAAGGAAATCAAAAAGAAATAGATGAATGCATAAAAGATTAAAACATAAAAACAAGCTCATCACTGATATCCTAAACTTCTGATAAAATTTATCACTTATCTGTTTTTATCATTTTCATTTTTTATATAATTTTCAATAACCCCCTCTCCCCCATAAACAATTAAGGGATATGAGCAACACCTGCAAGTTTTAATGTATATAACTATTATGATATTTTATTTAACCCACAAATTGTTAAAATTTCCGGTAAATTATCACGGTGTTACCAGGTTTGTAATATGACCTCTAAATAACTAGTACTGTTGTTGTACAAATTGTCCAGCCACTGTTTGATATCACCTTGTATAGTAGACAGTAAAACAGTCGAATGCACATGCGGAATGACTAGACGTTAGTTTTTACGTCAGTTCGTGTTGTGATGACGGTGTTTTGTTTTTTCACCATTCGGACTCTGACCGTGACAACGCCTATCAATTACCCACTATGAAAGATAACTTATCGATCATGATTTAACTTATATTTAATATAAATGAGAAAATTCGGGTAATTGCGTACTTGTTGTCGAAAAAACGCTTATAAAAAGAGATTGAAAAAACAAATGAGTAACAGAATGTACAACAAAAATGCAAATGATGACATTAAATTCATTAAAATCAATCATTTTTTGGGCACGGTGCATCGTTCTTTTAATTAACAAATATGAGTAACAATATAGTCTTATTATTGATGCAACAAAACTTTTAATGGCCATAGCTCTATGAAGTAGAAAAAAAGATAAAAATCCATAGCCCCCACCTAAACAAATAACAATAAGTATCACCTCTTATTATCATGATACCCATTTAACATTGATATATATTTGTACACATGTAATTACAAAATGTCACCTTGTAATCTGTGCCTCTGTTATAAAGATTATGTTGTATTTACAAAAAAAAGGTCAGAATATGCAAAAAGTAGCCCTTATTGCGTTAGTCACGCAGTAGAAATATGCCTTTAAATACTGCAAAATCAGTCATTAATTGCATATAATATGTAAATTAGTTCTTGAATTGTGAATATTTTTAATGTTCTTACAATCTAAGAACATATTTCTCAAGTTGCATTTTGTTGAAATATGTTAGCTTAATGCATGCAACTTTAAGATTACTGAGAAAAGCAAACATTGAAATACGAACGGATTCTTGGGAACTAAAACGTGTATATAAATTAAGAAATAAGTATAAAAAAATAACATCAACATGTTATGGTTAATTATAACGACGACTAATAATCAGCTGAAATTCTCCAGATTAATATTTCATCATATAGTTAAGAAAGTAACACGAAGTCATTTTGATTTGTAAAATATGTTTCAAGAATTAAATGTAAATACAAATTGACAAACAAATTTAAAAATGTTATGCCATTCTTTCTACGGAGAAAGCCTATTTCTCAAAATGATAGGAACTGGAGAGTGTGTCATCTGCGCATACATATAATACAGCTCCTCTTCTTTATGTTACAGGAATGTATATCAAGACACATATCCTGGGAATACAACAGACAACAAGACAAGAGTACATTATATTTATTGTTTATCGTATGTTGGTTACACACAACAAAGTATATTATGCTCACAAAGCAATACACTGGCCTGACGCCAATGGGTACCTCTTTATTTGTCCAAAATGTACGGGGTTATTGTAACAAAACATGTCTATGAATGCGAGATATATATCTAAATATTCTAGAATTGTTGGTCATTGAGGATATTCAAGCTGAGGCAGCAGAACTTCGGTGAATGATATTTATCTATGTCCATCAAAGTTTATTTTTCTTGAAAAAAAAAACAACAAAACAAAACAAAAACAAGAGAAAAGTCATGAAAAGGAAGCCAATCTGTTTACTCTGAATCAGGGTAATTAATGATAATCAATTAAAGTCAGAAGTGTCATTCTTCGATATAAAACACTACACATTGTCCGTTCAATTGCATGTCCAGATATGTACGTGATAATTACACGTCGTAAAAATAGCAATAAAAAAGAAAAATATAATGACCCGTCAGAGTTGCATTTCACAGGTGACATCTAAACGTTGTTGGATTTCGACGTTCATTGAATGTGAGTAGGAAAAGATTTTGTTTCGATGATTTGATTTTATTCTTATTTAATTTTGCTAAATAACTAATGAAAATATATGCCAAACTACAAACTAAGTTTTTTTTGTCGTAATTCGATTTACTTGTAAATTATAGTTTTGTTGTAATATACTTTCAACATGTGTTGTTGTTCGTCATATTACATTATAAGAAAGTGATTCCATGATTTGTAAACCTGATATTTTACAAAAACATCTATATAAGACTCCTGTTGTTTGTATTACCAGATATGTTAGGCAAATTAATTCTATACATCCGGTAATAATATAACTACATATGGTTCCATTTTGTTGGTTAGTAAAATAAGCAAATGATGCCATATTCTAATTTGCTCAATATTATAAATTAAGGAAACTTCTCCACGACATATCGCTAGTTTTCAGTATATTCAGCCATTAAATAATTCTTTATGTTACTCTCATATAATTTAACAATATATAACTGCAAATCGGCTCTTACTCGGCAGTAATTAGTGCAGCCGCTTTTTCATGAAGAAACCAGTGCTGATAGTGAAAATTGTGATTGGCATATTTTAATTAGCCAGATCAGGTGTTTCTAAAAAGGCTGATAGCACTGTAGCAATGTGAGAATACATTCAAATTTATTACATAGATAATGCACGTGGAGCTCAGCTCGCAGAGACAAATGAAAACACAGTAACTTTTTGATATCCTTTTAACTCTAAGAAAAATGTCAATTATTAATTGCTGACTGTTTATGTTTTCTAGAAAAAGTAAGCAAAACATTATTTTGTTTCATATGACAGGAATTAATTGCATTAACAATCTTAGGTATTGTTGAAAATGCATTGTTTTACATGCAAGATTAAGTAATTGGACCCCATCCTTGTTTGTACGTGACTGCTGGGGAAAAATAATGTTATGCTTAATTAAAGAGTATTTTTATCTGATATCGAGTTGTAAGAGCCGATTTGCAGTTATATGGGTAGGAGTTTGATAAGACTCCTTACGGTCGTCTTAATACGAACTCTTAACCATACATAATTGCAAATCGGCTCTTACTCGACAGTAATAAGTGTAGCCACTTTTTCATGAAGAGACCAGTGCTGATAGTGATAATTGTGATTGGCATAATTTAATTAGCCAGGTCAGGTGTTTCTAAAATAAAAAGGATGATAACACTGATGCAATTTGAGTATATATTCAAATTTATTACATAGATAATACACGTGGATTTGGTAGAGACAAATGATTACATAGTAACATAAAAATGTTTACGACTGTTTTTATTTTCTTGAAAAAGTAAGTTTCATATACATGTAATAGGAATGATCTGCATTAATAATCCAAGATATTATGAAGATGTGAATAAAATAATTACTTTGATTACATTGCTGCAGTTAGGTAATTTGACCCGATCCACCTGTAGACTTAAGGAAACATGTTTGTACATGACTGCTGGGGAAAAACAATGTTATGCTTAATTAAAGAGGTGACACTTTCTATATTTTTATCTGATATCGAGTTGTAAGAGCCGATTTGCAGTTATATGGGTAAGAGTTCGATAAGACTCCCTACGGTCGTCTTAATACGAACTCTTACCCATGCATGTCGTCTGCTTTTATGCTGATCGCCAGGTTTCTGTTAAAATCATCGCGACTTTTAATTAAAATGTTAAACAGAAAAATGTCGTTTGTGTGTACGCGTTTCATTTTTTTTTTGTCAGGTTGTTTTGTTGTGTTAAACATGCACTTTTATTATGTCAATTATGTTTTAAAGTAGAAACTTTAGATAAATTTGAAATTTCATTTCAACATTTGTCGCAACTTTATTTTCAAATATATTTGTTGTTTTTGTTCACAATTTAATCTTTATACAGGATGAAATCCTTACTAACGTTTGTAGCGTGTTTGCTGGTTGCTGCCATACAGACGGACGCACAAACTAGAAATATAGCACCACGTAAGATTCTGTTCTATTGTTTTAGGAATTTGGATAACGAGTCATAAACTACTAACTGCTTTAGACAATTTTTGTTTGAGATAAGTAAATACTTATTTTATTGTCATTCCGACTTGCGTGTTTGAAAAAAAAAATCAAGTAATCACTAATATTTAAATCTATTTTTTAATTAAAATGATATAAATTGTTTCTCCTTTTAAAATAATTTGGATACATTTATTTTGGCGTTTGCTGATCACCCAGGCGGGTTAACAGATATTTTTTAGTGAAATCTAGTATCCTAATTTGTTAAGGCTTTAATCAACATGTTCTGAGCAAACTTTATAAAATAGAAAGACATGATAACTTTAGGTCAATGCTGTATTTAACGATAACTCTCACACTGTAGAGAAAAACTTAAATGATGTCAAGTTAAAATGTTTGATCCTTCTTAGGAGTACTATAGAGTTCTTATCATCCAGTGAAAGCGTTTAACACAATCTGTTTTCCACCAATCAGAATGTAGAATAGTGCCGTCTCCTGGAAGATGCGCTGCCTCTGAAAAGAGAAGAATGTGGAGCTTTAGTAGTAAAATTGGTGCATGCGCAGAACTGTATGGTTGCTATGGAATTCGAGACAGAAATGTATTTCGGACAAGGGCGGAATGTGCACGAAGCTGTTTCATAACCGATACGAATGATCCGTCTACAAATGCCTATCTCGGTAATATATCAGTGACAATCTTATTTTCTGAAGGCATTGGCTTCATTACAAAATCGAGGAATATTCATTTTTCCGCTTGGACATATAATTGAACAATAATACATATGTTATAGCAACATAACCAGTCCAGATAGACGATCTAACTAGAAGATTACACATGTTTTCAATAAAAAATGAAACAACCTAAAGTAAATTTGCACATGAAAAGAGATTATTGTAATGTGGAATACTGCATGTGATTAATAAAAGTAAAATGTACATGTACGAGTGTATGTTGTACATTCATATGTCATAACAAACGACATGTATTCATAAAAATAAGCTTATACATGTAAAGTGTTACTTCTTTTTCTATTATTTTGAAAGACTACTGATTTGTAATATATATTTAGATTGTGAAGTGAACCCATCACCAGGATTATGTCAAGAAAGCGAGAAGAGAGCATACTACAGTTACAGCAGTAAAACAAACACATGTATACAGGTCACATTTCTTTTTTGTATATTTCTGACTTCAAATTTATCTGCATCATTCTGACCTTTCCACTCGTTTATATTGAGCTGAGATTTAATTGTTCTACAGTAAAACTACAGTAAAGGAAACATTCGTAACCATGGCCTACTGCATTTAATGTTTCTAAAGTTTTATATTGAGCATTTATTTGTAGCTGTATATGTATCCATCGTCAGGCATTGTACAAATATTTGTTATAAAGATACAAAAAAATTATATTACTTTGTAGATAAAGGAAATAGCAATTTACTAATTATTCCTTACATCTAACTATCTTTGAATTTTAGATCCACGGCTGTTACAGTCTTAGCGACCGAAATATTTTCTTGACTCGTGGACGATGTAGATCAGTTTGTATAATCAATCGACCATCTAACGGACCGCTCCCTACCATCATACCGGGAATACCGGAGACGCTCCCTGCCAGCACACCTCCGGCGGAAGTAGGATATGAAATTGCAAGAGGTAAGAAACCTTTATTTTAATTCTATTGAAGCCATATTATTACCATGAAATGTAGAATGCCATAATGTTTATTAGCTGCCAAAAGATCCCTAATGGCAACGAACAGTAATGTTTGACTTGTGATATAACCACATATTTGTTTCTTGTTTTCCAGATTGTACAGTCAACCCGTCTGCTGGTGTATGTTTACCATCACAGAAAAGGAACTTTTTTACCTACTCCAGCAAATCAGGCTCGTGTGTGCAAATCTACGGTTGCTACAGCGTCCGAGACCGTAACGTGTTCCTGTCACGTGACACGTGTCGTTCTAATTGTATAATTAGAGACACAACTGGTCCAACTCCAGAATGGAGGAGGGAAACTCGTAAGTGCTTTAAGGAATGGTTTTGATCTTGAAAATATGATAAGATATTTAACTATAAACTTTTTTTTGCCGTCAGATGAATCTTATCATATATTGACAAATTTAAATAAGAATAACCGCGAATCAATAAGTTATATAAACTTACAGATAGGTAACGATTATATTCATGCGACGTGCAAAGTCGCACCTGACGTCTTCCGTGCGAGATAACATCAACAGCCAACAATTTTTGTAGGGCATAAATCTAATGTATTTGATATAGTGGCAAAAAAATTTATAAAACGATATTCCTATCATTCTAACTTATCTAGTAATACTGTTTTCAGATTAAAATACTGGGATATACTTCCAATGACGTTGGATAACACCAACTTCAAAGCTTATCAAATTGTTACAAAATCAGTTTGTATACAGTTTAACGTGCATTCAATCATATCACGTCATGTAGCCGCATAACAATCTATTTGTCATGATTATTACAAATTATTGCAATACAATAAAATGTACATTAATTCGACACTTAATTACATGCATATATATTCCATAAAACGACGCCTAAGTGTCACATGTTTGTCAATGTAAACAACATACGAGGGTTGACGCATTTTAAAGTGTTACGTTACAGTCGGTTAGGCACAGTAACTAAATAATTATTCTATCGTAAAAATCATTTTTGTTACCTTCATATATCTTGATTAATTCGTAGATATTAGATATTTACTGGTGTAATATTATACACAAATAAACCATATTTGCATTTCAAAACAACAAAAATATGTTTTTCATTGAAAGATTACCGTTAGCAGTATTAATCATTGCCCGACATGCCCTAGATGTCATATAAGTTCTATCAAATGTTTGGTATAGCAGATGAATCATTAAAGGCCCATTGTGTCCCAGTTTTATGTTTCTTTCTGAAAAGCTTACTATTTTAGATGACCTGTTTTTGTTTCCAAAAAGTTACTCATTCGCAAATTAATAGAACTATGTTTCGCTTTTAAGGTTTTTTTTTTGAAAATTAATGCAGTTATCGTAATTTAGAATTTTAGTAGTTTGTATGGAAGTCAAAATACTACTTTGTTTTCATTTTGCAACTTTTATGATAAATAATTTCTTATACAGTGCTACTGTATTCATGTGATAATCATCTATCATGCTCTAGAAATATATTTAGACATAATGAAATTCATATTTGCCCGTTCTAAAGATTGACAAAGTTGTTTATTTTTTAGGCAAAGTGTGCCTTTAAACAAAATATAGATCATATTATAAATTACTAGTACAGGGGAATATGCTAAAATGACCCTGTTACATAGATAATGTTAGAATGATTTTTCTGCTATTTCATATCGTTTAAACACAATCATTTTCATTGGTTTGCTTCACAGATAGCATAGAATTGCTTTGTTTTACAACAGATGCTAAGTCTGTTTTAGATATTATTCGTTTGTATTTCCAATTATATTGATACAATTTCAATTCTTTTTTTTGCGGTTTAATAATAAAGGAAAGAAAACTCTTTAGCCAGCATAAACATGTGCTCAAATTGAAATTTATCCTTATCGTTTTAACTGCAATGTTATGATAAAAGCAATGTAATAGGGACGCGGTGCTATATTGCATGCTTGTGTTTAAATGAATCTTATATTTTATTAACTTTTATTCTCATACAGCTCATAATGTCATATAGTTATATAAATGTATTATCAACTCTAGAATGTTACATAAACCCATCACCTGGTCGGTGTAACCCTAGTGACAGACAGTCTATGTGGAGTTTCAGCACAAAAACAAATGATTGCCAGCAAATATTTGGTTGCTACAGTGTACGAGATAGGAACGTGTTCAGGACTTTAAACAACTGCAGAGATAAATGTGTTGGTAACAAGAACGATGTTACTCCACCACCCATAGATCTTAATATAAAAATTGCTTTAGGTAAAACTTGTTTTATTATGATTAAATATACAATTGTAAGAAATTGTTTTTTTCATTTCTAAAGCATTCAGCCAGATATTTTTATTATCATAATTCTGGTATGCTAGGAATGCTTAGAATAGACGACAAATACGTGTAATGAGACACCGAAACAGACATAGTTGGATTTTCCTATATAGACTTAAGACACTGTGGGTATCTCTATGAAGAAAAAGCGAGGTCGCATATAAGTAAAGTGTATATGCATTTTCATATAAGTTATAAATAATAATTTATTAGCAATTGATTTTATACACTTTTTCAAAGGGAAATATTTTACTTGCGGATGTAAATTTTTCATCAATGCAGGCTAGTTTTCTCAAAATCAACACTAATTAACAAAAGGAAACATGCCGAATATGGATTGCTTGTGTGAAATTGCATTTATTCACACGAAACATTTTATACTTACATTTTTGGCATCAAACAAACCATAGCTAATACATGTCATGCCAGCATGCATTCATAAACGGGCGGATAATGGGAAAATTATTAAAATTCTGGACAAAGTTTTGCCCCATGACTATGAATCGTACTTTATGATCTTTGCGAGTTAAGCAAATATATGTGTGGTTTATACCGTGATTTCATAAGCAATCGTTTTTGAGAGATACTTTTGTAACACGTGTATTACATTTCGAATTTATCTAATTGAACAGAACAACAGTGAGCTTGCTTCGGAGAACATGATTGATTGCTAATTATACCATAAATTGTATACATTCATTTTCATTGATTCATATTTTAATATGCTTTCCATGAAAAACAAACAACAACAAAAAACAAAACAAATAAAAGCAAAAAACAATTATGTCATATCATATTGAGAGTTGAAATTGTTTATAGTATATATTTATCGCAAGACAAAAACTCAACACGATGACATTATGTATAAACCTAGTAAAATAGTTAACTTTTATTTTTCATTTTACATCAGAATGTCGAATCAATCCTTCACCTGGAATTTGTGCAGACAGGGAAAAGAAACGTTTTTTCAGTTATTCGAGTAAGACCGGAGACTGTGACGAGATTTACGGCTGTTATTCTATCAGGGACCGTAACGTGTATCTTACAAAACCTGGTTGTAGACGGAGCTGTTTTCTGAGCGAGGGTAGCACTCATTCCGGTGTCATGGAATCACGTGAGATAGTATTCCATTTAATTAAACATTAATTATAGAAAGAGCAAAATAATACGAATAAAAGATATTTAGTTTTGATGAATGACTCAGTTTTATTTCAGTATGGTGTACACTCACATTCGTTAAAACCAACAAATCTATAAAAAAAACATTTTTTTTTAATGAAATGGATCTACGAGTAACTAATTAAATGTAGCGGATAACAGTTTTAGATTAGAAGATATTTATTATATACTGTACAGTCAATCTTGTAGATCTTTAGATAAAATAATCTAATTTTTTAAGAGTCTAAACTGGCTTTTTTTCCTGTCTGCAGAATGTTACATAGTACCTTCACAAGGAGTGTGTCGTCCGGAAGAAAGGAGAAATTACTATACATTCACAACAAAAACCAACACGTGTGTTCGCATCTTTGGTTGCTACGGGATACGTGACAGAAACGTGTTTCTTACGCGCACCGGCTGCACACAGTCTTGTTCCGGAGATATAACAATACAGCCTGTGACACCTGCCGTTGATTTTGGAATTGTTGAGGTGGTGCCCCTCCCTGATAAATATACTATAGCACCAGGTCTGTTGTTACCCCACTATATAAATCACAATTTTATATTTCTACTATGTTCTTAAATGTAAATAAATTGGTTTTAAATATTTAGATAAAGACAATCCTATTTTCGTGTGCATAATATTGCTAAATAATACATACTGAAACATAATCGACTACTGAAATGCTTATAACCTTTTAGTCTCGGTATATATGACTTTACAAACACTGCAAGCTTCGTGGAAGGGAACATGTGTTGAAACACTATGATGTTCATTCTTGAAATACCTATCAAACCCTTAAAAGTTTGCTATATTACCATATAACTTGTTTATTACTTTAGAATGTAGAATCAATCCATCACCCGGTGTTTGTCAAGACAGCCAAAAACGTAATTTCTACACGTATAGTAGTAAGACGTCAAGTTGCGTGCGCATTTTCGGTTGTTACAACATCCGGGACAGAAATGTGTTTATGCGTCGAGAGGGATGCAGGCAAAGATGCTACCTACCTGAATCAGTAACGCCATCTGGTGGCATGGATAGACGTAAGTATATCACATACAATAAAATCCCTACTTATCATTATCCGAAGTAATGAACGCCCAACAAATACGATAAATATATCTCCTGAATTACGAAAGATATGTACCCTTAAATACGTTAATATTAAACCTACCGTCACTCGTATAAGATCTTTATAGCCGTTTCGAGACTTAATCTTCTATATTACAATGGTGTAACATTGTTATTAAACAATTTGCTTTTTTTAAATGGTGCAGCATAAATCAAGTTACGAAATATGTCATTTTTTGTTTGTTTTTTAGAATGCTACCTGAACCCAGCTCCGGGAAGGTGTCCGGACAGCGAGAGAAGAACTTATTGGAGTTATAATTCTAAAACCATGTCGTGTAGACAATTATATGGTTGCTACAGTATCAGGGATAGAAACGTTTTCTTGAGGAAGGAAGGCTGTGAGAGAACGTGTAGCAGTGGTGTGACAACACCAGAAATACCTACTCTACCACCTGTTCCAATTCGTGACGTCAGTCTTGGTAAGTGATCATTAATAATTTGTTTAGTGTTTAGAAAATTTAGTTTACAATATAGTGCATGCGCGACATTACACTTCTGTTGTTAAGGCAGTAGATTTAATATGTACTACTTTGTTCCAGAATGTCGAATTAATCCATCACCCGGTCGCTGCCGAGAACAAGACCGACGCACATACTTTACATACAGTACCAAGACACATAGATGTACGGAAATATACGGCTGTTACAGCATTAGAGACCGCAACGTCTTCCTAACACGTGAACTTTGTAGACAAGGTTGTTTTAAAACCGACAGTCCTCCAAATGTAGATGCCCGTAAGTTATCATTACTTTTATTGACAACATTTATATACCTTTTACAGTACTAGACATTTTCTAATATCACATAATGTATATAACTTGAATTAACAGCTTTTTTATACTAGTTATATCATTGTGCCGTTTTTGCCTAAAATTATAGTCTGCTTGAAAACGGACATTTTCTTTTTTTTTCTTCCTCTCTCCAATATTCCCAAATTATCCACACATTGTCGTTTTCTAAAATATAGTTGATGTTTGTTGAGATATATTGAAGTAAATATTATATAAATGTTACAGAGTGTTCAATAAATCCATCCCCTGGTAATTGTGCAGAGAATCAACGCCGTAACTACTATAGTTATAGTTCCAAAACATCTTCATGCGTACAGATATATGGCTGTTACAGTGTCAGAGATAGAAATGTATTCTTGACAAGAGCAGGCTGTCGGCGGAATTGCGTTTTACCAAAAATAACACCGACATCCGACCCCGTTGGACCTAATTCGCAGACCAACTTTGTCGATGTTAGAAACGGCGAAAGAACAAACATGGTCGATGTCAGAAATGGTGGTGGAACAAGTAATATGGTCGACGTGAGAAATGATAGAAGAATGAATAATATGGTCGATGTTAGAAATGGTGGTGCAACAAGCAATATGGTCGATGTTAGAAATGACAGAAGAACAAATATGGTCGATGTTAGAAATGATAGAAGAACAAACATGGTCGATGTTAGAAATGGTGGTGCAACAAGCAATATGGTCGACGTGAGAAATGACAGAAGAACAAATATGGTCGATGCTAGAAATGGTGGTGCAACAAGTAATATGGTCGACGTGAGAAATGACAGAAGAACAAATATGGTCGATGTTAGAAATGGTGGTGCAACAAGCAATATGGTCGACGTGAGAAATGACAGAAGAACAAATATGGTCGATGTTAGAAATGGTGGTGCAACAAGTAATATGGTCGACGTGAGAAATGACAGAAGAACAAATATGGTCGATGTGAGAACTGGTGGTGCAACAAGCAATATGGTTGACGTGAGAAATGGTGGTGGAACAAGCAATATGGTCGACGTGAGAAATGACAGAAGAACAAATATGGTCGATGTTAGAAATGGTGGTGCAACAAGCAATATGGTCGACGTGAGAAATGACAGAAGAACAAATATGGTCGATGTGAGAACTAGTGGTGCAACAAGCAATATGATCGACGTGAGAAATGGTGGTGCAACAAGTAATATGGTCGACGTGAGAAATGACAGAAGAACAAATATGGTCGATGTTAGGAATGGTGGTGCAACAAGCAATATGGTCGACGTGAGAAATGACAGAAGAACAAATATGGTCGATGTGAGAACTGGTGGTGCAACAAGCAATATGGTCGACGTGAGAAATGACAGAAGAACAAATATGGTCGATGTTAGAAATGGTGGTGCAACAAGCAATATGGTCGACGTGCGAAAAGACAAAAGAACAAATATGGTTGACGTCCGAAATGATGGTGGAGCAAGTAACATGGTTGACGTTAGAAATGGTGCAGGAACTAAAATGGTCGATGTTAGAAGTGGTGGAAGGGCGAATATGGTTGATGTAAGGACAGCAGGTAATGTGCATGATATGACTGACATAAGAAGAGGTGGTGGTCTGACAATGAATGATATTAGAAATGGAAAAACAACAATGACTGACATTAGAAGTAGCGGAAGTTCAAGTATGGTGGATGTACGAAATCCCGTTACAAATATGATCGATGTTCGACGTAATGCTGGTTCTACTATGGTCGATGTAAGAGAAAATGGTGCCAATATGGTTGACGTCAGAGGAAATCGTGTTAATATGGTTGATGTTCGAGGTAACCTCGGCTCTCCATCTAGAAACGTAGGTTCTTCGAATCTGGTTGACGTTAGAAACGAAAGGACAAACATGATTGACGTCAGAGACAAAGGAATTTCTAATATGGTAGACGTTAGACAGGGAGCATCCGGTCCATTGGTTGACATACGCGGTGATCAAGCTCAAACAAACTTGGTTGATATTCGAGGAGGGCAAAATAATGCAAACATGATTGACGTACGTGGCGGGACTGATGTAAATTTGGTCGATATCCGTGGTGGAAAAATAAATGCTGGAATGGTTGACGTTCGTGGTGGAAAAGTAAATGCTGGAATGGTTGATATCCGTGGTGGAAGAATAAATGCTGGAATAGTCGACATTCGCGGTGGACAGACAGGAAATAACATGGTCGATGTACGTGGGGCACACACCGGAAGTGACATGGTTGACGTTCGCACTGGACAAACCGGTAGTGGCATGGTTGATGTCCGTGGTGGACAAACCGGTAGTGGTATGGTTGACATTCGTGCTGCACAAACCGGTAGTGGCATGGTTGATGTCCGTGGTGGACAAACCGGTAGTGGCATGGTTGATGTCCGTGGTGGACAAACCGGTAGTGGTATGGTTGACATTCGTGCTGCACAAACCGGTAGTGGCATGGTTGATGTCCGTGGTGGACAAGCAGGAAGTAGCATGGTTGATGTCCGCGGTGGACAAACTGGAAGTGGCATGGTTGACATTCGTGCTCGACAAACCGGTAGTGGCATGGTTGATGTCCGTGGTGGACAAACCGGTAGTGGTATGGTTGATGTCCGTGGTGGACAAAGAGGTAGTGGTATGGTTGATATTCGAGCTGGACAAACCGGTAGTGGCATGGTTGATGTCCGTGGTGGACAAACAGGTAGTGGTCTGGTTGACATTCGTGCTGGACAAACCGGTAGTGGCATGGTTGATGTCCGTGGTGGCCAAACCGGAAGTGGTATGGTTGACATTCGTGCTCGACAAACCGGTAGTGGCATGGTTGATGTCCGCGGTGGACAAACTGGAAGTGGCATGGTTGACATTCGTGCTGGACAAACCGGTAGTGGCATGGTTTGATGTCCGCGGTGGACAAACCGGTAGTGGTATGGTTGACATTCGTGCTGGACAAACTGGTAGTGGCATGGTTGATGTCCGTGGTGGACAAACAGGTACTCGCATGGTTGATGTCCGTGGTGGACAAACAGGTACTCGCATGGTTGATGTCCGTGGTGGTCAAACAGGAGGAAATGGAATGGTTGACATTCGTGCTAGGCAATCTGGAAGTGGTATGGTTGACATCCGTGGTGGGCAAACAGGAAATGGCATGATTGATATTCGTGGTGGTCAAACAGGAACTGGAATGGAAGACATTCGCGGCGGACAGTCTGGTAGCAATTTCGTCGACATCCGTGGCAAACAAAACATGGTAGACATTCGAGAGGCAACAACAAACACACGGCCAAACATTAACCCGTTAGATCCACAATCATTGACCGATTTACCAATTATAAATATAGAGCCGGGAATCAGAATTGCAAGAGGTAACTACCATACATGTACAAAAATACATGTACATTGTTCATACAATAATGATTGATTGGTTATAAATTTTATCACCGGTAATTTTTCAAACAAAGTTCATTTAAACCAATTTTTTATATTTTAATTGAAAGGTTGATTTACTTTATTTACGTTTATTTATTGTATACAAACAGAAATTTTAATAACAAGCTTTAGATTGAACTTAAGTTTTACTTTCTTTCTATTAGAATGTCTAATCAATCCGACGCCCGGATTCTGTCTTGAGAATCAACGTAAGACATTCTGGACATTCAGTACAAAGACAAACAGTTGCACGAGAATCATGGGATGTTTTGATATTCATGACCGAAACACTTGGCTCACTTTACAAGGATGTAGAAATAATTGTTTTAAGAACGATAGTGCAGTGGAAGATAACAGTGGAGTCTTGCCTCTCGGTAAGTTTATTACATCCTACACTTATATGACGGTTTGAAATAAGGAACGAAATTCTCGTTATTTTGTCTAGCAAAAAATAAGAACAATAACAAAACGCTGTTGATATTAAGTCATTTAAAGAAAACATGACACAACTTTGTCTTAATCAAATGTTTAATTTATGCAGTGATTTACAGCTATGCGGAATGAAACATTTAAAGCATGCGAATAAAAAACCTAGGATTTAGATAGTTTTAATTATATTTAACGTAGAATGCCAGTTAAATCCAACACCTGGTCGGTGTCTCCCAAGTGACGAGCATACAGTGTGGGTTTACAATACAAAGCTTGGAGCATGCACGCAGATTACCGGATGTTATGATTTCCATGATCGGAACGTATGGTCGTCACGTGACAGATGTAGGACTAAATGTCGTGTAAACTCGACCATCATCGCGCCAGAAATCCCCTACGACATAGAAGGTCTCCGTATTCACCCAGGTAACAGATTCACTCAGTCTTATTATTACATAACGTAGACAATTATTAAGGAATATAAATTTAGATTGTTTTCTTATTTAACAAAACGCTAAATAAGATTAAGAATAGAAAACTAAAAGCTTAGAGGTGTATTTCAATTTACTTATCTCATTATTGTTTTACCTCTAGAATGCCACATAAATCCGTCTCCTGGAAGCTGTCTTGAACATCAGCAGAAGACGTTTTGGACGTTCAGTAGCAAAACGAGCGCATGTACGAGAATAACGGGATGTTACAACATCCGGGACAGAAACACGTGGAGGTCACGTGCAGAGTGCAGAAACAGCTGCTACGTTAACGGAACTGATGTTTCATTTGCTAAACCATTAGGTATAAAATTGAATGAAAAAGTAAACGTCACGTTGGTATTTTATTAAAACAGATATATATTAATGAGCAGGCAGACATATACATGTAAATAAGGATAAAATATAAAATAAGGCAGTTTTAAGTAATTATAAGACTGGAACATTTCTAATTGCTCAAATATGTTCCTAATTTATGTTAATTGTAATGATGGGAAAACTTTCATGTAAAAAAACACTGTCAATACATACATGTATAAGATTTACTGCAGAATAAAACATACAAATTATTTAATAACAAGAACAAATACTGGACAAGGTTTTCCCTGAATTAATGCATGTCATCAGTCATTCATTTTTGTGAGCACTCGCATAATTCTGAATGTATATTTTCATTTTATTGTATTTTATTGTTGCAGAATGTAGATTAGTTCCGTCCCCCGGACGTTGCCTGGACAGTCAAAAAAAGTCTGTATATACATATAGCGATAAATTAGGTGTTTGTGTTGAAATCACCGGTTGCTATGACTTCCATGATAGAAATGTATGGAGAACTGTGGACGCCTGTAATGAAAGATGTCACGTCAATGTTTCTGTGATTCCTGATTTATCCAACTATGATATAGCATTAGGTAATGCGTCACTTACTTCATTCTGGTTTAAAAAATTTCTTTTTTCTTTATTTTTCACGTGCGGTGTTTCTAAAAATACTTACATTAAGAATAAAGAATACGTAATATATGTTTTTATTTTTACTTTCCCATTTTGTCGATTTAGTAAATTGTAAATTTTAGATATATATACTCACTATGAAATAGGACTGGTAAAATCAAGAAATCACAGATAAAACATATTCCATTTCAAGACTGTTATGGTCATTCCCATTGTAGGTTGTCAGCTCAACCCTATACCAGGACGTTGTACTGAAAGCCAGAAAAGATCTTTCTACACTTTTAGTAAGAAGGCAGGCGGTTGTGTGGAGATCTATGGGTGTTATACCATCAATGATCGTAATGTCTGGTATACCAGAAATGGTTGCAGAAGTGGTTGTCTCATACCGAAAACAGGCTCGGGAACGCTGCCTGATGTTGCAAGAAGTAAGTTTGCTGTATTGTTAATGTTTTAATTTGTATTGAAGTTCCTAAGATATGACAGGCTAGCAAATATCTTACATAATTCTCAAATATGTGATTATCAAATGTGAATTCTTAATTGAACTCTGTTTTGGACAGGCAGTAATATTTAATTCTAGGGAGAAGGGGTATTTAGATTTTCCCTTGTCCGTCTAGCTGTGCATCAGTCCGTACGCCCGGTCTCATTATGTGTCGCACGTACCTCTAAACGTGTTTGAGCTAGAGTCAACAAATTTGACAGGAATGTTGATGAGCATGAGAAGTTGTACACCTTGGGTTATGCGTGTTGATTAATTTAGTTTTGTCAGAGGTATTGCCCTTGACTTAGTAAACATTTGCCTTTTTTCAACTTGTGTGTTGGGTAGCCAAAAAGGTATTTGATCTAGTCCTGAAACTTTACAGAAATGTTGGTTTCCGTGTGGATATATTCAGTATTTATAGAGCTATTGTCCCTGACTTAGTAAAAATTTGTGTTCAACCCAACAAAAAGAAAGTTTGCAGAGTAAGTTTATATTTATACCCATGTTAAATTTTGCATGTTATTTTAAGCTTGTTTACGACCACCGATACAAAGACCATGTATTCCTAACCAGCAGCAAGAATGGTACAGCTTCGACCTAGCCACTGGTGCATGTGAGAGAATACACGGTTGTTACCGTATACGAGACCTGAATGTCTTCTCTAGCAGACGACAATGTGAGTTAGGCTGTTACAACAGACAACCCGAGTACACAATCGGCGGGATTGCGAGAGGTAAGTATCATAATTCCATTTGAATTTTACAATTAATAAATGACTACACAAACAAAGTCTCATACCGTTTAACCTAAACTAACGGAAAGATTTTAGCCATATTGAAAAGTGGAGACTTTTGTAGTTGATTTAATGTTATTTACAAAATTGCAACAAAATCTATAATAAATAGAAAAATGGAAAAAAATACTATCGTCTGCAAAAGTCACCTGTTTTATATACAAATGTATATACAATAGGGTTATAAAATGAAATAGTTGAATACACAGCATTCACAAAACTCCTGGAATACTTATCTTTGAAAATATGGAAAAAAAATCAAAAGATGTAGCCACAATTTCATTTATAAAACTTTAGACTATTTTAATTTAGTATATCGTTAAAAAAACCTGGCTGAAATTATTCTACCAGTCGTTTATAATATACTGGATTTTTTTTCTCCTCAGAATTTAAAAAGGCGTATGGTATAATTTTGAAAAATGTAATGTTCGCTGATGATGCGCTAATATTACTAGGTGGTATTAAAAATGTCTAAATGTCTGAAAACCAAATGAATGCTTTGGAACAATTTGGGAACATATATGTTCTTAAACGTAACCAAGCATAATTGATTTTCTCTAGGAAAATGAAAATGGACTGCATAACTAAACAAGCAATTATTTTTTAACTCTGACTGCAAACTTATACACAATATAAATGATAAAAATAAGACAATATCAGGTTATTTACATTTTGAGTACAATGCTGAATTATATATTGGACGAGTACACAGCTGTGAAATCTATATTGGACGAGACGCTAGCCGAATCTAATATATGTTTTGTAACTGTGTGCGAGACGAATAGGTTCAGTATTATAGTCCACCGTTTATTATCAAAAATCTTAGAAAAAAATCATTAGATTACAGAAAAAATACAAAATCAGGTGGTTTTTTTTAAATATGATATTGAATTTAGAGTACAATATGGATTTCATTTGAACTGTTTGGACTTATTAAAGAGGTGAGATGGAGTACAATATAGATTTCATATGGACATTAATAAAAAGTATGATAAGGATTTTTCGATTGTGAAAATGGAAACGAGGCCAAAGTGATAAGATCCAATTATGATTAATATTTGAAGATCAGATGGGTGCTAATGTCGGAATTTCATTGAGTGTGAAACTGAGAAAAAGCATTTAAAAAGGCACTGAACTAATGGAAAATAAGGAATTAAACATCATAGCATATATTACAATATCAATTAAGAAGTAAGCTTAAGATTCCTTTGAATCCACCTTGGGCATCTAGACTAAAAAAATACTAAATGAGGAACATATCGGTGATTGAAAGTATTCCTTTATTTATAAACGGGTTAAAAGGAGATGTAGAGGAATTAACAAAAACATTATATTAATGATTCTTTAACGACAATCAGAACAAGTTTGTATAATTTACAGATATATATATATATAACACATCTGAAAATATATTTTAAACATTTGTACAAATGTGGAATCAGTTTTATAAAATTATTGAAATTCAATCCCAATAAAACAATGTATGATCTGGAGGACGATATTTTAGATACTTTTTAATAAAGTGTAGAATCTCCGAATCAACGCTTTATCCATTTTATTACTATGCAATTGAAGGTATTGGTCATTTATCCGCAGTTACTATATACAATGATATTGGAAGGAAGTTTTTAAATTCATTTATTGCAAAAACTTTAAAATAAATATGTGCAAACAAAATGTTTGTATGTGTTTCTATGATAATAAATTAGTCAATTTCACATATATAAGTGCAAATTGTAAACATTTTTCCCCAAAATTTGAAGAATTGAGAACCACATTCATTTAATCAACTAACTAATTGAACCTGATTTTCTCCACCTTATTAACACTGGGGGCAAACACTCAGAACCATGTACATTTATACATGAATCTTTCTTTTATTACTTATTTCCATCAAAAGGGTGTACAATTGACTACCTCCAATTATTAAAGTCATTAGTTATAAATTCATGTACATGTATTTGTACAAGTTGTACATTGTACAAAGTGAGGTCATAATTGGATGGTTCTCAAACTTTTACTGATCATTTGGATGAGGAGAATAGATTGGGTTACTCTTATTTTAAGGGTCTGAAAAACAATTAAATGAACAGTGAAAATGAGTGAAACATATTTAAGTTATAGATCTATATTCATTTATTTGAAAATGAAAATTATGTTTCTGTTTATTTGTGTTTGCAGAATGTCGACTAAACCCGACACCAGGTGTATGCCGGGTAGACGAGCGCAAATCGTTTTGGAGCTACAGCCAGAAAACCGGAACTTGCGTCGAGTTGACCGGATGTTACACCATTCGTGATAGAAACATCTGGTTAAGTAGAGATATGTGTAGAAATAATTGTATAAAACGAGAAATTGAACCTAGAAGCAACATCATTCCTAACTTTTTAGCTGGTGGATCAAATGCTGTGAATGGAATTGAAATCAATGGTATGCGTCGTGGAAGACGTGGACGTATTATTACCCGAAATATGAATAGAAACGCACCGCGGGTCAACGATATTCGAGAGATTACCGGTACAGCGGAATCTACATTAAACGGAAATACATTTGACCAAGCGTCTACTGATGTCACAGTAACAGGCGCCGGAAATACAAATGAATTTAACCAGCCGCGTGATGTCACTGTGGCACGTGACAGTCAAGGTCGAGAAGTTGTAGTTTCAGATGTTATTGTCACCAAAGTGGACACTTTCGATGTAACAATTGACCGCACTGGTCCGCTCCCGACATCTCCCACTCCCACTCCCCCACCTTTACCTATCAGTAATACACAAGACACCGGCAGAATGCCATCTAGTCGCGTTGTTGCTAACTTGTTTATGCTAAACGCTGTTGAATAGTAGTTATACATTTTCGTTTCTATATATATGCTGTTAAATACCACAGATATGATTGTATATTGTATTTATACTGCACATATATTCACTATTCATGGAGTATTACAAATATTTATACAGATGTTTAACGGAACTGTTGTACTTTAAGTACAATGTTTTGTATATCAGCCACTAATATGTTAACTTGAAGTATATTGAACATTAACAGTTACTGATTTATATATAACATTTTCAAGGTAATTGTGTATACTTAAGTATCATTGAATATGTATAATATTATGTCAAAAACGTGTTTCTAATTTTTAATGTGATGATATTTAAGAATAAATAACATGGTAATTTTCGTTAAAGAATGCTATACGACACGTAGAGCTAGAACATTTTATATACAACAATATAAGGCATTATAGGCTCGTCCGTATTGCAATCAAAATTAAATTTCTCATGAATTTAAAAAATATTTAACAAAATCCAGACTGTCTTTCGTTTGCACATTACTTGACAAAACGCCATTGTTAAATTGACTGGTAAACGGCTGATACAATAAACGTTTTATGAGACCAGCATATGAATTTCGATATTTCGGAAAATCTAAAAATATTTGCATTTATATCATGCAGATAACGAAAGAGAAAAAAGATAGTTATTGCATAATGATCAGCTATTTTTGTGTAAAATGAACATTATCTTATTACAAAAGTAATTATATTATACTTTATGTACAAGTTGTATTTTCTGTTGCCACATAACATAATGTTGACTAATTGGAGTTAAGACTGTTCCACTGGGAAGACGGACAAAACCCCACCAGTTAAAACCCCACCACTCAAAATTTTATAGAGTGGACAAAACCCCACCACTAAATTTTATAGAGTGGATAAAACCCCACCACTAAATTTTACAGAGTGGACAAAACCCCACCACATCACATCCAAATCCCTAAAGAACAAAACATGATAATTATAGCATATGGCATTTATTTCAATAGCAATATAATACAATGAATGAGATTATACAAACAATTTATCAACATCAAAGAGTAGTCATTTATTTGAGACTGTGCCACATTTATGACCTTGAATTATTGAATATTATTAGTTTCTTCAAATTCATTTCTTATTTATATAAAAAATAAGCTTCTTACTATTAATCAAGAATATAGCACATTTTCATTAATTAATGATTAAAATAGCACATTTTGTATAGCACATTTCTAGTTTATTCAGTTGAGTCTATTTTCCTTCATTGTACTTAGTTTAAGCGGATACAGTGGCCAATAGCCTGAAGAAACTCAGGTACTGTCTTCTCCTTATTGATGAGTTGTTCACTCATTCTTTTGAGTTTCTGCTGATGCACAATTGTTTGTTTTTTAACATGTTTACAAGAAAGTTTTGTCACTCTATAAAACTAAAGTGGTGGTGTTTTGTCCACTCTGTAGAATTTAGTGGTGGGGTTTTGTCCACTCTATAAAATTTAGTGGTGGGGTTTTGTCCACTCTATAAAATTTTGAGTGGTGGGGTTTTAACTGGTGGGGTTTTGTCCTACATTCGTTCCACTGTATCACGTGACTAAATAAAGACCAAATTAATGTGCATTTTCCCTGTAGTCGTACATGTGTGTGCGATAATCATTGATGCTTCTTGTATATACTTTGTACATGTATGCATATTTTGTTAGCAATGTTTGTCTGTGTTCTTCATTAAAATGGTTTTGTTTAACTGTCTTCTAATTATTTATGTTCACGAATTATACAATCAGTTGACAATTTAATCATTTAAATGTCAATGTTCAGTCTGAAACCGAAGTCCAAATCCAGTATAACATTGCATGTGAGAAAATGTTACATCTGGGACGTTTCAAATTTAATTTTCAAAATGTTAATTTATACTGATACGACTCTTGTTTATTTTGAATTGTTCACACGTTTGAAATATTCATTACATTATTTATTATGCCCGTGCGCCCGTCCCAATTTTGTTCGGAGCATAACTGTAAAATTACTTGAACGATTTTCTTCAAAATGTTACAGTCGTATTGCAATATTCATGTAAGGTATTTATGTTTTATATACTTCCAAACAAACATGTAAGTAATTTTTCTGAACACCGATATAAGCTGCGACAAGTCAAACACACTTATGCGTATGTTACACATGCACGAAAAACATAAAATGTCAAATCATCGCGTAACAGTCATTTTATAAACGATTTCATTTTCCTGAAACGATATGTTAATAGTCATACAGAAACACTTCTCTATTAGCACTGACAGAAGCAGACAGCATATTCCTTAAAAAGTATAATAATAACGGAACATTCTATAATAAATCTGATTGATACTTGCTATTCCGAGCAATTTGCATACACCAGCAACAGCTCGTGTCAATCGTATTACGGAAGTTGAATTATGATCTTTGTTTATCAAAAATATGCATTTTCGTTCGAGTTCTAATTAAACGGCCTGACATAATTAATAATATGCGACGATGAACTGCACTTGTCTATCTGTTACTTAAAGGCTAAACTAATAAAATAATGATAATATATTTTAGCGGAGCTATACTGACAACTGGCTGTCAAGACACAATTTATCACCAAAAAATATGCATCGTGATCTTCCTTTGTTTAGCTATGAATGATTGCGAATTAATAGATTAGTTAGAGCAAGTGCTTCAATTAATGGTGAGTGTAAATATTTAGAGATGACATTTCATTTATATAAAGACTTATGTCACACCAGCATTCTTATGTTGATTAAGTTTCTACTGTATCCTTTATTGCATTAATTAAATATATATCCGAGGGCTTGAATGAATTTATCGATCTTCCATAAACTAGATACATGTATATAACTTCATTGCAGAAGTGAATCAATGACCGTAGTACGGAGATTTCAACTTAATGAATTCCCGATTTCATATGCGTGAATTTTAACTTCATGAATACGGAATTCACGATTTCAACTTCTGAACCTCACGATTTTAAATTTACGAATTCAACTTGAAATCGTGAATTCACGAGGTTGAAATCGATTTGCTCAAAAACGTTAATGTTTCATGAAGTTGAATTCAAAAAGTTGAAACCGTGAATTTGTAAAGCATCGTCGGATACCCACGATTGATAAACATGTCACATAACATGCAATCAATAAATGCCGTGGGTATCCCACGATGTTTGTGAATCCATGAAGTTGAAAAATTGAATTCGTGGAGATAATCCCGAGAATTAAAGGAAACCGGTCTTTCGTATCGTAGTGAGTTCCTTCATGTCATGCAGCTACTGCAACCTAACAACTTGGTAACGGAGGACATCTGAAAACTAATAACTACATAAAAATATACGTTTACATGTACAGGTTGTAGCAAACGAACACTAGTACCACAGGCAATTTAGGACAAAAATGTAACAATATGAATTAATGCTAAAATGTAAACTAGATCTTCTTTTTCATCCAATGAAATTGTTTGGATTCGCTTAAATAAAAACATCTTTTTCAAGTAAAATGTCTTCATATCTTTTTATATGCATTCTAGGACTATATAGTGATGATCGACTAATGAAAAGTTATATAGTTTTATCAATATTATATGTCACCTTATTTGTCTAGAGGGCAAATCGTTTATTTTAATTTAACATGGCGATTTAATTACGGAAATGATTTACAATATTAGAAATGATTAAAACTCTGTTTGTAAACATGTGATCTAATGAAAATGGCTGTATAGTAACACGTGTACAGGTTAATAGAGCTTACGGTGGATTTATGAGTGTGGACAAAATCCGCTTTAAGCTTATAATATATTAATGTATATCTGCAATTACAAGAGTACTTTATTGTACAAAATATATATTATTATTTTGATGGATTTCATTTAGAACTTTATGGTTAAGAGTGAATAAAAATTAGCCTTTTTGACAATAAAATCGGACTTTAACAAATGAAAATTATTTATAAAAATGTGTTTTAAGAGAGAAACAAAAACATGGAATTTAAGTTAAGAACTAATAGTGAATTATAAATGGAATAAGTGAATATGAAGATATGCGACACTACTTTAAACGTAACGTCTTGATAAAATATGTAAATTATTGACAATAATAGACAAGTATCCGAGATCGGTAGAAAATGAATTATAATAATATTATATCGACCTGTCAACAGATGGTCCGTCGTGTTTTATTATGATTTATACAACACATACGTATTAATATTTATATAAAAGGCAAAGTTTTCACGGCCTGATGGTTTAAAATAGAAACATTTGTTTAGCATTAAAACATCAACTTTAACACTAAAGAGAAATAAATGCAAATTTATTCGTTATCTTGGCAGTTTGATTTAATTTAATTTGTTTATTGTGACATTTTGCATTGTCGACATGTCCACTGGGACAGTGTATCAGTTTGTAGCCGGATTTTTAGTCGGTGCCGTGCTGTGCATTTGTACTTTTGGTAGATGGCAATATTCAAAGTTAAGTTGGGATATCCCAGACACAAACCAAATGGGAGTTCCCATTGAAGTACTCGAAATATCGTTTTTGACAAGAATGTTTAAAGGTTCATTGAATCATGCCAATGGAAGCCGGGACACATTCAACGGTAAAACATACCTCTAATTACTATTATATTCATAACCCAGTTGTACTAGAGGCCAATAAGTCCCAGTCAAAGTCATTAATATTTGTCTGGTCAAGAAAAGTGTAATATCGTTCTTAAAACCGCCTGGTACGTGTTCTCGGAGAGTTATCATGTTACCCATGTACATGTTCTCGGGGAGTTATCATGTTACACTGGAACATGGTCTCTGGGAGTTATCATGTTACACTGGTACATGTCCTCGGGGAGTTATCATGATACACTAGTACATGTTCTCGGGGAGTTACATGTTACACTGGTACATGTTCTCGGGGAGTTATCATGTTACACTTGTACATGTTCTCGGGGAGTTATCTTGTTACACTGGTGCATGGTCTTGGGGAGTTATTATGTTACACTGGCAAATGCCCTCGGGAAGTTATCTTGTTACACTGGTGCATGGTTTCGGGGTGTTATGTTGTTACACTGGTACATGGTCTCAGGAAGTTATCTTGTTACACTGGTACATGGTCTCAGGACGTTATCTTGTACCACTGGTACATGGTCTCAGGAAGTTATCTTGTACCACTGGTACATGGTCTCAGGATGTTATCTTGTTACACCCGTACATGGTCTCAGGAAGTTATCTTGTTACACTGGTACATGGTCTCAGGATGTTATCTTGTTACACTGGTACATGGTTTCAGGAAGTTATCTTGTTACACTGGTACATGGTCTCAGGAAGTTATCTTGTTACACTGGTACATGGTCTCAGGATGTTATCTTGTTACACTGGTACATGGTCTCAGGACGTTATCTTGTTACACTGGTACATGGTCTCAGGAAGTTATCTTGTTACACTGGTACATGGTCTCAGGACGTTATCTTGTTACACTGGTACATGGTCTCAGGATGTTATCTTGTTACACTGGTACATGGTCTCAGGAAGTTATCTTGTTACACTGGTACATGGTCTCAGGATGTTATCTTGTTACACTGGTACATGGTCTCAGGAAGTTATCTTGTTACACTGGTACATGGTCTCAGGAAGTTATCTTGTTACACTGGTACATGGTCTCAGGAAGTTATCTTGTTACACTGGTACATGGTCTCAGGAAGTTATCTTGTTACACTGGTACATGGTCTCAGGAAGTTATCTTGTTACACTGGTACATGGTCTCAGGAAGTTATGTTGTTACACTAGTACATGTTCTCGGGAAGTCATTATGTTACACTAGTACATGGTCTCAGGAAGTTATCTTGTTACACTGGTACATGGTCTCAGGAAGTTATCTTGTTACACTGGTACATGGTCTCAGGATGTTATCTTGTTACACTGGTACATGGTCTCAGGAAGTTATCTTGTTACACTGGTACATGGTCTCAGGAAGTTATCTTGTTTACACTAGTACATGGTCTCAGGAAGTTATCTTGTTACACTGGTACATGGTCTCAGGAAGTTATCTTGTTACACTGGTACATGGTCTCAGGAAGTTATCTTGTTACACTGGTACATGGTCTCAGGAAGTTATCTTGTTACACTGGTACATGGTCTCAGGAAGTTATCTTGTTACACTGGTACATGGTCTCAGGAAGTTATGTTGTTACACTAGTACATGTTCTCGGGAAGTTATTATGTTACAAGTGACTAGTGAATTAAATATGATTGTGATTGTTAATGAACCAGTTGTAATAATCCAACAATGCCATATTGTTTATAACGGTCGTATACTACACGACAAAGAAGGATCAATTAAAAAATTCAACAGTGAACGGAAGCCTTTACAATATTCGTGTTATTCTAATCATTATATTCCAACATATCAAATATTTACGCACACTAGTATGGGACCATTGTGGTAATAAGAGAAGTACTTTGTTTAATGATTAAAGTTTGATCTAATATCCGTGCTCGAGAATTAAGTATTAACTTTGTGCAGATTGTAAAACTTATAAAACATGTCAAAAGCAAATATTTCGAATCGTCTGAATTACTTGTTTATCAACGAAGAAAATATTATACATGCAAGTCATTTACACAGAACTAATATTGTTTATTATGCATTGTGACTGTGTCAAACATGTTAATAATGTTGTGTAATTTAGGGAAGAAATTCTGTAAGATTAATTTGTACGAAATAATTGTGCAACCAGCTTAAATGTGCTGACAGATGCACAAGTTTTCGTTTAACAAGCAAGTCCCCCGTGAATCCCAAAGGCATTCGCTTTCATCTTAAATGACATGATGCACAAACTTATTTTTCTTTTTGAAAATTGTACTTTATTTTATAGGTAGGCGGTTTTTAACTCGTATATTTTCTACGAGTAGATCGGCAAATCTCGTCGAATTCCGTGTCTAAAACTCTTTTAAGAAAACATTAAATTTTCAAGAATTAAGAAATGAACAATAATGATAATTTTATTAGGAATGTTTCAACCAATGAAAAAAAGGGAAGTTTCAGCCAAAGTTAAGGACAGAAAAAAAATCCAACCAATATTAAGGACGGAAAATTCCGACCAATATTAAGAACGGAAAGTTCCGACCAATTTTAAGACGGGAATTTAAAACCAATATTACCAATATTAAGAACGGGAAGTTCCGACCAATATTAAGAACCAATATCAAGAATGGGAAGTTTCAACCAATGTTAAGGGTGGGATTTTCCAACCAATATTAAGAACCTGAAGTTTCAACCAATGTTAAGACCATTATTAAGAATGAGACGTTTTAACCAATGTTAAGGACGGGAATTCCCAACCATTAATAAAAACGGGAAGTTTCAACCAATGTAAATAATTATATCTGTACAGCATAACTAAATAAATAAAACATTTCTAAAATGACTACAAACAAATCGTTTCACTACATTTCTTATTTTCCTTCTAAACCCATTAATACATGTATATCATTTTAATTTGTCACCTATACAGCAAAACGATTTGGATAAAGGAACCAATTTTCATCAAATATAATCAATGGCTGGCATGGCTATCTGAATTTTATTGTAATCACAGCCAATGTCCTGAAAAAAGGAGTGAGAGGCGGCTAAATAGCGGCAATGATTACATGTACTAGTAGTAGAATTGGGTGATATGTAAATCTGTAGATGTTTTTCTTCATTAAATTGATTTATGTCCTTTTATTTGCAGGTTATAAAATGCCGATAGATGATATGAAAAATAAAACTATGATCACGTGCATAGTACCGTTGCTTAGAGATTTTGGACACACTGACCAATTAGAATCAGGAATTGTGGTCACGTGGATTAAATCCTGTGATCACGTGGTATTTCTAAGAAATCGTACATTGTCTAGATTAGACAAAGGTATTCAACACTCATTAAAGACACTTCAGTATAGAGCACGATCTAAAATGAAAACATCTGTCAGTTATTTCTACATTCCCGAAAACATGACGGAAACGGCCGACAACAATTCGGTAATAGTCGGAGATGTTACGAAGACAGACGATAATACCAGCGAGGATATGTCGTGGTTAATGTCTCAATTTAAAGCTATCGAATTTGCATTTCATAAATATTCAGATACAAATATCTTTATTGTAACACCGAGTGTTAAAGACATAATAAAATATTTTTATAAGCATGTTAATGGACACTCAGATGACAAACAATTAGAAAGGCTACACAAATTCTTGAGAACAGACGTTTCCTTTGAACTAGCTGTGTTACCGCTGGATGAATGTCTGGTTTTAGGAAGAAAGGCAGTGTCCAAATTAATCAAAATGACCAACTTAAAACCCTGCTCTTTTAAAAACCAACGTGTGTTATTCGAGTGGGCAGAACAGTGTATTGGAAGTTAAAATTTGTATGTCGATTTTACTACAAAAATCCTAGTCTATTCAATATTTATTACTAAGCAATGCTATTTATAGTAAATTATGTCCGACTAATCAATTTAAATTATCTTATTTATATAATAAGTCTGACACTGTCTAGATTATTTTGTGACTTTTCAATGAACTGAGGAGGGCTCTAGATTTCTCGCTGATTAAGAACATTTCCGTCACGAGCAACTAGTCATATTTCATAAGAGACGGAGTCGATAGCATTCTAGCTCATATGAGCTAAACACGCTTAGTGTTAAAAATATGTTTATTAAACTTTGGACAATTTTCATTGTATTTATTGAAACCTAAACCACAAGAATTTGTAACCAACGTCCCCCGCCTCGGGGAATTTTTATACAAAGCATAAAATTGTGCCATTTCAAAAGATTGAGGTATGGATCTCAGGACTTTCAGTCCAAACTTATGATCAATGCTAGATCTGCAAATGCAACAATAAATTTATTAAAGTAAAATGAAACACAGAATTTAAAATTTATCATGTTAAGCTTTGACCTCTAAGTATGACCTATACATTGGAGGTAGGGGTGCAGGTGTTATGCATGACATATCGTCTAATTATTGTAACTATTTGTGCCAAGTATTTTCAAAATCCCTTGAACTATGAAGAAGTTATAGATCGGACACAAAAAATACCCTATAACAGACGATGTAAATCTTTGACCTCTAAGTGTGACCTTGACCTTGGAGGTAGGGACACAGGTGTTACGTATGACATATCATCTTATCATTGTGACTATTTGTGCCAAGTATTTTCAAAATCCCTTGATCTATGAAGAAGTTATGGACAGGACAGAAAATATACCATATAACAGACTGTTAACCTTTGACCTCCAAGTGTGACCTTGACCTTGGAGGTAGGGGTGCAAGTGTTGTACTTCACATATCTTCTTATAATTGTGACTATTTGTGCCTAGTTATTTTAAAATCCCGAAGAAGTTCTTGATCGGACACAAAACATACCCTAAAACAGACTTTTTTAATTTTAGACCTCTAAGTGTGACCTTGAACTTGGAGGTAGGGATGCAGGTGTTGTGCATGACACATTGTCTTATTATAGTGACTATTTGTGGCAAGTATTTACAAAATCTTTCGATCTATGAAAAAGTTATGGACCGGACACAAAATATACCCTATAACAGACTATGTTAATTTTAGACCTCCAAGTGTGACCTTGACCTTGGAGGTAGGGATGCAGGTGTTGTGCATGACACATTGTCTTATTATAGTGACTATTTGTGGCAAGTATTTACAAAATCTTTCGATCTATGAAAAAGTTATGGACCGGACACAAAATATACCCTATAACAGACTATGTCAATCTTTGACCTCCAAGAGAGACCTTGACCTTGAAGGTAGGTGACCAGTTGTTGGGCATGACACATCGTCTCATTATTGTGAACAATTGTGGCAAGTATTTATAAAATCCCTACCAAGATAAGAAAGTTATGGACCGGACACGACATATACCTACAAATATACAATGTTGACCTTGAATGAGCAAGTGCGACCTTGACCTTGGAGGTAGGGGTCTGGTTGTTGCGCATGACACATTGTCTTATTATAACAAACATTTGTGCCAAGTTATTTCAGATTCCTTTGATAAATGACAAAGTTATGGACCGGACACGAAAGTGAGACGGACGGACGGAGCCTATTCCTATATCTCCCTTTTTTCTTCGAAAAGGTGGGGGACAATAACATTAAATAGTTAATTTTCAAGGGGAGCAATGGCCTAGTGGTTGAAGTGTCTGCCTCTCATAATAAAAAAGGTAGTAATTTAAATATACTTTGTTTGCATTGTTCTATCATAATGCTGATGACAACTTAAATGATATCATTCTCCAATGAAAATTTAACAAGAGATTTCTGGAGTTCGAACCCGAGAGGCCATTGTACATGTATCCCAAATCAGTCTTATACTAGAAGAAAATATAGCAATTTTTAGTAATAACTATTTTATTTCTTGAGGTGCATAATTACCATCATGACTGGGCATAAAAATAATGAGTTGGTAGAAAAACAATTTTAGAACTTTATATACACATTATATTTGCTCCGACATTGGTCCCAAATAGAAAAACGTTATGTTAAATTTCAGCTGAGAGGAGTAGTCAAATATGAAATATTGCAAACTAACACAGGTTATTACACGTGTTATGTTATGTCCGATATATTACACAAACAGTGTAAGTAGTTTACAACATTCATGCTCATAGAAACAGACTGAAAATTCTGTTATGCATATTGTTGGTTCAAAGATTATTTGAAAAAAAAAACCAAACAAACAAAAACAAGAGGGCCATGATGGCCCTGAGGCCGCTCACCTGTATATTTTGTTTTGTTTTGTTTTGGGTTTTACGTCACATCGACACAGTATAGGTCATATCGCGACGTTCCAGCTTTACTGGTGGAGGAAAACCTCAGGTGCCCTTCCGTGCATTATTTCAGGCACGAACGGACACCTGAGTAGAACCACCGACGTTCCGTAAGCTAGCTGAATAGCTTCCTCACATGAAAGAATCCAAAGTCCCTGTCGGGATTCGAACCCACAGCGGTGAGGGGCTCACCTGTATATAGGCCCCCTGGAGCGGTGCCAGTTTAAACCCCAGGACTTTCATTTAAACAAACTTGGAAGACACCCATTAGAAGATGTTTCATGATGTTAAGGTTTTACTACACACATATAATGAAAAACAATGACCTCCGCCCCCCCCCCCCCTTTGGCATGGCCAATTTAAACCCAAGGGATTTTATTTGGACAAACTTGGTAGACACCAACAAAAAGATGTTTCTTGCTTAAAATCTAACCTCTAGCTCATTGGGTTTTTTAAAAGAAGATTTTTTGTAAGTTTTTATTATACACATATAGTTAAAAACAATGACACCTCTGGGGCGGGGCCAGTTTTAACCCCAGGGCTTTTATTTGAACAAACTTTGTAGACACTTACTAGAAGATGTTTCATTCTTAATATCTAAACTCTAGCTTTTTGGGTTTTTTCAAAGAAGATTTTTAAGTTTTTGCCATACACATATAAGGAAAATCAATGACCCCCGGGGCGGGGCCAATTTTGACCCCATGGCTTTTATTTGAACAAACTTTGTAGACACCCATTAGAACATGTTTCATGCTAAATATCTTAGCTCTAGCTCTTTGGGTTCTTTAAAAGAAGATTTTTTAAGTTTTTACTATATGCATATAGGGAAAATCAATGACCCCCTGGGGCGGGGCCAATTTTGACCCCAGGGCTTTTATTTGAACAAACTTGGTAGACACTCACTAGAAGATGTTTCATGCTTAATATCTAAACTCTAGCTATTTGGGTTTTTTCAAAAAAGATTTTTTAAGTTTTTGCTATACACATATAAGGAAAATCAATGACCCCCGGGGCGGGGCCAATTTTGACCCCAGAGCTTTTATTTGAACAAAGTTTGTAGACACCCATTAGGACATGTTTCATGCTAAATATCTTAGCTCTAGCTCTTTGGGTTCTTTAAAAGAAGATTTTTTAAGTTTTTACTATATGCATGCATATAGGGAAAATCAATGACCCCCTGGGGCGGGTCAATTTTGACCCCAGGGCTTTTATTTGAACCAATTTTGTAGACACTCACTAGAAGATGTTTCATGCTTAATATCTAAACTCTAGCTATATGGGTTTTTTAAGTTTTTGCTATACACATATAAGGAAAATCAATGACCCCCGGGGCTGGGCAAATTTTGACCCCAGGGCTTTCATGCTAAATATCTTAGCTCTAGCTCTTTGGGTTCTTTAAAAGAAGATTTTTTAAGTTTTTACTATATGCATATAGGGAAAATCAATGACCCCCTAGGGCGGGGCCAATTTTGACCCCAGGGCTTTTATTTGAACAAACTTGGTAGACACCTATTAGAACATGTTTGATGCTCAATATCTTAGCCATAGCTCTTTGAGTTCTTTATAAGAAGTTACTATATGCATACAGGGAAAATCAATGACCCCCGGGGCGGGGCCAATTTTGACCCCAGGGCTTTTATTTGTACAAACTTTGTAGACACTCACTAGAAGATGTTTCATGCTTAATATCTAAACTCTAGCTATATGGGTTTTTTCAAAGAGATTTTTAAGTTTTTGCTAAACACATATAAGGAAAATCAATGACCCCCGGGGCGGGGCCAATTTTGACCCCAGGGCTTTTATCTGAACAAACTTTGTAGACACTCACTAGAAGATATTTCATGCTTTATATCTAAACTCTAGCTATTTAGGTTTTTTCAAAGAAGATTTTTTAAGTTTTTGCTATACACATAAAAGGAAAATCAATGAACCCCTGGGGCGGGGCCAATTTTGATCATAGGGCTTTTATTTGAACAAACTTGGTAGACACATATTAGAAGATGTTTCATGCTAAATATCTTAGCTCTAGCTCTTTGGGTTCTTGAAAAGAAGATTTTTTAAGATTTTACTATATGCATAAAGGGAAAATCAATGACCCTATGGGGCGGGGCCAATTTTAGCCCAAGGGCTTTTATTTGAACAAACTTGGTAGACACTCATTAGAAGATGTTCCATGCTAAATATCTTAGCTCCAGCTCCTTGGGTTCTTTAAAAGAAGATTTTTTAAGTTTTTACTTTATGCATATAGGGAAAATCAATGACCCCCTGGGGCGGGGCCAATTTTGACCACAGGGCTTTTATTTGAACAAACTTGGTAGACACTCACTTGAAGATGTTTCATGCCAAATATCTAATCTCTAGCTCTTTGGGTTTTTTAAAAGAAGATATTTAAAGTTTTTTCTTTCGGTTGCCATGGCAACCAGAGTTCTGCATGGAATTAATTTCTTTGAACAATTTTTAAAGGTGACCACCAAAGGAACATTCCTGTGAAGTTTGGATGAAATTGGCTTAGTGGTTTATGAGGAGATATCATTTAAAGTAAAAGTTTACGGACGGACAACGGACGAAAAGCGATCACAAAAATTCAAAAACAAACAAAAACAAAACAGATTTTAAAAAAAACACCAACAAAACAAGAGTAGTGCTAGGGTGGGGCAATACACGCCTGAATGAAAATTTTGTTGAGTAATCAAAGTTATCTTTTAAGAAGGGAAGAGACCCATTCATGAAAGTTCACCAAAAATGTTTTATCTTGATTATTATAGACCAATTTACATCAGGCATGTGAGCCCCAGAGCCGAGCCAATTTTGACCTCAGGGTCATGGTTAATATTACAATGTAGAAGACTACAAATTGATGAAACATGCCAGTATCAACGCTCTGGGCTTTTATAGTTCAGGAGTAAACAATTTCAAGATTTATATGAGTCTACATAAACTAAGTTTCCCCAAGGGTGGGGACAATTTTAACCCCTGGGCCATGATTTATGTGATTTTTGTAGAGGTAAAATAAGCAATGTTAAATGCCAAATATCTAAGTTCTAGGAATGTTAGTTTCACACAATAAGATTTACATGTGTTTTCCTATGTACATGATATAAGTCTGTATCAACTAAGTGACCCCCCCCCCCCTCTGGGTGGAGCAAATATTGACCCAAGGGGAATGATTATCAGTTTTGTGGAGGTCCGTAAGGCAATGCTATATGCCAAATATCTAAGTTTGGGCAATGTAGTTTCCAAGAATAAGACTTTTTTTAATATAAATCAGATGACCCCAACGGTGAAGAAAATATTAACCTTAGGGCATGATAAAAGTAAGTTTTGTAGAGGTACAGAAGATATTCCTAAGTGCCAAATATCTAAGCTCTGGGCATTGTAGTTTCAAAGAATAATACTTAAATGTATTTCATATATTACTCCAAATAAATCAAGTGACCCATTATGCGGGTATAATTAAAATAACTTTGTAGAGGTCCACAAGGCAATGCTACATGCCAAGTTCAAAGCCTTGGGCATTGTAGTTTCACAAAATAAGACTTTAATCATAATGAGGAAGTTCTAACCTGCATATCGTCTCATAATAAGTAATATTTCTGCCTAAAAGTTTTAATTTTCTTCTAGCAGTTCAAGATACTGAGTAGACATAAAATTTTGCAATTCATATAAAATGACTAAGTGTGACCTTAGGTCAAACCTACGCTCTGCACATCATCTCTTTATGGTTAACATTTCACCCAAGTAGTTTAAATTTCCTTCTATCATTTCAAATGATACAGAGCAGACACAAAATTGCTGAAAAGAAGGGTAGGATTGCCAGGTGCATACCACTAAATGCTGTTATTTTTTCGGCTGTATAAAGAAAAACAATCAATATGAAAGTTTATTTAATTCTGTGAGAAATGTTCAAAATAAGTTTCACATGAAATGGGTTAGGGTTACAAACTTTTCCTTTAAGGAATGTTATGAACAAAAATGACTAGATACAGAAACCTATCACACTATTATACAACTCAAAATTAGTAAGATAATTCTTGTCAATGGCAGCTAAATATCAATGTTGCATTGTTTTAAGTTAATGTATTACTAGAATAATAATAGTAAAATAACTCCACCATTAATAATACTTTAGTATATTAACTTAATGCATCCTTATTATCTTACACTTTGTCACCTTAGTAAATTTTTATTAAAGTAAATATAGTAAATAACAAGATTACCCTAAAATAGCAACAAAAAAACTCAGGAAGTAAAAAACTAGGTGACCTCTTAATATATTAATTAATATATTTCAATTACAGTTTTTATTTATCATGCAAAGTTTAAAGGGCAATGTTGGTCACAAGATTAAATTTTCCCTGTTCACGTTTGTAAAAATGTAAAAATAAACTAATGGAAATGTCTTTTAACAAAAGTAAAACATCATTCTAGTTCATGTATCATTGTAAGTAAGTAACAATAAGAACAGTTATTAAAATGTTCATTACGAATTAATAATGGTTACCCAGGCAACAGATTTTGATATACATGTACATGTATATATGTTCAAATATAACCAAATTTACAAAGTCTGGAACTACATGCAGTATATCTTATGATCTGAAGGTAAAAACAATAATGGACAATAATGATAAAATAGTAAATTTTGGCTCATAATAAAATAAAGAAAACTAACACCATAAATTCATTAAAAAATCATTATAAATAATGAAGTTGAACAACATGCATGTATACATGTGTATAATATTAAAGTTGTCATGACTTTGTCAAGTATAGTAAACATTCACAAGCATCTTACAATGTTAAACATTTTACATATTCTCTGATTTTTTTATCTATTTTCAGGCTTATTCAACTAAAACATACTTAGATTAATACAACAGTTTTTAAAACTGAAACTTAAACTTACATATAACAGAATTTAAAAATATTAAAATTGTCCATTTTTATATTGGTCCATCAACCAATATTTTCCAATTTCATTGTAGGTATATAGAGGATATTTTTTTATTTTTTTTGAATATGCTATATAAGAAAATTGCAATATCTTAAAATGTGGATATTTTCTCACTGTGGTAGATATGGATTAACAATTTTTTCACAAAGATAAAACGCAGTTTCTCACTTGTTAGCATAATATAAATATTTACGTCCATTTTCATATTGGTTCTTAATATTAAATATATTACATTTAGCCATTGTTTCCTTCAACATCATAGCTGTTAATTCACTTTGGCTTGTAACATAAGGTACATGTAACTTATTATTATAATCCACTTTGGCTGATATCATAACATACATTGTGGTAACTTATTACTATAATCCACATTGGCTGATATCATAACATACATTGTGGTAACTTATTACTATAATCCACATTGGCTGGTATCATAACATACATTGTGGTAACTTATTACTATAATCCACATTGGCTGATATCATAACATACATTGTGGTAACTTATTACTATAATCCACTTTGGCTGATATCATAACATACATTGTGGTAACTTATTACTATAATCCACATTGGCTGATATCATAACATACATTGTGGTAACTTATTACTATAATCCACATTGGCTGGTATCATAACATACATTGTGGTTACTTATTATCATAATCCACATTGGCTGGTATCATAACATACATTGTGGTTACTTATTATCATAATCCACATTGGCTGGTATCATAACATACATTGTGGTAACTTATTACTATAATCCACATTGGCTGGTATCATAACATACATTGTGGTAACTTATTACTATAATCCACATTGGCTGATATCATAATGTATATTGTGGTAACTTATTACTATAATCCACTTTGGCTGATATCATAACATACATTGTGGTAACTTATTACTATAATCCACTTTGGCTGATATCATAACATACATTGTGGTAACTTATTACTATAATCCACATTGGCTGGTATCATAACATACATTGTGGTAACTTATTACTATAATCCACATTGGCTGATATCATAACATACATTGTGGTAACTTATTACTATAATCCACATTGGCTGGTATCATAACATACATTGTGGTAACTTATTACTATAATCCACATTGGCTGATATCATAACATACATTGTGGTAACTTATTACTATAATCCACATTGGCTGGTATCATAACATATATTGTGGTAACTTATTACTATAATCCACATTGGCTGGTATCATAACATATATTGTGGTAACTTATTACTATAATCCACATTGGCTGGTATCATAACATACATTGTGGTAACTTGTTATTATAATCCACAATGGCTGGTATCATAACATACATTGTGGTAACTTATTACTATAATCCACTTTGGCTGGTACCATAACATATATTGTGGTACCTTATTACTATAATCCACATTGGCTGGTATCATAACATACATTGTGGTACCTTATTATCATAATCCACATTGGCTGGTACCATAACATATATTGTGGTACTTTATTACTATAATCCACTTTGGCTGGTATCATAATGTATATTGTGGTACCTTATTACTATAATCCACTTTGGCTGGTATCATAACATATATTGTGGTAACTTATTATTATAATCCACATTGGCTGGTATCATAACATACATTGTGGTAACTTATTACTATAATCCACTTTGGCTGGTATCATAACATATACTGTGGTAACTTATTACTATAATCCACATTGGCTGGTATCATAACATACATTGTGGTAACTTATTACTATAATCCACATTGGCTGGTATCATAACATACATTGTGGTAACTTATTACTATAATCCACATTGGCTGGTATCATAACATACACTGTGGTAACTTATTATTATAATCCACTTTGGCTGGTATCATAACATATATTGTGGTAACTTATTACTATAATCCACTTTGGCTGATATCATAACATACATTGTGGTAACTTGTTACTATAATCCACATTGGCTGGTATCATAACATACATTGTGGTAACTTGTTATCATAATCCACATTGGCTGGTATCATAACATATATTGTGGTAACTTATTATTATAATTCACATTGGCTGGTATCATAACATATACTGTGGTAACTTATTATTATAATTCACATTGGCTGGTATCATAACATATATTGTGGTACCTTATTATCATAATCCACATTGGCTGGTATCATAACATACATTGTGGTAACTTATTATTATAATTCACATTGGCTGGTATCATAACGTATATTGTGGTAACTTATTATCATAATCCACATTGGCTGGTATCATAACATACATTGTGGTAACTTATTACTGTAATCCACATTGGCTGGTATCATAACATATATTGTAGTAACTTATTACTATAATCCACATTGGCTGGTATCATAACATATATTGTGGTACCTTATAACTTTAACCCACATTGGCTGGTATCATAAAGAATATTGTAGTAACTTATTATTATAATTCACATTGGCTGGTATCATAACATATATTGTGGTACCTTATTACTTTAACCCACATTGGCTGGTATCATAAAGAACATTGTGGTAACTTATTACTATAATCCACTTTGGCTGGTATCATAACATATATTGTGGTAACTTGTTACTATAATCCACATTGGCTGGTATCATAAAGAATATTGTAGTAACTTATTACTATAATCCACATTGGCTGGTATCATAAAGTATATTGTGGTAACTTGTTTCGCACTTGCCTGGTCATTATAACAAAAGTGCCGTAACATGCCACAGTTACATGAAATAACAGACCTAATATACTGCGATGCTCCCATAAATATAACTGACATATACACAAACTTCCTAATGTTGCACACGCTAATGATTTCCGCCGCTTTAATGGACAATATATCAGGTAAGCCTGAAATATATAGAAAAAAGAACAGAGTGAAATTCATCATTTTCAAGAACATTTAAATTCCTATATAATTATTTACTTATGATTATTTCTAAATTCTTGACAGATTTTTATTTAAATGTTATTTATAATCCCTTGAGAATTGCAACAGTAGTTGCACAAAGGTGAGTATTTCTTAACATGTATATATTACAAAATAAAAGTTAAACTAGAAATGAGTCCATAGGACACCGATGCCCCCACACGCTACTGTTCTGTCAATCTTATGACTCTAGGTCAAATATTTTTTGGACTACAAGTTGAAAACTAAAAATCTTTTACTATGTAAAGGGCAAGAACTTTACAAATACTGAATAAATCCACAAGCAAACCCCAAGGTGCATAAGTACACATGCTGACCAACATTCTTGTAAACTTTCAGGCCTACAAGTCAAATACTTTTTGAGCTATGCATGAACAAGTTGAAAATTGCAAATTTATACTACTGTAAGTCAAGGGCAATAACTCTAACAAAACTGAAAAAAATCCACATGCAAAGTCCCAGGTGCATAGCTTCACAGTGATGTTGATCATTATTCCTGTAAAGTTGGTTGATTCTAACTCAAGCACTCAAGGAACAAATAACACAACATAATGAAACAGTTTTTACAAAGTCAAGGGCAATATCTCTACAAATACTAAAGTAATCCACAAGCGAAACCCAAGGTGCACAACTAAATATGCTGAGAAACATTCCCGTAAGGTTTCATGGCTCTAGGTCAATCCTTTTTGAGTTACATGCGACACAAGTTGAAAATTGCAAAAAAATTCTAAGTTAAGGGCAATAACTCTAAAAATATTAAATAAATCGAGACGAAAATACCCAGGTGCACAACTACACATGCTAATCAACATTCCTGGAAAGTTTCATGACTCTATGTCAAAGCCTTTTTGAGTTACATGCGACACAAGTTGAAAATTGCAAAATTTTACCAAGTCAAAGGCAATAACTCTAAAAATACTATATAAATCCACACAAAAATACCAAGGTGCACAACTACACATGCTGATCAACATTCCTGTAAAGTTTCATGACTCTAGGTCAAATACTTTTTGAATCACGTGCGACACAAGTTGAAAACTGCAAATTTTTACTAAGTCTAGGGCAATAACTCTATAAAATACTAAATAAATCTACACGAAAATACCCAGGTGCAGAACTGCACATGCTGATCAACATTCCTGTTAAGTTTCATGACTCTAGGTCAAATACTTTTTGAGTTATGTGCGACACAAAAGAGAACGGACAGACGGAAGGATGGAAGTTCTCACAGGACAGTAATTACATGTATGTGGCTACTATATTGTTCTCTCTATTGTTCTTTTTAGCCACACAAAAGGAAATAGCCACATAAAAGCAGTACAGAACGAATGACATCAAAGAGAAAGAACAGTTACCTATTGTCCCTCTAGCCACATAATTACTGTCCTGTGAGTGCGGATGGACGGACAGATGGACAGACAAGGGTAAATCTAAATGCCCCCTCACCCCTAAAGTGGGGGCACAAAAATAATCTTGACAGGTATCTTGAATCCTGATTGCAATTAAAGTCATGCTTAAACATACATGAAGATAATAATTATGAAAGTCTCATAATTCTTCAAACAATAATTTGATTCCAAAACCAGGGCACCTTATGAGAAAAATTCTATAAAAATCTGTTTGAAATCCATCAAATAATGAATGAAGAGTTGCACACAGAATGATTGTGATTTGCCAAAAATTCTACCAGTCAATATTAGCCAAATATAAAATGGAAAATTTCATATGAATAATTATAAATGCCATGTAAATGTGGAAATGATATAATTATTTTTAATAATTTTTAAGGTTTCCAAATAGTTTCCAAATAGTGAACTGATCCCTGTAACTCGAGTACAGTAAACTCCGCATATAACGAACTCATTGGGACATTCAAAATATGTTCCTTATATCCGGAGTTCCTTGTAAGCATATAGCGAATTAGTTCCTTGTATCAGGAGTTTTTATAGCGAACAGATTTACACATAACGAACTGATTGTTAAACATCGTCCGCCATTTTTAAGAGCATTGGATTAAGAATAATTAATCATTTATTTCTTTTTTAGACACAATACCCGAGAGCGTACATTTTGGAATTGTATATGCCATACTATGGTACTCTCATGGTTAAGGTGTCTACCTCTCACTTCAGGAATCATGGAGCCCCAACTTAAAATTGTCACATTAACTTTAACAAACATGTTTATTCATGCAGTCTTAATATGCTTGAAATACTGGTAAATTCTTTAAAAAAATTGAACTTCAGAAAAAATGTTTATTAATAGTTTATGAAATGTATAAACATTCAACTTTTTATGTTTTACACAAAAAATGCTGGAATTTATTTTTTTTTATCATCAAATTACAACCCGGTAGTTATATGGGGTAAGACAAGATATGCATACTTTGACAAATTATAGGACATTTTTGTGGATAGAAAAATCTTTAAGCTTAGTTTACATAAAATTAACAGAAATCTGGAGCTGTGATAATTTAAACTAAAAATTCATAAAGTCTTATCTTAAAGCAGGTTACTCAGCACTTAATCTGATGGTTTATCATCATTAACTTACCTGATAAAACGATAAAAAAGAACAAACAAAAAATGTAGCACCAGTTTGATAATGTTCCAGGTCAAATGTCTGAAAGTAAACAATTACATTAATAATATTATACTGCCCATTTAAAATGTAAGAGAAATAAACAAAGATAATTATGCTGATTACATGTAGATATATCTGGAATATTATTCCTATTTTTGATGGAATTTTCTATCAGACAGACACAACAACATAACAACGTTCCAGTTTTACTGGTAGAGAAACAACTCAATTTCTAGTAATCATGTGAGTAGAACCACTGACCTCTTTGTAATAAAACTTCTCCAGGATTTTGGGAACATGACCTATACCTATAGAATTGGGAATTTCAGTAATGTTTTGTTAAAAATTGGGAAAAATGCAGAACTGAAATTTTGAAGTGATTAAAATGAATGTAAACAATCACTGTCTAATTTAGAGAATTCATAATGCTTAATATTCCTGAAATTTACAAAAATTATTGAAAATGCACAAAAAATATGATTCAATATTATTGGTTAAATAACTGGGATGGAAATTGCAACTTGAGCTATTGTTGATTCATATCCCTTGAAAATCATGTACATGTATTCCTAAATAGAATAAATTTGCTAAATACATTGTAAACTATAATGACTACATAGAGAAAGGAGTAAAGTGATACACACTATCTTAATTACAAAGGAAAACTTACTGCATCTATATGACTGTGTGTTTCATTCATGACATGAACTCCCCTAGAGAAGTTCAGGACGGCACAAAAACAACTTAATGTAAGGGAGATCACTCCTATAAAATGTAGTGGTAAAAACTGTGTATATGATGAAGCTGAAAGTAGAAACAATGCAAGGTGTCCATTTTGTAAACTCTCAAAATAATTACGTCAATACAATTAACATCACATTATGAAATACATGTATTAGTCAGAGAAATATATTACATGTATGTAGGTTTCCATTTTTGCGTTGAAAATCGTATCTGTATAGCTTTACAGGCACAATCAACACTTGTAAATTAAGGAAAGGAGTCTAAAACAAACTGACAGTACTGGCTTTAAAACTGAAGGTATCATTATACCAATGCTCAAATTATTCCGAAGAGGCGACGAAAAGGAAAACCAACATCAACAAAACAATGCATTACCTGTTGTAGTTTTATAATGATCTGTAGAAGATTTCTGACCATATCCTGGTCTTAGTTCTTCCTCACAGAGAACATACGGCGGTCGTAAACGTAACTCTTGGCTCAAATCTTGCAAGTTTACACGTGTACTTAGTGACCGTGGATTGTTATACTTCTGTTTTAACTTCTGCAAAGGCACATCTTCAAAAGGAATGTTATTTATAAGAAACAAATATTTATTAAGCTATCATATACATGTCTTTCTAAATATTTTCACTTGTACTCTTGAAAATTTAAAATCTTTCCCTCCTTAGTGAAATATTTTCTATATTCATCATAACATTCTTCAATGATCTGTCAGTGTTCTTTGTTAACCTACATTGGTATATTACACACATACTACAGACAGAGTCTAAGAAGAGACTGATTTTAAGCTTTCAAAATCAGTGCCATGGGCTGTATGTAAAAAATACATGTAATAGTAAGATAATAACTCAGAAAATATATATACCTATATTTAATTGTTTATAAATCTAATTAATCTAACATATTTACCAAAGTCTATAAGAGCATAAGGTCTTTGTACAGACATCACTCGTGTTTTATCAAAAAATTGTAGGAACTCTTTCTGTAGATCAGAGAGGAATGAGAATGCGAGAACTTGTGGGTAGGTTATATCGCACAATACAAGGAATGTCAGGTCCAGAGCTGTGATAAAACTAAAATAACAAGCAATTATCATAGTATTGCAAGCAATCCATAAGTCCCCTACCGGTAAGAGACCAAGCAACATTCTGAAGGGCCATTGGCCATTTACTTAGGTTCCTATTTTAAGTAAATTTGTTGAAAAAGTTCTTTAAAAGTGATCACAGGAAACAGTTTTTATGTACAGACAGACGGACTGAAGGACACTCTAAAGTTATTTTTTAAACATCCCTGTTATCAAAATATAACATTTTTAAAATCCTATCATGATTGAAGAAGTTGGAGTAAAAATTACCAATTTCTCAAAAAAAAAGTCTAAGTTCAAAAGGGGCATAATTCTGGAAATAGTCTTGCTAGAGTATTGAACACTCACAAATGTTGAGTGACAATGAGAAACATTTATATGAAGTTTGAAGTAGATACATTCAGTAAAAGAAGTTTTTTTAAAAAAAAACAATGTTTTTTTCATGAAAATTTTAAGTTCAAGGGAGGTAATTCTGATAAATTTTGTGCTAGAGTTGTAAACCTTGTCACATATGATGTGGTTGATGACAAGCAACTTATATTTAAAGTTTGAAGAAAATACCTTAAGAAATAAAGAACTTTTAGCGAAAAAACTTAAAAACTAGAATCAGAAATCTTGAAATTCAGTCTATTTGTTGCCATAGCAAGCAGAATTTTCAACATAGGAAGATAAAAAAGGATGTGCATAATTTCCATACTGCCATCTACCCATATGTCAAGTTTCAAAAACATATTTTCAGTACTTTTTGTGTTATCACTGGATCCAGGTTATGTGTAAAATTTGCCATATTTTCAGTCTATTTGTTGCCATAGCAACCAGAATTTTCAACATAGGAAGAAAAGAAAAAGACGTGCATAATCTCCATACTGCCATCTATCCATATATCAAGTTTCATAAAAATATTTTCAGTACTTTTTGCGTTATCGCGGGATCCAGGTTATGTGTAAAATTTGCCGTATTTTCAGTCTATTTGTTGCCATAGCAACCAGAATTTTCAACATAGGAAGAAAAGAAAAAGACGTGCATAATCTCCATACCGCCATCTATCCATATATCAAGTTTCATTAAAATATTTTCAGTACTTTTTGCGTTATCGTGGGATCCAGTTTTGTGGACGGACGGACTGACGGACGGACAGACGGACTGACGGACGGACAGACAGACGGACGGACAGACAGACGGACGGAGGGTAAACCTAAAGTCCCCTCCGGTAAACCGGTAGGGGACTAAAAATATGTATATAATTATGATATGTAATGTGTTAATGTTAGAATATAATTATAGTTTTATATTTAGTTTTGTGATTACTTTCATTATAAGCTATATAACACAAACATCTTTTCAGTTTTTACCATTATAAGTTTTTTATTCAGTATAATACTGACATATTTCTGAGTAACCTATTTAAGCATATAAAGTCATATAAAGTTGTATGTAATTAGAAGAATGTTTGTTTGTATCTGGATGATGTTACTTTCTGTCCAGAGAAACTTTCTGAACTGTTTTAAAACTGCCTAAAAATGAAAAATGACTCCTTTAGCTGTAAAAATATTCTTATTTTAGATACAATGTATGTTATAAATTGTGTAGACTCAATACTAAATTTAATGAACTGGTTGAAAAAAAACAACAAACAATATTATGCTTGCCAAAGACTCGCATATGATTTTATTCAACTTGTTCAATAAATTTAGTATTAAATCTAGATTCATTCAATATCCTTTGTGTGTTTAATATGATTACCTACAGTAAAAACATTATTATAATTTTATTGTATCATTATTATTTTTTTTAAACTGCACAGAAAATTTCGAATATAATAACAAATTTAAAAAATCTTCTTTCTCAAACATCACAATGCATAAATCTATTTACATCGTGTATTATTTTCATAGAATTTTATCCAATCATTCATGAAAATATTCATGTATACACAATGTATATATTTGCTAATAATTTTTTTATTTGCAGTAACTTACAAAATGATAAGAAATGTCTTACTGAATAACATATGAATTACAAGGCAGAGAACATCTATCTTCAAATCGTGCCGATATACGAGACAACAGTTTCATCTTTCTGTATGCATCTTCCAGGCCTGGATGGGCTGACATCTGTGGACTATCAGAGTTTGCGGCCAGTGCCAGTCCATCAGTGCTACGACTTACTATAGCAAAGTATATCATGCTTACTTATAAATCATTTCCCTGTAAAAACAAATGTAACAGTGACAGTCATTTTCTCTTAAACTAAAAACAAAGCTGTAAGAATAATTTATGTTTTAATACTATGCAGGGCTGCAAATCAGGCCAAAGTAAATCAATAAACTGTAAAAAAAATTGTATCTATAGATACAAATGGGAAAACAGTAATGATATCCCTTGATATTTTGTACATAAATAAAACAAAAGTAAAACTTTATTAAAGGAGCTCCACTGAGGAAAAAACATTTTTTGTGCAATTTTAATGAAAAGTGTGGCAAAGGTTTTCAGTCTCTCAGTCATTTTGTACAAACAAGAGGGCCATGATAGCCCTCAATTGCTCACCTAAGATACATTGATACAAAAGTCAAAATGTCAGTAATGAGGACATTGGGATTGTCATTTTTTACCAAAGCATCTTATACGGGGAAGTCAAAGACCGGGCCCGCGAAGCGGGTCCGGGCTTTGGCTTGCCCGTCTATAGACTACACGTGTATATTCAAAAGAAAATCAAATAAAAAACAATTAAAAAATATATAGAATTCTATACCTATCAAAGAAATTTTCAGTGTCAGTTCTAGTCGGGCGCCGCCATTTACAATGTAACTCAATGATAATAGGCGGGGTATTCCGATAACGGAACAAATCTCAACTTTTCGGATTAATAATAATCGTCGAGTGTTCCGAGTGAAAACGGAAGCGGTGCATGTAATACCCAATGACACCTTTAAAACGGAAAGAATGAAAGGGTTTTTTTAACGACTTCCCCGTTCATAGGCTTTGCCTCAAATTTCATATTATTTCTAACAAATAAGCCTGCTAATTGGTCAGAGTAGACTAAGTAACACCTTCAAATAGGACCAGAGTGTAGTACTAAAAGACCTTGGTACGAGATAGGTAGAGTATGTGAGTATATGTTTCATAATCTTTGATTGGATGTGACCCATGACCTGATGACAGAAAAGGGCCCAAAGCCAAAGTGAAACTTTGCAAAGCTCTGTGTTATTCCTCTACAAGCTGCCATTGGTGCTGTACACAACATTGAATAGGTGAAACTAATCCGTCCATTATCAAGACATATTAGTGTATCCGGATCTGATATCTTGATTTTATCAAAGTAGGTAAGTCATTTACTTTATCTTGCAAGATTCAACAGCAGAAACTAAAAATTCAATTATTATTGATATCGCGAAAACCAGTAACCACACTATAAAATAGGCGATTCCTAACATATTTTATCACAAAAACATATAAGAATCCATTAACTTCTCAAAAACATTTCATTCAATGTGAAAACATAAAGTTATTTACCATGGACATGTAAGAATTAAGTCAAAAGCTATGGAAGAAAGTTCTACAAAATTTTGACAAGTAGCAAATTTTACGACTATTGTAAAACAAAACATGAAATCAAGAGTTCCTACAATGAGACAATAGAAGACAAAGCATTGCTCAAATTAATATGAACGTTATCATTTTTCATTCGGAAAATATTTAACATATGTTTACTTTTACGACATTTGCAAGCGGTGTCAGTGCTAATTGTTACTGATGCAGTTGTTCCGAAAATCGGTTTCAGCATTTCGGGTACTCTTCGGCGGAAACATACGTAAGTAATGACTTTTTTGTTGCAGTGATACGATAAATATGCATTCCATTATAGTTTTTGCATAACTGATATTTAAAATGAGTATGTCATAGAAGATAAAACGATTTGAAGTATGTTCTTAGTGAGTGAAGGAGGTAAGTTTCTACCCGTATCTTTAGTCCTAGGTTATACATGTGTTCTAGATCTTGTTCTGTCTGCTGGTCAAATTGTTCTAGATTATGTTCTATCTACTTGTTATTTACATATTTATTGTGATAGTTCCAGTGGTAAGGTAGTCCTTTTTATTTTATCCAATCATCATAGATAAAATTGATTGGTAATTGAATCTTACAATGCAAATATCTGAATATTTCAATTTTCCATTTAGATCTATCTAATATGAAATTAGGCAAAGCCTATGCACGGGGAAGTCGTTAAAAATTCCTTTCATTCTTTCCGTTTTAAAGGTGTTTTTCGGTATTACATGCACCGCTTCCGTTTTCACTAGGAACACTCGACGTTTATTATTTATACGAAAAGTTGAGATTTGTTCCGTTATCGGAATACCCCGCCTATTATCATTGAGTTACATTGTAAATGACGGCGCCCGACTAGAACTGACACTGAAAATTTTATTGATAGGTATAGAATTCTATATATTTTTTTTTAATTGTTTTTTATTTGATTTTCTTTTAAATATACATGTGTAGTCTATAGACGGGCAAGCCAAAGTCTTTGACTTCCCCGTATTATTAAATGTGTTTAATATGAAAAAGGCAAAGCCTCAAAGCAAGCTCGATTTACTTTTACCATGTCGTGAAATAGTTTAAAATAATCGTTAATTTTTATTTTACATTTTCCGTTTTAAAACTGTCTTTCAGTATTTTATACACTGCTTCCGTTTATTCCGGTTCCTGTCCTATTATGGTTCCCTTATAAGTGCGCAGGACACCAGTCTACACTTCCGTTTTGATGTTTCTGTTTTCAATCAGAATACATCGGCTTTTATTGTTATCTTGTAATTCGAAAAGTTGCGATGTGGCGACGGGCTGGGGCGAGTATCTAAGTTCTCACAATACTCACAAAACAGTACTCTGATAATCACAAATCAAAATAAAAAATCAATTACAAATATTCGTCTGTCCAGAGATCGTGGATAGCAATCTTATTTGTTTATATACATTCACTGTTTCTCTGACTCTAAAAGTAAAAACAACAAAAACATTTCGAGTATGAATTATGCAAAGTTCCGAGAGACCACTTTTTTTCCAGATATATTTACCTTAACCCTTTACCTCATATATACGCAAAACAACGCACTTTCTACCCCTCCTATTAGGGCCCAATTAAAACACATGTTTTCGTTTGAGAAATGTTGCTAAAAAAAGTGAGCACTTTTTCGGCACCACCCCCCATCCAAAAGATACATCAGGGGGTTGCCAGAAGGGGGATGTGCCCCCTCTGTTTGGGGGGTTTGAAGGGGGCGGAGTCCCCCTCATCGCCAAGAAAATTTTGGACTTGTGAGAGGCTTAAAATGACCCCAGGTCGATCATAAGGTAATTGTAACCAACGATGAAAAGCCTTTGACTCTATCTCAATCCCTTGAGAAGTTGCAGCACTTTGAAATAAATTTTGATGGAAAAAATCGAGGCAAAATAGTGATTTTTGGCAATTTTGAGATGTCCCCTCATTGCCATGGTAACAGGAAATTTAAGACTGAGCATGTCGTTACAAAGGCAATGGTCCAGTCAACATTTGTGCCAAGTTTGATTAGTATTGAAGCATTTTTCATAGTTTCATAGAAGTTTGAACTTGTAAGAGGAGGCTTTTCAGTGAAAATGGCCATTTTTCAAAATATGCTCATGGGGGAAAGGGTTAATACAATTTGCTAATTAAAGACAGCAAGTGAAAAAACAAGTACCATGAGGCTGTCAGAGCTAGGAAGTTTCCAAAAAGGAATCACTTTATGATGAGCACTATGTTTTTACATGATAATAAATAAATATTTTAAGTCACTGTATATAGATTTATAATAACGTCGTGCAATGACTGTATTGATCAGTTTTATTTTTGATAATCCAAAACTTACGAAACTCGAGTTAATAATTACGTCAATGTGACGTCAAACATCCTGTCTGCAACAATGGCTGAAAAAAGGGTCACACCAATATGAAATTCAACCAGCAACAATTACTTCCAATGTTTGGAAATACTTAAGATTGCAATTGAAAATGAGAACAATTGCATATATGTTTAATGTTTATCATGTTTAACATGTTTTCAGAACTAATGTTCATGTTTTAACAGATGCCTTGATACCAAAAGATTTGTGGTTCATTTTGTGAATCGATCATAACTGCTGAATCGTGGATTGGATCGAATCAGCACTTATCTGATGATGCACACCCCTATTCCCTGCTCTATTATGATTGCAATAGAAGTGTGCAGGAGACCAGTCTACACATACATTTTTCAATCAGAATTCCTCGGCTTTTTTGTTATCTTGTAACTCGAAAAGTTGCAATTGATCAGTTACCCATAATTTTGCAGTACTTCCGGCGAAGGTTTTAAAAACCATCACTATCTAGCAGGTACACGTGTTACCATGAGGCTCTTCGAGCTCGCTATTATAAGCAGGCAGCGAATGTTTTTTTATATTATAATGTCAACGCATTAACTCTCATATAAAATATGAAAAATGTTTATCTTGCTTTTCTAGTGAGCAGAAGTCACTGTCAGAGTACTACGACCCGGCTTGACAAGATGAGGATACGATTGGAACCAGCTCTTGAAGATAATTACATGTATCTACTGATAGATGATGAAACAAAACAATGTGCAGTAGTGGACCCTGTGGAACCAGAAAAGGTTCTCTCTCTTTTCAGAATTAAAGTCCAAAGATTTAAATTTTATGTGGCCTTCAGTTTTAAGATAATGAAAGTGTTTTTATGGTTTACTTTCTTCAAAAACCATGTGTTTGCCAATTTCTTTGTATTGGCATTTATTGACTGGCTTTACTGTGTTTATTGAAGTTACAAGAATTCGAAATTTTTCAAAAGACAAGAAAGACTTTGTAGATATCATGTGATTGTATCTCTGGTGCGCTGAGGTACATTTTGTATAACATTGGCACAAGACATAGAGATGTGAATTACCCAGGCAGTATGTTCAACTTATACATGAATGACCTTATAACCCAGTTAAGAGAAATGTTTAACCATATATTTATGATGACTGATACACCAGATAAACATATTTACTTTTTACAGACAACTTGCTTGTAGGATTTGATGGGGGGGGGGGGGGCCGGTCCCGTGGCCGAGTGGTTAAGGTCGTTGACTTGAGATCACAGGTCCCTCACCACTGTGGGTTTGAATCCCTACAGGGACTTTGGATTCTTTCATGTGAGGAAGCTATCCTGCTAGCTTATGGAACGTCGGTGGTTCTACTGGGGTGCCCGTTTGTGCCTGAAATAATGCATGGAAGGGCACCTGAGGTCTTCCTCCACCAGTTAAGCTGGAACGTCGCAATATGACCTATACTGTGTTGATGTGACGTAACCCCCCCCCCCCCCCCCCCCCCCCCCCCCCCCCCCCCCCCCCCCCAAATAAAAGTAGGGTTGATATCACACACACACATATTCATAATCTTCAGTTACAGTTAAGGAAGTTTTTCGGGAGTTTTCATATAGACATTTAGGCAAAATTAAAAATTTCTATAGAATTTCTTTAAACCAATGGCATGTTGTTAGAATATGATAACAGAAACATTTTAAGAGAAATAAAATTGGGATCACTGTTCTTATTTTTGAGTTATCTGCCGCTTAATCAGAATTTTCTACTTATTTGAGATCATTTCAAGGGCAGATAACTTATATATACGTAAATGAATTCTTGGTTTTACTTCTGGATTATGTGTTTCTTTTTATTGTTTAGTACATTATACATAATAACATGCAATTCGTTAATAT